>NC_092742.1:136240384-136540384 GCF_047496795.1 Chiloscyllium punctatum
ACAGATGGGGAGAGACAGAGGGGGAGAGACAGAGGGGGAGAGACAGAGGGGGCAGAGACAGAGGGGGAGAGACAGAGGGGGGAGAGGCAGAGGTGGAGAGACAGAGGGGCGAAAGACAGAGGGGGGAGAGACAGAGGGGGAGAGACAGAGGGGGGAGAGACAGAGGGGGGAGAGACAGAGGGGGGAAAGCCAGAGAGGGGAGAGACAGAGGGGGTAGAGACAGAGGGGGAGAGACAGAGGGAGGAGAGACAGAGGGGGGAGAGACAGAGGGGGCGGGACAGAGGGGGGGAGAGACAGAGGGGGGAGAGACAGAGGGGGGAAAGCCAGAGAGGGGAGAGACAGAGGGGGTAGAGACAGAGGGGGGAGAGACAGAGGGGGGAGAGATAGAGGGGGGAGAGACAGAGGAGGGAGAGACAGAGGGGGCAGAGACAGAGGGGGAGAGACAGAGGGGGGAGGGACAGAGGGGGGGTGACACAGAGGGGGGAGAGACAGAGGAGGACAGAGAGTGGGGTACAGAGGGAGTGGGAAAAGATATTGGTGGGTACAAAGAGAAGTGGACAGAGAGGGGGACAGAGAGAGGGAGACAGAGAGAGGGAGACAGAGAGAGATGGACAGAAAGAGGGAGACAGACAGAGGGGGGACAGAGAGAGGGAGACAGAGAGAGATGGACAGAAAGAGGGAGACAGACAGAGGGGGGCAGAGAGAGGGTGGACAGAGAGAGGGGGGTACAGAAAGAGGGGGGACAGAAAGAGGGGGGACAGAGAGAATGGGACAGAGAGAGGTGGACAGAGAGAGAGGAACAGAGATTGGGGGTACAGAGAGTGGGGGAGCAGAGAGGGGGGGACAGACAGTGGGGGACAGAGAGGTATGGGACACAGAGAGGGGGACAGAGAGAGGGCGGACAGAGAGGGATGGGACAGAGCGAGGGGGTCTGAGAGACAGGGGGCAGGGAGGTTGGACTGAGTGAGGGTGGGACAGAGAGAAGGGCCAGAGAGAGGGGGGGAGAGAGAGGGGTGACATAGGGGGACAGACATAGAGGGACAGAGAGACGTGGGGACATAGGGGTGTATCGCAGAGAGAGGGGGACAGAGAGAGGAGGACAGAGAGAGGGTGGACAGAGAGAGGGTGGACATAGAGATTGGGGCAGAAAGCGCGGTGACAGAGAGATGGGTGAACAGAGAGAGTGGGGGCAGGCAGAAGGGTGATAGAGAGAGGGGGACAGAGAGAGGGTGGACAGAGAGGGGGGGACAGAGAGAGAGTGGAACAGAGAGAGGGGGACAGAGAGAGGGGGGACAGAGAGAGGGTGGACATAGAGATTGGGGTCAGAGAGAGTAAAACAGAGAGAGTGGGACAGAGAGAGGGGTACAGAGAGAGGGGGGATAGAGAGAGGGGGGACTGAGAGAGGGGACAGAGAGAGGAGGTCCAGAGAGAGGTTGGACAGAGAGAGGGGATGGAGAGAGGGGACATAGAGAGGGGGAAAGAGAGGGGGCGGACAGAGCGGGGGGACAGAGTGAGGGTGTCAGAGAGAGAGAGAGGAGGCAGCGAGGGTGGACTGACTGAGGGTGGGACAGAGAGAGGGGGCAGAGAGAGGGGGACAGAGAGGGGGGAGAGACAGAGAGGAGAGAGACAGAGGGGGGAGAGACAGAGGGGGTTGAGACAGAGGGGGTTGAGACAGATGGGGGAGAGACAGAGGGGGAGAGACAGAGGGGGAGAGACAGAGGGGGCAGAGACAGAGGGGGAGAGACAGAGGGGGGAGAGGCAGAGGTGGAGAGACAGAGGGGGGAAGACAGAGGGGGGAGAGACAGAGGGGGAGAGACAGAGGGGGGGAGAGACAGAGGGGGGAGAGACAGAGGGGGTGGACTGAGAGAGGGTGGACAGAGAGAGGGTGGACAGAGAGAGTGGACAGAGAGAGCGGACAGAGAGAAGGTGACAGAGAGAGAGGGTACAGAGAGAGAGGGTACAGAGAGAGGGGGACAGAGAGAGGTGGACAGAGAGAGTGGAACAGAGAGGGGTGACGTAGAGGGGGACAGAGAGAGGGGGTACAGAGAGAGGGGGTACAGAGAGAGAGGGGGGACAGAGAGGGGGAGGACAGAGAGAGGAAAAAGAGAGAGAGGGGGTCAGAGAGGGGGAGAGAGAGAGGGTGACAGAAAGAGAGTGGAACAGAGAGAGGTGGACAAAGAGAGGGTGGGCAGAGAGAGTGGGACAGAGCGTGGGGGTCAGAGACACAGTGGGCAGGGAGGATGAACAGAGTGAGGGTGGGACAGAGAGAGGGGGGACAGAGAGAGAGGGGCAGAGAGAGGGGGGACTGAGAGAGGGGACAGAGAGAGGAGGTCCAGAGAGAGGTTGGACAGAGAGAGAACACGGAGAGAGTGGTCAGAGAGAAGGGGAAAAAAAGAGGGGGCCGACAGAGAGGGGGGACAGAGTGAGGGTGTCAGAGAGAGAGGAGGCAGCGAGGGTGGACTGACTGAGGGTGGGACAGAAAGAGGGGGCAGAGGGAGGGGGACAGAGAGAGGGGTACAGTGAGAGGGGGACAGAGGGGGGGACAGAGGGGGGAACAGAGAGGGGGTGGACTGAGAGAGGGTGGACAGAGAGAGGGTGGACAGAGAGAGCGGACAGTGAGAGGGTGACAGAGAGAGAGGGGTACAGAGAGAGAGGGTACAGAGAGAGGGGGACAGAGAGAGGCGGACAGAGAGAGTGGAACAGAGAGGGGTGACGTAGAGGGGGACAGAGAGAGGTGGTACAGAGAGAGGGGGTACAGACAGAGAGGGGGACAGAGAGGGGGACAGAGAGAGGGGGACAGAGAGAAAGTGTAAAAGAGAGAGGGTGGACAAAGAGAGGGTGGGCAGAGAGAGTGGGACAGAGTGAGGGGGTCAGAGAGACAGTGGGCAGGGAGGGTGAACAGAGTGAGGGTGGGACAGAGAGAGGGTGGACAGAGAGGGGGGGCAGAGAGAGGGCGGACAGAGACGGGGACAGAGAGAGGGGACGGGGGTGTCAGAGAGAGGGGGACAGAGAGAGGGGGATAGTGAGAGGGGGACAGAGAGACGGCGACAGACAGAGTGGGACAGAGAGAGTGGGAAAGAGCGAAGGGGTCAGAGAGACAGGTGGTAGGGAGGGTTAACTGAGTGAAGGTGGGACAGTGAGAGGACGGACAGAGACGGGGAGAGAGAGAGGGGACGGGGGAGACAGAGAGGGGGGACAGAGAGACGGGAGACAAAGAGAGTGAGACAGAGAGGGGGCGGACAGAGAGGGGAGAACAGATCGAGGGTGTCAGAGAGACAGGAGGCAGCGAGGGTGGACTGACTGAGGGTGGGACAGAGAGAGGGGGCAGAGAGAGCGGGGCAGAGAGGGAGGGGGCAGAGAGAGTGGGGACAGAGAGAGGGGGGCCAGAGAGAGTAGGAACAGAGAGGGGGGGGACAGACAGTGGGGGGACAGAGAGAGAGGGGACAGAGAGAGGAGGGACAGAGAGAGGGGGACAGAGAGAGGGGGACAGAGAGGGGGTAACAGAGAGGGGGGGGACAGAGAGAGGGGGACAGAGAGTGTGGAACAGAGACTTGGGGACAGAGAGAGTGGGGACAGAGAGAGGGGTACAGAGAGAGGGTGGACAGAGAGAGCGGAACAGAGAGAGGGGGACAGAGAGAGGGGGACAGAGAGAGGGAGGCAGAGAGAGGGAGACAGAGAGAGGGGGGACAGAGAGAGGGGGGACAGAGAGAGGGGGGACAGAGAGAGGGGGCCAGAGAGAGGGTGGACAAGGAGGGGGGGACAGAGAGACGGAGATGGAGAGAATAAAAAAGAGAGAGGGGGACAGAGAGGGGGACAGAGAGAGTGGAACAGAGAGAGGGTGAACAAAGCGAGGGTGGACAAAGAGAGGGTGAACAAAGAGAGGGTGAACAAAGAGAGGGGCGACAGAGAGAGGGGCGACAGAGAGAGGGGGACAGCGAGAGCGGGACAGCGAGGCGGGGACAGCGAGAAGGGGACAGAGAGTGTGGGACAGAGAGACGGGGACGGAGAGACGAAAAAGAGAGAGGGTGACAGAGAGAGGACGACAGAGAGAATGGAACAGAGAGAGGGTGGACAAAGAGAAGGTGGGCAGAAAGAGGGGGGCCAGAGAGAGGGATGACAGAGACGCAGACAGAGAGAGGGGTCAGAGAGAGAGGGGACAGAGAGAGAGGGACAGAGAGAAGGGGACAGAGAGAGGGGGACAGAGAGTGAGGGACAGAGAGACATGGGACAAAGAGAATGTGGGACAGAGAGGGGGCGGACAGTGAGGGGGGAACAGAGCGAGGGGGTCAGAGAGACAGGGGGCAGGGAGGGTGGACTGAGTGAGGGTGGGACAGAGAGAGGGGGCAGAGAGATGGGGGACAGAGAGAGGGCTGACAGAGAGCGCGGGAGAGCGAGAGGGGGGGTCAGAGAGAGAGGTGACAGAGAGGGACAGAATTAGAGGGACAGAAAGAAGTGGGGACATAGGGGTGGGGACAGAGAGGAGGGGACAGAGAGAGAGGGACAGAGAGAGGGGGACAGAGAACGAGACAGAGAGTGGGGGGGACAGAGAGTGGAGGAACAGAGAGTGGGGGGACAGAGAAAGTGGGAACTGAGAGAGAGTAGACAGTGAGAGGGGGGACACAGAGAGAGGGGGGACAGAGAGAGGGTGGACAGAGAGAGGGTGGACAGAGAGAGAGAGGGGCACAGAGAGGGGGGATAGAGAGGGGGAACAGAAAGTAGTGACAGAGAGAGGGGGGACAGAGACAGGGACTGAGAGGGGTGGCAGAAATGGGAGACAGAGAGAGGGGGGAAGAAAAAGGGTGGACAGAGAGAGGGGGTCACAGAGAGAGTGGGTACAGAGATAGGGGCTACAGAGAGAGGGGCGACAGAGAGAGGGGGATAGAGAGAGGAGGACAGAGAGAGCGTTAACAGAGAGAGGGGGATAGAGAGTGGGTGACAAAGAGGGGGGTACAGAGATATGGGGGACACAGAGAGGAGAACGGGGGGAACAGAGAGAGGAGAGTGGGGGGACAGAGAGTGGAGGGACAGAGAGGGGGGGGGCTCAGAGAGTGTGGAACAGAGACTTGGGGACAGAGAGAGGCGGACAGAGAGAGGGTGGACAGAGAGAGTGGAACAGAGAGAGGGGTACAGAGAGAGGGGGACAGAGAGAAGGAGACAGAGAGAGGGGGGAAAGAGAGAGCGGGGCTCAGAGAGTGTAGAACAGAGACTTGGGGACAGAGAGAGGGTGGACAGAGAGAGTGGAACAGAGAGAGGGGGACAGAGAGAGGGTGGACAGAGAGAGTGGAACAGAGATAGGGGGACAGAGGGAGGGGGGACAGAGAGAGGGCGACGGATAGAGGGGACAGAGAGGGGTGGGACAGAGCGAGGGGGAACAGAGAGACAGGGGGCAGGGAGGGTGAACTGAGTGAGGGTGGGACAGAGAGAGGGGACAGAGAGAGTGGGGAATAGAGAGAGAGGGGGGACAGAGAGAGGGTGGACAGAGAGAGGGGACAGAGAAAGGGGACAGAGAAAGGGGACAGAGAGAGGGTGACAGAGGGGAGGACAGAGAGGGGGGACAGAGAGGGGGACAGAGAGAGTGGGTACAGAGAAGGGGGTACAGAGAGAGGGGGACGGAGAGAGGAAAAAGAGAGAGGGGAACAGAGAAAGTGGGACAGAGAAAGGGCGGACAGAGAGAGAGTGGGGACAGAGAGAGGATGGACAGAGAGAGGGTGGACAGAGAGAGGGGACAGAGAGAGTGTGACAGAGAGAGGGGGACAGAGAGAGGGGACAGAGAGGGGGACAGAGAGAGGGGGACAGAGAGAGAGTGGAACAGAGAGAGGGTGGACAAAGAGAGGATGGGGAGAGAGAGGGGCGACAGAGAGAGGGGGACAGCGAGAGGGGGACAGAGAAACAGGGACAGAGAGACCGGGACAGAGAGAGTGGGACAGAGGCAGTTGGACAGAGAGAGTGGGACAGAGAGAGGGGTTCAGAGAGACAGGTGGCAGGGAGGGTGAACTGAGTGAGGGTGGGACAGATAGAGGGTGGACAGAGAGAGGGGCAGAGAGAGGGCTGACAGAGACGGGGACAGAGAGAGGGGACGGGGGTGTCAGAGAGAGAAGGACAGAGAGAGAGGGGGACAGAGAGAGGGGATACAGAGAGAGGGGGGCAGAAAGAGGGTGGACAGAGAGAGGGGGTCACAGAGAGAGTGGGTACAGAGATAGGGGCTACAGAGAGAGGGGCGACAGAGAGAGGGGGATAGAGAGAGGAGGACAGAGAGAGCGTTAACAGAGAGAGGGGGATAGAGAGTGGGTGACAAAGAGGGGGGTACAGAGATATGGGGGACACAGAGAGGAGAACGGGGGGAACAGAGAGAGGAGAGTGGGGGGGACAGAGAGTGGAGGGACAGAGAGGGGGGGGGGGCTCAGAGAGTGTGGAACAGAGACTTGGGGACAGAGAGAGGGTGGACAGAGAGAGTGGAACAGAGAGAGGGGTACAGAGAGAGGGGGACAGAGAGAAGGAGACAGAGAGAGGGGGACAGAGAGAGCGGGGCTCAGAGAGTGTAGAACAGAGACTTGGGGACAGAGAGAGGGTGGACAGAGAGAGTGGAACAGAGAGAGGGGGACAGAGAGAGGGGTGGACAGAGAGAGTGGAACAGAGATAGGGGGACAGAGGGAGGGGGACAGAGAGAGGGCGACGGAGAGAGGGGACAGAGAGGGGTGGGACAGAGCGAGGGGGGAACAGAGAGACAGGGGGCAGGGAGGGTGAACTGAGTGAGGGTGGGACAGAGAGAGGGGACAGAGAGAGTGGGGAATAGAGAGAGAGGGGGGACAGAGAGAGGGTGGACAGAGAGAGGGGACAGAGAAAGGGGACAGAGAAAGGGGACAGAGAGAGGGTGACAGAGGGGAGGACAGAGAGGGGGGACAGAGAGGGGGACAGAGAGAGTGGGTACAGAGAAGGGGGTACAGAGAGAGGGGGACGGAGAGAGGAAAAAGAGAGAGGGGAACAGAGAAAGTGGGACAGAGAAAGGGCGGACAGAGAGAGAGTGGGGACAGAGAGAGGATGGACAGAGAGAGGGTGGACAGAGAGAGGGGACAGAGAGAGTGTGACAGAGAGAGGGGGACAGAGAGAGGGGACAGAGAGGGGGACAGAGAGAGGGGGACAGAGAGAGAGTGGAACAGAGAGAGGGTGGACAAAGAGAGGATGGGGAGAGAGAGGGGCGACAGAGAGAGGGGGACAGCGAGAGGGGGACAGAGAAACAGGGACAGAGAGACCGGGACAGAGAGAGTGGGACAGAGGCAGTTGGACAGAGAGAGTGGGACAGAGAGAGGGGTTCAGAGAGACAGGTGGCAGGGAGCGTGAACTGAGTGAGGGTGGGACAGATAGAGGGTGGACAGAGAGAGGGGCAGAGAGAGGGCTGACAGAGACGGGGACAGAGAGAGGGGACGGGGGTGTCAGAGAGAGAAGGACAGAGAGAGAGGGGACAGAGAGAGGGGATACAGAGAGAGGGGACAGAGAGAGGGTGGACAGAGAGAGGGGAACGGAGAGAGGAAAAAGGAGACAGGCGGACAGAGAGGGGAACAGAGAGAGGGTGGACAAAGAGAGGGGGACAGCGAGAGGGGCACAGCGAGAAGGGGACAGCAAGAGGGGAACAGAGAGACGGGGACAGCGAGACTGGGACAGAGATACGGGGAGAGAGAGAGTGGGACAGAGTGAGAGGGGTCAGAGAGACAGGGGGCAGGGAGGGTGAACTGAGTGAGGGTGGGACAGAGAGAGGGTGGACAGAGAGAGGAGGGGCATAGAGAGGGCTGACAGAGACGGGGACAGAGATAGGGGGGACAGAGAGACCGGGGACAAAGAGAGTGGGCCAGAGAGACGGGGGACAAAGAGAGTGGGACAGAGAAGGGGGCGGACAGAGAGGGCGGACAGAGCGAGGGGGTCAGAGAGACAGGGGGCACGGAGGGTGGACTGAGTGAGGGTGGGGACAGAGAGAGGGGGCAGAGAGAGGGGGGACAGAGGCAGGGGGCAGAGAGAGGAGGGAACAGAGAGAGGTCAGACAGAGAGAGGGGGACGGAGAGAGGGGGGTCAGAGAGAGGGGTGACAGAGGTGGACAGAATTAGAGGGACAGAAAGACGTGGGGACATAGGGGTGGGGGACAGAGAGGCGGGGACAGATAGAGGGGGACAGAGAGAGGGGGAGAGAGAGGGGAGAGAGAGGGGGGAGAGAAAGAGGGGGGACAGAGAGTGGGGGGACAGAGAGTGGGGGGACAGAGAAAGTGGGAACTGAGAGAGAGCAGACAGTGAGGGGGGACACAGAGAAAGGGGGGACAGTGGGGGGGACAGAGAGAGAGGGGGACAGAGGGGGGGATAGACAGTAGTGACAGAGAGAGGGGGGACAGAGACGGGGACTGAGAGGGGGACAGAAATGGGAGACAGAGAGAAGAGCGGCAGAGAAAGGGTGGACAGAGAGAGAGGGGGATACAGAGAGAGTGGGTACAGAGAGAGGGGTGAAAAAGAGAGGGGGACAGAGAGAGCGTGAACAGAGATAGGGGGACCGAGAGTGGGTGACAAAGAGGGGGGTACAGAGACATTGGGGACAGAGAGAGGAGAACGGGGGGAACAGAGAGGGTGGTACAGAGAGTGGGGGACAGAGAGTGGGGCGGCAGAGAGTGGAGGGACAGAGAGAGGGGGGGCTCAGAGAGTGTGGAACAGAGCCTGGTGTCAGACAGAGGGGGAGAGAGAGAGGGGACAGAGAGAGGGGAGAGAGACAGAGGGGGACAGGCAGAGGTGGGAGAGACAGAGAAGGGAGAGACAGAGAGGGGAGAGACAGAGAGGGGACAGAGAGTGTGGTACAGAGAGAGCGTGAACAGAGAGGGGGACAGAGAGAAGTGGGACAGAGAGAAGGGTGACAGAGAGAAGGGGGACAGTGAGAAGGGGGACAGAGAGAGAGGGGGACAGAGAGAGGGGTGACAGAGAAAGTGGGAACTGAGAGAGAGCAGACAGTGAGAGTGGGGACACAGAGAGGGGGGGGGACAGTGAGAGGGGGACAGAGAGAGAGGGGGACAGTGAGGGGGAAAGAGAGAGGGGGGACAGAGAGGGGGGGACAGAGAGAGAGGGGGCAGGGAGTGTGGGGACAGAGAGAGGGGGGGACAGAGAGAGGGGGGCACAGAGAGAGGGGGGGACAGAGAGGGGGGGACAGAGAGGGGGGGGAACAGAGAGAGGGGGGGACAGAGAGAGGGGGGACAGCGAGAGGGGGGGCAGAGAGAGGGTGGACAGAGAGAGGGGGGCACAGAGAGAGGGGGGACAGAGAGAGAGGGGGGACAGAGAGAGGTGGGGGACAGAGAGAGGGGGGCACAGAGAGAGAGTGGGGACGGACAGAGGGGGGGACAGAGAGAGGGGGGAGAGAGAGAGGGGGGCAGAGATAGGGTGGACAGAGAGAGGGGGGCACAGAGAGAGGGGGGGACAGAGAGGGGGGGACAAAGAGAGGGGGGTACAGAGAGAGGGGGGACAGAGAGAAGGTGGCAGAGAGAGGGTGGACAGAGAGAGGGGGGCAGAGAGATGGTCTGAGAGGGGTGACAGAAATGGGAGACAGAGAGAGGGGGGCAGAGAAAGGGTGGACAGAGAGGGGGGGTACAGAGAGAGTGGATACAGTGAGAGGGGCTACAGAGAGAGGGGGCCAGAGAGAGGGTGGAGAGAGAGGGGGGTGGACAGAGAGAGGGGACAGAGAAAAGGGGACAGAGAAAGGGCGACAGAGAGAGGGGATGGAGAGAGAGTACAGAGAGAGAACGGACAGAGAGAGTGGAACAGAGAGGGGGGACATAGAGGGGGACTGAGAGAGGGGTTACAGGGAGAGGGGGTACAGAGAGAGGGTGTACAGAGCGAGGGGGACGGAGAGAGGAAAAAGAGAGAGGGGGAGAGAGAGAGGGGGACAGAGATAGGGGGACAGAGAGAGAGTGGAACAGTGAGAGGGGCGACAGAGAGCGGGGGACAGCGAGAGGGGGACAGAGAGACGGGGACAGAGAGATGGGGATTGAGAGATTGGGACAGAGGGAGTGGGACAGAGCGAGTGGGACAGAGGGAGTGGGAGAGAGGGAGTGGGACAGAGCGAGGAGGTCAGAGAGACAGGAGGCAGAGAGAGGGGGGACAGAGAGGGGTGACAGAGAGGGGGGACAGAGAGAGGGGGACCGAGAAAGGGGAACAGAGAGAGGGTGGACAAAGAGAGGATGGGCAGAGAGAGGGACGACAGAGAGAGGGGGACAGCGAGAGGGGGACAGCGAGAGGGGGACAGGGAGACGGGGACAGAGCGAGGGGTCAGAGAGACAGGGGGCAGCGAGGGTGAACTGAGTGAGGGTGGGACAGAGAGAGGGTGGACAGAGAGAGTGGGGCAGAGAGAGGTTTGACAGTGACGGGGACAGAGAGAGGGGGGACAGAGAGTGCGGTACAGAGAAAGGGGGGACAGAGAGAAGGAAGACAGAGACAAGGGGACAGAGAGAAGGCGGGCAGCGAGGAGGGGACAGAGAGTGATGGACAGAGAGAAGGGGGGCAGCGAGGAGAGGACAGAGAGAGGGGGAGAGAGAGAGGTGGACAGAGAGATGGGGGACAAAGAGAGAGGGACAGAGCGAGAGGGTCAGAGAGAGACGGGGGAAGGGAGGGTGAACTGAGTGAGGGTGGGACAGAGAGAGGGGGCAGAGAGAGGGGGGACAGAGAGTGGGGGACAGAGAGCGGGGAACAGAGTGAGGGGAACAGAGAGCGGGGGACAGAGAGAGTGCAACAGAGAGAGGGGGACAAAGGGAGGGAGGGACAGAGAGAGGGGGACAGAGAGCAGAGAGGGGGGCAGAGAGAGGGGGACAGAGAGAGGGGGGGTCAGAGAGAGGGGTCAGAGAGAGGGTGGGACAGAGAGAGGGAGGGTGGGTCAGAGAGAGGGGGGACAGAAGGAGGGGGACAGAGAGAGGGGGGACAGAGAGAGGGTGGACAGAGAGAGGGGGGACAGAGAGAGGAGAGGGGGGGACAGAGAGAGAGGGGGACAGAGAGGGGACAGAGAGAGGGGGGTCAGAGAGAGGGGGGTCAGATGGGGACAGAATTAGAGGGACAGAAAGATGAGGGGACAGAGGGGTGGGGGCCAGAGAGGGGGACAGAGAGTGGGAGGACAGAGAAAGTGGGAACTGAGAGAGAGCAGACAGTGAGGGGGGACACAGAGAGAGGGGGACAGTGAGGGGGACAGAGAGAGGGGGACATAGAGAGGGGGACATAGAGAGGGAGGGACAGAGAGGAGGGGACAGAGTGGAGAGGACAGAGCCTGGGGGGCAGAGAGGGGGAACAGAGCAAGGGGGACAGAGTGAGGGGGGACAGTGAGGAGAGGGAAAGAGAGTGGGGGAGAGACAGAGGGTGGACAGAGAGAGAGGGGGGGAGACAGAGAAGGGGGATAGAGAGGGGGGACACAAAGTAATGACAGAGAGAGGGGGGACAGAGACGGAGACTGAGAGGGCGGACAGAAATGGGAGACAGAGAGAGGGGGGCAGAGAAAGGGTGGATAGAGAGAGAGGGGGACAGAGAGAGTGGGAAACTGAGAGAGGGGGGGAAAGAGAGAGAGGGGGGGCAGAGAGAGAGGGGGACAGAGAGAGTGGGGGACAGAGAGAGTGGGAGACAGAGAGAGGGGTTGAGAGAGTGGGTGCGGGAGGCAGAGAGAGGGTGGACAGAGAGAGAGGGGGGGTCAGAGAGAGGGGGGCAGAGAGAGGGGGACAGAGAGAGAGGGGGACAGAGAGAGGGGGGTCAGAGAGAGGGTGGGACAGAGAGAGGGTGGTCAAAGAGGGGGGGCAGAGAGAGGGGACAGAGAGAGAGGGGGACAGAGAGAGAGGGGGACAGAGAGAGGGGGGTCAGAGAGAGGGGGGTCAGATGGGGACAGAATTAGAGGGACAGAAAGACGTGGGGACAGAGGGGTGGGGGCCAGAGAGGGGGACAGAGAGTGGGAGGACAGAGAAAGTGGGAACTGAGAGAGAGCAGACAGTGAGGGGGGACACAGAGAGAGGGGGACAGTGAGGGGGGACAGAGAGAGGGGGACATAGAGAGGGGGACATAGAGAGGGAGGGACAGAGAGGAGGGGACAGAGTGGAGGGGACAGAGCCTGGGGGGCAGAGAGGGGGGAACAGAGCAAGGGGGACAGAGTGAGGGGGGACAGTGAGGAGAGGGAAAGAGAGTGGGGGAGAGACAGAGGGTGGACAGAGAGAGAGGGGGGAGACAGAGAAGGGGGATAGAGAGGGGGGACACAAAGTAATGACAGAGAGAGGGGGGACAGAGACGGAGACTGAGAGGGCGGACAGAAATGGGAGACAGAGAGAGGGGGGCAGAGAAAGGGTGGATAGAGAGAGAGGGGGACAGAGAGAGTGGGAAACTGAGAGAGGGGGGGGAAAGAGAGAGAGGGGGGCAGAGAGAGAGGGGGACAGAGAGAGTGGGGGACAGAGAGAGTGGGAGACAGAGAGAGGGGTTGAGAGAGTGGGTGCGGGAGGCAGAGAGAGGGTGGACAGAGAGAGAGGGGGGTCAGAGAGAGGGGGGTCAGAGGGGGACAGAATTAGAGGGACAGAAAGACGTGGGTACAGAGGGGGTGGGGGACAGAGGGGGGGGACAGAGAGTGGGAGGACAGAGCAAGTGGGAACTGAGAGAGCACAGACAGTGAGAGGAGGACAGAGAGAGGGGGATAGAGAGACGGGGGACATAGAGAGGGGGACATAGAGAGGGGACAGAGAGAGACTGGTACAGAGAGAGAGTGGACAGAGAGTGTGGGGGTCAGAGAGTGAGGGGGACAGAGAGAGGGGGACAGAGAGAGAGGGGATCAGAGAGAAGATGGGTGGGGTGCAGAGAGAGAGGGGGACAGAGACAGGGGGACACAGAGAGGGGGCAGAGAGAGGGAGGGATAGAGAGAAGGGGACAGAGACTGGGAGGACACAGAGTGGGGGGACAGAGAGGGGGAATAGAAAGTAGTGACAGAGATAGGGCGATAAGAGACGGGGACTGAGAGGGGGGACAGAAATGGGAGACAGAGAGCGGGGGGCAGAGAAAGGGTGGACAGAGAGAGACTGGGACAGAGCGAGGGGGTCAGAGAGACAGGGGGCAGGGAGGGTGAACTGAGTGAGGGTGGACAGAGAGAGGGTGGACAGAGAGAGGGGGGCAGAGAGAGGGCTGACAGAGACGGGGACAGAGAGAGGGGGACAGAGAGACCGGGGACAAAGAGAGTGGGACAGAGAGATGGGGGACAAAGAGAGTGGGACAGAGAGGGAGCGGACAGAGAGGGCAAACAGAGCCAGGGGGTCAGTGAGACAGGGGGCAGGGAGCGTGGACTGAGTGAGGGTGGGACAGAGAAAGGGGGCAGAGAGAGGGGGGACAGAGAGAGGGGGCAGAGAGAAGGGAGAACAGAGAGAAGGCTGACAGAGAGAGGGGGACATTGAGAGGGGGACAGAGGGGGGTACAGAGGGGGGGGGGAAGAGAGCGAGGGACAGAGAGAGGTGGGACAGAGAGAGGGGGACGGAGAGGGGGGACAGAGAGAGAGGGGAGAGAGAGAGGGGACAGAGAGAAAGGGGACATAGAGAGAGGGGGAACAGAGAGAGGGGGACAGAGAGAGGGTGGACAGAGACAGGCCGGCACAGTGAGGGGACAGAGAGAGAGGGGAGAGAGAGAGGGGACAGAGAGAGAGGGGACAGAGAGGGGGACAGAGAGAGGGGATAGAGAGAGGGGGAACAGAGAGAGGGGGACGGAGAGGGGACAGAGAGAGGGGACAGAGAGAGAGGGGACAGAGAGAGAGGGGACAGAGAGGGGTTCAGAGAGAGGGGGGACACAGTGAGGGGGGAGAGAGAGGTAGGGACAGGGAGGAGGGGGACAGAGTGTGGGGGGACAGAGATGGGGAACAGAGCAAGGGGGGCAGAGAGAGGGGGGACAGTGAGGAGGGGTGAAGGGAGAGGGGGACAGAGAGAAGGTGGGCAGAGTGAGAGGGTGGACAGAGAGAGGGTGAATAGAGAGAGAGGGGGGGACAGAGAGGGGGAATAGAGAGGGGGGACAGAAAGTAGTGACAGAGGGGGGAGTAGAGGGGGGACAGAAAGCAGTGACAGAGAGAGGGGGGGACAGAGACGGGGACTGAGAGGGGGGACAGAAATGGGAGACAGAGAGGGGTGCAGAGAAAGGGTGGACAGAGAGAGAGAGTGGAACAGAGAGGGGGGACAGAAAGAGAGGGGACAGAGTGAGAGTGGACAGAGAGAGAGGGGACAGAGAGAGAGGGGACAGAGAGGGCGACAGAGAGAGTGGAACAGAGAGGGGGGACAGAAAGAGAGTGAACAGAGAGAGAGTGGACAGAGAGAGAGGGGACAGAGAGAGAGGGGACAGAGAGGGGGACACAGAGAAGGGGACAGAGAGAGGGTTGGCAGAGAGAGGGGGGTAGAGAGGGGGTACATAGAGGGGGGAACAGAGAGAGTGGGCAGCGATAGGGGGACAGAGGGGGGACAGAGAGAGACCGGACAGAGAGGGGGGACAGAGAGAGAGGGGACAGAAAGAGAGGGGACAGAGGGGACTAGAGGGGGTCAGAGAGAGAGGATAGAGAGAGGGGGAACAGAGAGAGGGGGCAGAGAGAGGGGGACAGAGAGGGGGCGTGAGGGGTGGACAGAGGGGGACAGAGAGACAGAGAGGGGGACAGAGGGGGGGATAGAGAGGGGGAGTGAGTGCGGAGGGAGAGGGGGAGACAGAGAGACTGGGGAGAGAGGGGGGAAGAGATGGGGAGAGAGAGGGGGGAAGAGAAGGTACAGAGAGAGGGGAACAGAGAGAGGACGAGAAACCTGGGGAGTGAGATGGGGAGAGAGAGAGAGGGTGGGGACAGAGAGGCGGAGAGAGGGGACAGAGAGGGGGCGACAGAGAAAGGTGGGACAGAGAGAAGGGGAACAGAGAGAGAAGGACAGAGAGGAGGGGGAGTGAGAGGAGGGGGGCAGAGAGAGGGGTGACAGAGAGAGGGGGACAGAGAGAGGGGAACAGAGAGAGGGGATAGAGAGATGGGGCAAGGAGAAAGAGGGAGAGAAAAAGGGGGTGGAGGGGGGAGAGAGAGGGAGGAGAGAGGGGGAGAGAGAGGGGGAAGAGAGAGGGGAGTGAAAGGGTGAGAGAGAATGGGGAGGGAGACAGGAACAGAGCGAGAGGGGGAGAGAGCGGGGACAGAGAGGGGGTGACAGAGAGAGGGGTAACGGAGAGGGGGTACAGCGAGAGGGGGGTCAGTAAGGAGTGAGGTGGATTGAGAGGGGAGAATGAGAGGGGGTGAGAGTAGGGGAGGGAGATGGGGAGAGAGTGAGAGGGGAGAGAGAAAGGAGACAGACAGTGGGGGTCAGAGAGAGTGGTCAGAGAGAGAGTGACAGAGAAAGAGGTATAAATAGCGGGGGACAGAGCCAGAGGGACAGAGAGCAGGGGACATAGAGAGGGGGGACAGAGAGGGGGATCAGAGAGATATGGATAGAGAGAGGGGGACAGAGAGAGCGGGACAGAGAGGAGGGGGGCAGAGAAAGGGGGACAGAGAAAGCTGGACAGAGAGAGGGGGACAGAGAGAGGGGACAGATAGAGGGGGACTGAGAGGGCGACAGAGAGAGGGGGACAGAGAGAGGGGGACAGAGAGAGGGGGAAGAGAGTGGGAGACAGAGAGGAGGGTTCAGAGAGGAGGGGGACAGAGAGCGGGGACAGATGGGGTAAGAGGGATAAACAGGGGGAGGGGGACAGAGACAGTGGGACAGAGAGAGTGGGGCAGAGAGACGGGTGACAAACAGAGTGGTCAGAGAGCGAGTGACAGAGAAAGGGGTATAGAGAGCAGGGGGCAGAGAGAGAGGGGGACACAGAGGAGGGAGACACAGAGGAGGGGGATACAGGTGAGGGAGCACAGAGAGAGAGGGACAGCGTGATAGGGAGAGAGGTGGGAAGAGAGGGAGATGAGTGTGGGGTGAGAGAGAGAGGGGGGTACAGACAGCGGGGGACAGAGCAAGAAGATCAGAGAGATCAGAGAGCAGGGGACATAGAGAGGGGGACAGAGAGGTACAGAGCGAGGGATGAAAGAGCGAGGGGGACAGAGTGAGGGGGCAGAGTGTGGGGGACAGAAATCGGGGAACAGAGAGCAGGGGACAAAGAGAGGGGGGATAGAGAGAGGTGGACAGAGAGAGGGGGACAGAGAGTGGGAGGACAGAGAATGGGGGGACAGAGAATGTGGGAACTGCGAGAGAGCAGACAGTGAGGGGTTACACAGAGAGAGGGGGACAGTGAGAGGGGACAGAGAGAGAGGGGACAGAGAGAGAGGGGGACAGAGAGAGAGGGGGACAGAGAGAGGGAGGGATAGAGAGAGGGGTAACAGAGAGAGGGGGAGACAGTGGGGGGGACAGAGAGAGGGTGGACAGTGAGAAGGTGGGTGGGGGGCAGAGAGAGGGGGACAGAGAGAGGGGGACACAGAGAGGGGGCAGAGAGAGGGAGGGACAGAGAGTGGGGGGGACAGAGAGTGGAAGGACAGAGAAAGTGGGAACTGAGAGAGGGCAGACAGTGAGAGGGGGGACAGAGAGAGAGGGGGACAGAGAGAGACGGGGACAGAGCGAGAGGGGACAGAGAGAGAGGGGGTCAGAGAGAGGGGGACAGAGAGAGGGGGGACAGAGAGAAAGTGGGACTGAAAGAAGGTGGGCGGGGAGCAGAGAGAGGGGGGAATGAGAGAGGGGGACAGAGAGAGGGGGACAGAGACAGGGGGACGCAGAGAGGGGGCAGAGAGAGAGAGGGACAGAGAATAGGGGACAGAGAGTGGGGGGACAGATAGTGGGGGGTCAGAGAGGGGGGTTCAGAGACAGGGGGCAGAGAGAGAGAGGGACAGAGAGCACACAGTGATGGGGGACACAGAGGAGGGGGACAGTGAGAGGGGGACAGAGAGAGGGGGGACAGAGAGAGAGGGGGACAGAGAGAGGGGGACAGAGAGAGGGTGCAGAGAGTGGGGGGCAGTGGGGGGCAGACAGAGGGGTTCAGAGAGTAGGGGTTCAGAGAGTGGTGGCACAGAGAGTGGGGGGACAGAGAGTGGGGGGACAGAGAGTGGGGGGACAGAGAAAGTGGGAACTGAGAGCGAGCGGACAGTGAGGGGGGACACAGAGAGAGGGGGACAGTGAGGGGGGACAGAGAGAGGGGGACATAGAGAGGGAGGGACAGAGTGGAGTGGACATAGAGGAGGGGGCAGAGAGGAGGGGACAGAGAGTGGGGGGGCAGAGAGGGGGAACAGAGCAAGGGGGGCAGAGAGAGGGGGACAGTGAGGGGGGATAGAGAGGGGGGACAGAAAGTAATGACAGATAGAGGGGGGACAGAGACGGGGACTGAGAGGTTGGGCAGAAATGGGAGACAGAGAGAGTGGGGGGCAGAGAGAGAAGGGACAGAGAGAGTGGGGGACAGAGAGAGAGAGAGGGGGACAGAGAGAGTGGGGGACAGAGAGAGTGGGAGACAGAGTGGGGGGACAGAGAGGGGGGACAGAGAGACGGGGACAGAGCGAGAGGGGACAGAGAGAGAGGGGTTCAGAGAGTTGGTGTTCAGAGAGTTGGGGCACAGAGAGTGGGGGGACAGAGAATAGGGGAAAGAGAAAGTGGGAACTGAGAGAGCAGACTGTGAGGGGGGACACAGAGAGAGGGGACAGTGAGGGGGACAGGGAGAGGGGGACATAGTGAGGGAGGGACAGAGAGGAGGGGACAGAGCTGAGGTGACAGAGAGGAGGGGACAGAGAGTGGGGGGGCAGAGAGGGGGAACAGAGTAAGGGGGGGCAGAGAGAGGGGTCAGTGAGGGGAGAGAGAGAGGGTGGACAGAAAGTAATGACAGAGAGAGGGGGGACAGAGACGGGGACTGCGAGGGTGGACAGAAATGGGAGACAGAGAGAGGGGGGCAGATAAAGGGTGGACAGAGAGAGAGGGGGACAGAGAGAGTGGGGGACTGAGAGAGAGAGAGGGGGGGACAGAGAGATTGGGAGACAGAGGCGGGGACAGAGAGGGGGGACAGAGAGAGGGTGACAGAGAGAGGGTTCAGAGAGAGAGGGGACCGAGAGAGTGGGACAGAGAGGGGGGACAGAGAGAGGCGGGACAGAGAGAGTGGAACAGAGAGAGAGTGGAACAGAGAGGGGGGACAGAGAGAGAGGGGAAAGAGAGAGAGGGGATAGAGAGAGTGGAACAGAGAGAGGGGACAGAGAGAGAGGAGACAGAGAAAGAGGGGACATAGAGGGGGTCTGAGAGAGGGGATAGAGAGAGGGGTGACAGAGAGAGGGGGAACATAGAGAGGGGGCACAGAGAAAGGGGGGTAGAGTGTGAGTGTACAGAGAGAGAGTGGTGCAGACAGAGTGGGGACGGAGAGTGGGGGATGGTGAGGGGGGGACAGACAGAGGGTGGTGCAGAAAGGGGTCACGGATGGGGGGACAGAGCGAGAGGGACAGGGAGCGGGTCGCCACTGAGAGGGGGACTGAGAGAGGGGGCCAGAGGGTTGGGACGGGATGGGGTATAGAGAGAGCGGTGCAAGGGAGAGCGGGGACACAGAGAAGGCGACAGAGAGAGGGTTGGCAGAGAGAGGGGGGTAGAGAGGGGGTACATAGAGGGGGGAACAGAGAGAGGGGGCAGAGAGTGGGGGGGGACAGAGAGTGGAAGGACAGAGAAAGTGGGAACTGAGAGAGGGCAGACAGTGAGAGGGGGGACAGAGAGAGAGGGGGACAGAGAGAGACGGGGACAGAGCGAGAGGGGACAGAGAGAGAGGGGGTCAGAGAGAGGGGGAAAGAGAGAGGGGGGACAGAGAGAAAGGGGGACTGAGAGAAGGTGGGCGGGGAGCAGAGAGAGGGGGGAATGAAAGAGGGGGACAGAGAGAGGGGGACAGAGACAGGGGGACGCAGAGAGGGGGCAGAGAGAGAGAGGGACAGAGAATAGGGGACAGAGAGTGGGGGGACAGATAGTGGGGGGTCAGAGAGGGGGGTTCAGAGACAGGGGGCAGAGAGAGAGAGGGACAGAGAGCACACAGTGATGGGGGACACAGAGGAGGGGGACAGTGAGAGGGGGACAGAGAGAGGGGGGACAGAGAGAGAGGGGGACAGAGAGAGGGGGACAGAGAGAGGGTGCAGAGAGTGGGGGGCAGTAGGGGGCAGACAGAGGGGTTCAGAGAGTAGGGGTTCAGAGAGTGGTGGCACAGAGAGTGGGGGGACAGAGAGTGGGGGGACAGAGAAAGTGGGAACTGAGAGCGAGCGGACAGTGAGGGGGGACACAGAGAGAGGGGGACAGTGAGGGGGGACAGAGAGAGGGGGACATAGAGAGGGAGGGACAGAGTGGAGTGGACATAGAGGAGGGGGCAGAGAGGAGGGGACAGAGAGTGGGGGGCAGAGAGGGGGAACAGAGCCAGGGGGGCAGAGAGAGGGGGACAGTGAGGGGGGATAGAGAGGGGGGACAGAAAGTAATGACAGATAGAGGGGGGACAGAGACGGGGACTGAGAGGTTGGGCAGAAATGGGAGACAGAGAGAGTGGGGGGCAGAGAGAGGGGGACAGAGAGAGTGGGGGACAGAGAGAGAGAGAGGGGGACAGAGAGAGTGGGGGACAGAGAGAGTGGGAGACAGAGTGGGGGGACAGAGAGGGGGGACAGAGAGACGGGGACAGAGCGAGAGGGGACAGAGAGAGAGGGGTTCAGAGAGTTGGGGTTCAGAGAGTTGGGGCACAGAGAGTGGGGGGACAGAGAATGGGGGAAAGAGAAAGTGGGAACTGAGAGAGCAGACTGTGAGGGGGGACACAGAGAGAGGGGACAGTGAGGGGGACAGGGAGAGGGGGACATAGTGAGGGAGGGACAGAGAGGAGGGGACAGAGCTGAGGTGACAGAGAGGAGGGGACAGAGAGTGGGGGGGCAGAGAGGGGGAACAGAGTAAGGGGGGGGCAGAGAGAGGGGTCAGTGAGGGGAGAGAGAGAGGGTGGACAGAAAGTAATGACAGAGAGAGGGGGGACAGAGACGGGGACTGCGAGGGTGGACAGAAATGGGAGACAGAGAGAGGGGGGCAGATAAAGGGTGGACAGAGAGAGAGGGGGACAGAGAGAGTGGGGGACAGAGAGAGAGAGAGGGGGGACAGAGAGAGTGGGAGACAGAGGCGGGGACAGAGAGGGGGGACAGAGAGAGGGTGACAGAGAGAGGGTTCAGAGAGAGAGGGGACCGAGAGAGAGGGACAGAGAGGGGGGACAGAGAGAGGCGGGACAGAGAGAGTGGAACAGAGAGAGAGTGGAACAGAGAGGGGGGACAGAGAGAGAGGGGAAAGAGAGAGAGGGGATAGAGAGAGTGGAACAGAGAGAGGGGACAGAGAGAGAGGGGACAGAGAAAGAGGGGACATAGAGAGGGGATAGAGAGAGGGGGAACAGAGAGAGGGGGACAGAGAGAGGGTGGACAGATGCAGGGGGGACACAGTGAGGGGGCTGACAGAGGTAGGGACAGGGAGGATGGGACAGAGTGTGGGGGGACAGAGATGGGGAACAGAGCCAGGAGGGCAGAGAGAGGGGGGACAGTGAGGAGGGGGTGAAGAGAGAGTGGGACAGAGAGAGGGTGGACAGAGAGAGAGGGTGGACAGAAAGAGGGTGGACAGAGAGAGAGGGGGGTGACAGTCGGGGGGATTAGAGAGTGGGGACAGAAAGTAGTGACAGCGGGGAGAATAAAGAGGGGGGACAGAAAGTAGTGACAGAGAGAGGGGGGACAGAGACGGAGACTGAGAGTGGGGACAGAAATGGGAGACAGAGAGAGGGGGGCAGAGAAAGGTTGGACAGAGAGAGTGGGTGTACAGAGAGAGTGGTACAGACAGAGGGCGACATACAGTGGGGGACAGAGAGAGACGGGGATAGAGAGAGAGGGGACAGAGAGAGAGGGGGACAGAGAGAGGGTGGCAGGGAGGGGGTCAGAGAGGGGTGATCAGAGAGAGGGGACAGAGATAGTGGGGACAGAGAGTGGGCGGACAGGGAGTGTGGGGAAAGAGAAAGTGGGAAATGAGAGAGAGCAGACAGTGAGGGGGGAAACAGAGAGAGGGGGACAGTGAGAGTGGACAGAGAGAGAGGGGACAGAGAGAGGGAGGGACAGAGAGAGGGGGGGACAGAGAGGGGGGACAGAGACAGGGGGGGCAGAGACAGGGGGGGACAGAGAGAAGGTGGGTGGGGTTGCAGAGAGAGGGGGGACAGAGACAGGGGGACAGAGACAGGGGGACACAGAGAGCGGGCAGAGAGAGGGAGGGACAGAGAATAGGGGACAGAGAGTGGGGGACAGAGAGGGGGAACAGAGAGGGGGGCAGAGAGAATGTGGGACAGAGAGAGAGGAGACAGAGAGAGAGGGGACAGAGAGAAGGTGGACAGAGAGAGAGGGGGGGCAGAGAGGGGCGATAGAGAGGAGGGAGAAAAGTAGTGACAGAGAGAGGGCGGACAGAGACGGAGGCTGAGAGTGGGGACAGAAATGGGAGACAGAGAGAGGGGGGCAGAGAAAGGGTGGACAGAGAGAAGCCGGGTAAGGAGAGAGTGGGTACAGAGAGACGAGCGACAGAGCGAGGGGGATATAGAGAGGGGGACAGAGAGAGAGGGACAGAGAGAGGGGGACAGAGAGTGACGGGGACAGAGAGAGAGGGGACAGAGAGAGTGGGGACAGAGTGAGAGGGGGCCAGAGAGAGTGTGGGACAGAGAGAGAGGAGGACAGAGACAGACGGGGACAGACAGAGGGGAGAGAGACAGACGGGAGAGAGACTGATTTGGGTGAGTCAGAGGGGGGAGAGACAGAGGGGGGACAGAGAGTGTGATATAGAGAGAGCGGGAAAAGAGAGGGGACACAGAGAGGGGAACAAAGAGAAGTGGGATAGAGAGAATCGGGAGAGAGAGAAGGGGGGCAGAGAGAAGGGGGCAGAGAGAGAGGGGTGACAGAGGAGGGGGACAGAGGGTGTGACAGAAAGAGTGGGTATAGAGAGATGTGGGATAGAGAGAGGGGGACAGAGAGATGGGGACAGAGAGAGAGGGGGACAGAGAGAGAGGTGGACAGAGTGTGGGTGACAAAGAGGGGGGGACAGAGACATGGGGGACAGAGAGTGGGGGGGCATAGAGTGTGGAACAGAGACTGGGGGACAGAGAGAGCGGGACAGAGAGAGGAGGACAGAGACAGAGGGGGACAGACAGAGGGGAGAGAGACAGAGGGGAGAGAGACAGATTTGGGTGAGTCAGAGGGGGGAGAGACAGAGGGGGGACAGAGAGTGTGATATAGAGAGAGCGGGAACAGAGAGAGGGGACACAGAGAGGGGAACAGAGAGAAGTGGGACAGAGAGAAGGGGGACAGAGAGAAGGGGAACAGAGAGAAGGGGGGCAGAGAGAGAGGGGTGACAGAGGAGGGGGACAGAGGGTGTGACAGAAAGAGTGGGTACAGAAAGATGTGGGATAGAGAGAGGGGGACAGAGAGAGAGGGCACAGAGAGGAGGGGCACTGAGAGAGAGGGGGACTGAGAAGGGGAGACATTAGACAATAGACAATAGGTGCAGGAGTAGGCCGTTCTGCCCTTCGAGCCTGCACCACCATTCAATATGATCATGGCTGATCATCCTTAAACAGTATCCTTATCTCCATAACCCTTGATTCCACTATCTTTGAGCACTCTATCCAACTCTTTCTTAAATGAATCCAGAGACTGAGCCTCCACTGCCCTCTGGGACAGAGCATTCCACACAGCCACCACTCTCTGGGTGAAGAAGTTTCTCCTCATCTCTGTCCTAAATGGTCTACCCCGTATTTTTAAGCTGTGTCCTCTGGTTCGGCACTCACCCATCAGCGGAAACATGTTTCCTGCTGCCAGAGTGTCCAATCCTTTCATCATCTTATACGTCTCAATCAGATCCCCTCTCAGTCTTCTAAACTCAAGGGTATACAAGCCCAGTCGCTTCAGTCTTTCAGTGTAAGGTAATCCCACCATTCCAGGAATTGACCTCGTGAACCTACGCTGCACTCCCTCAATAGCCAGAATGTCTTTCCTCAAATTTGCACACAGTACTCCAGGTGTGGTCTCACCTGGGTCCTGAACAACTGCAGAAGCACCTCTTTGCTTCTACACTCAATTCCTCTTGTTATGAAGGCCAGCATGCTATTAACCTTCTTCACTATCTGCTGTACCTGCATGCTTACCTTCATTGACTGGTGTACAAGAACACCCAGATCTCTCTGTACTGCCCCTTTACCTCAATTGATTCCATTTAGGTAGTAATCTGCCTTCCTGTTCTTGCCACCAAAGTGGATGACCATGCACTCATCCACATTAAACTGCATCTGCCATGCATCTGACCACTCACCTAACTTGTCCAGGACACCCTGTAATCTCCTAACACCCTCATCACATTTCACCCTGCCACCCAGCTTAGTATCTTCAGAAAATGTGCTTATGTTATTGCTAATACCATCTCCTATATCATTAACATATATTATAAGAAGCCGCAGTTCCAGAGAGGGGGGACAGAGATGGGGGAGGAAACGGAGCGAGGGGGTCATAGAGAGAGGGGGGGACAGAGAGAGGAGGACAGAGAGACGGGAGGACAGAGCAAGAGGGGACAGAGTGAGGGGGAGACAGAGAGAGAGGGGACACAGAGAGAGGGTGGGACATAGAGGGGATCAGAGAAAGGGGGGAGAGAGAGGGTGGGACAGAGAGAGGGTGACAGAGAGAGGGGACAGATGGAGCTAAGAGGGATAAACAGAGAGAGGGGGGACAGAGAGAGTGGGCAGAGAGAGGGGTGACAGTGAGAGGAGGAACAGAGAGAGGGGGAACCGAGAGACGGGGAACAGAGGGGTAGAGAGAGATGGGGAGAGAGAGGGGGGGACAGAGAAAGGGGGGGGGGGTAGAGAGTGAGTGTACAGAGAGAGTGGTGCAGAGACAATGGGGACGGAGATTGGGGATGGGGAGGGGGGGGCAGAGAGAGGGTGGTGCAGAGAGGGGGAGACGGATGGGGGGACA
Source organism: Chiloscyllium punctatum (assembly GCF_047496795.1). Lineage (NCBI taxonomy): Eukaryota > Metazoa > Chordata > Chondrichthyes > Orectolobiformes > Hemiscylliidae > Chiloscyllium > Chiloscyllium punctatum. Next base: position 136,264,334 of record NC_092742.1, read on the forward strand.
GAGCGAGGGGGACAGGGAGCGGGTCGCCAGTGAGAGGGGGACAGAGAGAGGGAGGCAGAGGGTTGGGATGGGATGGGGTACAGAGAGCGCGGTGCAAGTGAGAGCGGGGACACAGAGAAGGGGACAGAGAGAAGGTTGGCAGAGAGAGGGGGGAACAGAGAGGGGGGGCACAGAGAGGGGGACAGAGGGGGAACAGAGAGAGGGGGGCCATGGGGGGGCACAGAGAGAGGGGGCATGAGGGGGGGACAGCGTGTCAGGGAAGAGAGGGGGAAAGAGAGATGGGGAGAGAGAGGGTAGAGAGGGAGAGGGGGGTTTTGAGAGGGAGGAGAGAGTGGGGGGAGAGAGAGGGGAAGAGAGAGATGGAGAGAGAGTGCAAGAGAGGGGGAACAAATAAAGTGAATAGCGAGAGTGGCAATAGAGAGAGAGGGCCAGAGAGAAGGGAACAGAGAGGTCGTGGATGGGGGGGGCAGCGAGAGGGAGAGATGGGGGAGAGAGAGGGTATAGTGAGAGGGGGGAGAGAGAAAGGGGAGAGAGATGGGGAGAGAGTGAGGGGGAGAGAGAGGGCGGTCAGAAAATGGGGAACAGAGAGCGGGGTCAGAGAGAGTGACAGAGAGCAGGGGACAGTGAGTAGGAGGACAGAGCGAGAGGGACATAGAGAGGGGGACAGAGCGAGAGGGACAGAGAGAGGGGGATAGAGAGGGGGAGTGAGGGCGGAGGGAGAGGGGGAGAGAGAGGGGGAAAGAGAGAGACTGGTGAGACAGGGGTGAAGTGATGGGGAGAGAGAGGGGGGAAGAGAAGGTACAGAGAGAGGGGAACAGAGAGAGGATGAGAAACCTGGGGAGTGAGATGGGGAGAGAGAGAGGGTGGGGACAGAGAGGCGGAGAGAGGGGACAGAGAGGGGGCGACAGAGAAAGGTGGGACAGAGAGAAGTGGAACAGAGAGAGAAGGACAGAGAGGAGGAGGACAGAGAGGCGGGGGACAGAGAGAGGGGTGACAGAGAGAGGGGGACAGAGAGGAGGGGGACAGAGAGGAGGGGGACAGAGAGAAATAGGACAGAGAAAGCTGGACAGAGAGAGGGGGACAGAGAGAGGGCGACAGAGAGAGGGGGGACAGAGAGAAGGGGCAGAGAGAGGGGGACAGAGAGAGGGGGACAGAGAGAGGAGGAAGAGAGTGGGGGACAGAGAGGAGGGTTCAGAGAGGAGGGGGACAGAGAGCGAGGACAGATGGGGTTAAGAGGGGCAAACAGGGAGAAGGGGACAGAGACGGTGGGGCAGAAGAGAGTGGGGCAGAGAGACGGGTGACAAAGAGAGTGGTCAGAGAGCGAGTGACAGAGAAAGGGGTATAGGGAGCAGGGGACAGAGAGAGAGGGGGACACAGAGGAGGGAGACACAGAGGAGGGGGATACAGGTGAGGGAGCACAGAGAGAGAGGGACAGCGTGAGCGTGAGAGGTGGGGAGAGAGAGGGAGATGAGTGAGGGGTGAGAGAGAGGGGGGGGTACAGACAGCGGGGGACAGAGCAAGAAGATCAGAGAGATCAGAGAGCAGGGGGCATAGAGAGGGGGACAGAGAGGTACAGAGCGAGGGGGAAAGAGCGAGGGGGACAGAGTGAGGGGGCAGAGTGCGGGGGACAGAAATCGGGGAACAGAGAGCAGGGGACACAGAGAGGGGGAATAGAGAGAGGTGGACAGAGAGGGGGACAGAGAAAGGGGGAGAGAGAAAGGGGAGAAAAGAGAGGGTGACAGCAAGAGGGGGAGAGAGAGAGGGGAGTAAGAGAGGGGAGAGACAGCGGACAGAGAAAGTGGGGACAGAGATGGGGGACAGAGAGAGGGTGGTGCAGAGAGCGGGGATGGAGGGGGCGTCAGTGCGACAGGGGACAGACAGCGGGTCGACAGTGAGAGGGGGACAGAGAGAGGGGACAGGGGTACAGAGAGAGCGGGGCAAGAGAGTGCAGGGACAGAGCGGGGGGGACAGAGAAAGCAGACAGAGAGAGGGGGGAGAGAGGGGGGGGCAGAGAGCGGTGGGCAGCGAGAGGTGGGACAGAGCGGGGGACAGAGAGAGGGGAGAGTGAGGGGGAGAGTGAGAGGGGCTGAGTGAGAGGGGGTGAGTGAGAGGGGGTGAGTGAGGGGGTCAGCGAGTACGGGCGGAAAAGGGGGAGAGATTGGTGAGAGAGAGGGAGAGAGAGGGGGTTTTGAGAGAGATGGAGGAGAGAGTGGGGGGAGAGAGGGGCGAGAGAGAGAGATGGAGAGAGAGAGAGAGGGCAAGAGAGAGGGGGAACAGAGAGAAGGATCAGGGAGAGTGGCAATAGAGAGACTTGGACAGTGAGAGGGGAACAGAGAGGTGGGGAGAGTGAGATGGGGACAGCGAGAGGGGGAGATAGGGGGGAGAGAGAGGGGGTAGTGAGAGGGGCATTGAGGGGAGAGAGAGGGCGGACAGAGAGTGGGGGACAGAGAGCGGGGTCAGAGAGTGAGTGACAGAGAGCAGGGGACAGAGAGTGGGGGGACAGAGCGAGAGGGACAGAGAGAGGGGGCTAGAGAGGGGGGTGTGAGGGGGGAGGGAGAGGGGGAGAGAGAGAGAGATACTGGGTAGAGAGAGGAGGAGAGAAATGGAGAGAGAGGGGGAGAGAAATGCGGGGAGAGAGAGGGGGAGAGAAATGGAGGGAGGGAGAGGGGATGGAGAGAAGAGACAGGGAGAGGGGAACAGAGAGAGGGGGAGAGAGATGGGAAGTGAGATGGGGAGAGAGAGAGGTTGTGGGGAGAGACAGGGGACAGAGAGAGGGGGCACGGAAAGAGGGGGAACAGAGAGAGGGACAGAGAGGAGGGGGACTGAGAGGAGGTGGACAGAGAGGAGGTGGACAGAGAGAGGGGGACAGAGAGGGGGGACAGAGAGACGGGGATATGCGACGGGGGACAGAGAGGAGGGGGCATAGAGAGAGGTGGACAGTGTGAGGGGGAGAGAGGTGGGGAGAGAGAGAGAGGGAGGGGAGTGATGGGGAGAGAGAGGGGGTAAAAGGAGAGTGGGACAGACAGTGGGGGACAGAGCGAGAGGGACAGCAAGTGGGGGACAGAAAGCAGGGGACAGAGAGCGGGGAACAGAGAGGGGGCCAGAGAGAGAGGGGCGACAGAGGGAGGGGGAATAGAAAGAGTGAAGAAAGAGTGAGGGTGGCAGAGAGAAGGGTAGAGAACAAGGGGAAGAGAAAGGGGGGAGAGAGAGAGAGGGCGAAGAGAGAGGGGGAAGAGAGAGAGAGGGCGAAGAGAGAGGGGAAGAGAGAGGGGTTGAGTGGGGGAGAGAGATGGGGACAGAGTGAGAGGGGGAAAGAGGGGTGACAGAGAGAGGGTCGACAGAGAGAGGAGAACACAGAGGAGGGGGACATGGGGAGACAGAGAGAGGGGGAACAGAGAGAGGAGAACACAGAGGAGGGGGACAGAGAGGGGGGACAGAGAGGGGGACAGAGAGGAGGGGGACAGAGAGGAGGGGGACATGGGCGTACAGAGAGAGGGGGACAGAGAGAGGGAGACAGAGAGGCGGGGACAGAGAGGAGGGGGTTAGAGAGGAGGGGGCACAGAGTGAGGGGGACCGCATGAGGGGGAGAGAGGTGGGGAGAGAGAGGGGTGGAGTGAGGGGTGAGAGAGAGAAGGGGGTACAGAGAGCGGAGGAAAGAGGGAGAGGGACAGAGAGCAGGGGGCATAGAGAGGGGGGACAGAGAGAGGGCGACAGAGCTAGGGGGGCAGAGCGAAGGGGACAGAGCGAGGGTGACAGAGTGTGGGGGACAGAAAGCGGGGAATGGAGAGTGGGGAGCAGAATTAGGGGGACAGAGAGCGCGGGACAGAGAGAGGAGGTCATGGGGGGGGATAGAAAAGAGGGGGACAGAGCGAAGGGACAGAAGGGTACACAGCACAGGGATCAGACAGTGGGGGACAGAGTGGGGTGACAGAGAACGGGGGACAGAGAGCGGGGGTTGGAGAGCGCGGGACGGAAAGCCGGTTACAGAGAGCGTTGGACGGAGAGCAGGGGATAGATAGAGGCAGACAGAGCGAGGGGGACATAGAGCGGGACACAGAATAAGGAGGACAGTGAGAGGGGGTGACAGAGTTTGGACATATAGAGGGGGGACAGAGCGAGGCGAACAGAGCGAGGGGGACAGAGCGAGGGGGGCAGAGAGAGGGGACAGTGCGAGGAGGACAGAGAGAGGGGGTAGAGAGAGGGGCCAGAGGGCGGGGGACAGAGAGAGGGGGGACAGAGAGAGAGGGGACAGAGAGAAGGTGGATAGAAAGATGGGGGCAGAGAGATGGGGAGAGAGAGCTGGAGAGAGAGGGGGTGATAGAGGTAGGACAGAGAGCGTGGGACAGAGAGTGGGGGTGCAGAGAGAGAGGGACAGAATGAAGGTATACAGAGAGAGATGGGCATAGAGTGGGGGGAAAGAACGAGGGGTACAGAGAGAGAGGGGACACTGCGAGGGGGACAGTGCAAGGAGGACAGAGAGAGGGACAGAGGGTGGGTGACAGAGGGAAGGGGTCAGAGGATGGGGGACAAAGGATGAGGTATGGGGTGACAGAGAGGGGGGATAGAGAGGGTGAATAGAGAGATCGGTGCACAGAGATGCGGCAGATAGATGGGGAGAGAGAGATGGAGAGAGAGAGAGAGGTGCAGATAGAGGTGAGACGGAGATGGGGCACAGAGAGAGGGGAACAGAGAGTGGAAGACAGAAAGAGGGGTGACAGAAAGAGAGGGTCAGAGAGATGGGACAGAGCGAGTGGGACAGAGAGAGATGGGCAGAGAGTGGGTGGACAGAGCGAGGGGGACAGAAAGAGGTGGGCAGAGAGTGGGTGGACAGAGTGAGGGGGACAGAGCAAGTGGGTCGGAGAGATGAGGCAGAGAGAGAGTTCAGAGAGATGGGGACAGCGAGAGGGGAGAGATAAAGGAGACTGTGAGGGGGAGAGAGATAGGGAGTGAGATGGAAAGAGAGCGAGGGAGTGAGAGATGGGGGAGAGAGAGTGGGAGAGTTAGCTGGGAGAGAGAGGGGAGAGAGAGAGGTGGAGATGGAGAGAGAGACGGGATTGAGAGAGGGGGAGAGAGTGATATGTAGAGAGAGGCGGTTGAGAGAGAGTGGGATAGAGCGAGGGGAGAGGTGGGGCAGAGATAGGGGAGAGGTACGGGAGTGCAAGGAGAGTAAGAGTGGAGGAGATTTAGGGGAGAGGTAGGGGAGAGGTGGGGGAGAGGTAGGGGAGAGAGAGGAGTGAGATAGGGACAGACGGGGAGAGGTAGGGGAGAAATAGGGGGAGAGAGGGGAGAGAGAGGGGTTATGGAGAGATGGATTAGAGAGAAATGGATTAGAGAGATCGAGACGAGAGAGGTGGGTTGAGTGAGGGGGTCGAGAGGGGTGTAGAGAGCGGGGTGTGGAGAGAGGGGTAGAGAGAGGGGGGTGGAGAGAGGAGGGTGGAGAGAGGCGGGTAGAGATGGAGTGGAGAGCGGGGGGAGGAGAGATAGGGTTGGAGAGAGAGGGGGATAGAGAGAGGGTTGGAGAGAGAGGGTGGAGAGAAGGGTGTGGGGAGAGGGTGTGGAGAGAGGAGGGTGGAGAGAGAAGGGTGGAGAGAGAAGGGTAGAGAGGGAAGGGTGGAGAGAGAAGAGTGGAGAGAGGAGGAGAAGAGAGGGGGAGGAGAGATGGGGTGGAGAGACGGGGGTGGAGAGGGGGGTGGAGAGAGGGGGGTGGAGAGAGGAGGGTGGAGAGAGGGGGGTGGAGAGAGGAGGGTGGAGAAAGGTGTGTGGAATGAAGAGGGTGGAGAGAGGGGGGTGGAGAGAGGGGGGTGGAGAGAGGAGGGTTGAGAGAGGGGGTGGAGAGAGGAGGGGGAGAGAGGAGGGTGTAGAGAGGCGGGTAGAGATGGGGGTGGAGAGATGGGGTAGAGAGACGGGGTTGGAGAGAGAGGGGGATAGAGAGAGGGTTGGAGAGAGAGGATATGGAGAGAGGGGTGTGGAGAGAGGGTGTGGAGAGAGGGGTGTGGAGAGAGGGTGTGGAGAGAGTGGGGTGGAGAGAGGGGGGTGGAGAGAGGGGGGTGGAGAGAGGAGGGTGAGAAAGTGTGTGGAATGAGGAGGGTGGAGAGAGGGGGTGGGAGCGAGGGGGGTGGAGAGAGGAGGGGGTGGAGGAGGTGGAGAGGAGTGGTGGAGGGAGAGGGGGTGTGGAGAGAGGGAGGTGAGAGAGGAGGGTGAAGAGAGGAGGGTGGAGAGAGAAGGGTGGAGAGAGGGGTGTGGAGAGAGAGGGGTGGAGAGAGGAGGGTGGAGAGGGGAGGGGTGGAGAGTGGGAGGAGAGGGAGGTGGAGAGAGGAGGGTGGAGATACGTGTGTGGAGAGAGGGATGTGGAGAGAGGGATGTTGAGAGGGGGGTGGAGAGAGGAGGATGGAGAGAGAAGGGTGGAGAGAGAAGGGTAGAGAGGGAAGGGTGGAGAGGAGTGGTGAGAGGAGGAGAGAGAGGGGGAGGAGAGATGGGGTGGAGAGAAGGGGGTGTGGAGAGGGGGGTGGAGAGGGGGGTGGAGAGAGGGGGGTGAGAGAGGGGGGGGGAGAGAGGAGGGTGGAGAAGGAGGTGGTGAGTGGATGAAGAGGGTGGAGAGAGGGGGGTGGAGAGAGGGGGGTGGAGAGAGGAGGGTTGAGAGAGGGGGTGGAGGAGGAGGGGGGAGAGAGGAGGGTGTAGAGAGGCGGGTAGAGATGGGGGTGGAGAGATGGGGTGAGAGACGGGGTTGGAGAGAGAGGGGATAGGAGGGTTGGAGAGAGAGGGTGGAGAGAGGGGTGTGGAGAGAGGGTGTGGAGAGAGGGGTGTGGAGAGAGGGTGTGGAGAGAGTGGGGTGGAGAGAGGGGGGTGGAGAGGGGGGTGGAGAGAGGAGGGTGGTGGAAAGTGTGTGGAATGAGGAGGGTGGAGAGAGGGGGTGGAGCGAGGGGGTGGAGAGAGGAGAGTGGAGAGAGGGGGTGGTGAGAGGAGGGGTGTGAGAGGAGGGTGGAGAGAGTGTGTGGAGAGAGGGGGTGGAGAGAGGAGGGGAGAGAGGAGGGTGAAGAGAGGGTTGGTGAGAGAGGGGGGAGAGAGGGGTGTGGAGAGAGAGGGTGGAGAGAGGAGGGTGGAGAGGGGGGTGAGAGAGGAGAGTGGAGGAGGGGGTGGTGGAGGAGGGAGAGAGGAGGGTGGAGAGAGGGTGAGAGAGGGTGGAGAGAGAGTGATGGAGAGTGGAGGTGAAGAGAGGGGGTGGAGAGATGGGGGGGTGGAGAGGGGGTGGAGAGGGGGGTGGAGAGAGGGGGGTGGAGAGAGGGGGGTGAGAGAGGGGGTGGAGAGAGGAGGGTGGAGATAGGGGGTGGAGATGAGGGGGGTGGAGAGAGGGGGGTGGTGAGGAGGGGGGTGGCGAGAGGGGGTGTGAGAGGGGGTGGAGAGAGGAGGGGGTAGAGAGGGGGTGTAGAGAGGGGGTAGAGATGGGGGTGAGTGATGGGGTAGAGAGAGGGGTGGAGTAGAGAGAGGGTTTGGAGAGAGAGGGTGGAGAGAGGGGTGTGGAGAGAGGGTGTGGAGAGAGGGGTGTGGAGAGAGGGGTGTGGAGAGAGTGGGGTGGAGAGGGGGGTGGAGAGAGGGGGGTGGAGAGAGGAGGGTGGAGAAAAGTGTGTGGAATGAGGAGGGTGGAGAGAGGGGGTGGAGCGAGGGGGGTGGAGAGAGGAGAGTGGAGAGAGGGGGGTGGAGAGAGGGGGTGGGTGAGAGGAGGGTGGAGAGAAGTGTGTGGAGAGAGGGGGTGGAGAGAGGAGGGGAGAGAGGAGGGTGAAGAGAGGAGGGTGGAGAGAGAAGGGTGGAGAGAGGGGTGTGGAGAGAGAAGGGTGGAGAGAGGAGGGTGGAGAGGGGGAGGAGAGAGGAGAGTGGAGAGAGGAGGGTGGAGAGAGGAGGGTGGAGATACGTGTGTGGAGAGAGGGATGTGGAGAGAGGGATGTTGAGAGGGGGGTGGAGAGAGGAGGATGGAGAGAGGGGGTGGAGAGAGGGGTTGGAGAGAGGACGATGAAGAGAGGAGGGTGGTGAGAGGAGGGTGGAGAGTGGGGGAGGAGAGAGGGGGAGGAGACAGGAGAGTGGCGAGAGTGGGAGGAGAGAGGAGGGTGGAGAGAGGAGGGTGGAGAGAGAGGGTGGAGAGGAGGGGGTGGAGAGAGGGGGTGGAGAGAGGGGGGTGGAGAGACGTGTGTGGAGAGAGGGATGTGGAGAGAGGAGGGTGGAAAGAGGGGGTGGAGAGAGGGGGGTGAAGAGACGTGTGTGGAGAGAGGGATGTGGAGAGAGGGATGTGGAGAGGGGGGTGGAGAGAGGAGGGTGGAGAGAGGGGGTGGAGAGAGGAGGTTGAAGAGAGAAGGTGGAGAGAGGGGCATGTGGAGAGGGTGTAGAGAGAGAGGTTGGAGAGTGGACGATGAAGAGAGGAGGGTGGAGAGAGGAGGGTGGAGAGAGGGGGAGGAGAGCGCGGTGTGGAGAGAGGGAGTGGAGAGAGGGGATGGAGAGAGAGGGTGGAAAGATGGGTGTGGAGAGAGGTGGATGGAGAGAGGAGGGTGGAGAGAAGGATGTCGAGAGAAGGGGTGTCAAGAGAAGGTGTCGAGAGAGGGGGCAGAGAGATGAGGAGAAGATGAGAGCGAGGAAAGAGACAGTGAGGAGTGAAAGAGGGGGAGAGAGAGGTGCAAACAAGAGAGACGGGCGAGAGAGGACGTGAGCGAGAGGGAGAGAGATGCACGTGTGAGTGATAGAGGGAACGGAAATGAGAGAGAGAGTCTGAGAGTGCGAGAGAGAGAGTGTGAGAAGGGGACGAGAGAGAGAGAGAAAGAAATATAGATAGAGAGGGGGAGAGCGAGATAGGGAGAGATAGAGGTCGAGAGAGAGGGGACACGAGGGTGAAGCACACGAGACAGCGTGAGAGTCGGGTGAGACAGAGGGATGAGGTGGAGAGTGTGTGAGGGAGTGGGAGCGAGAGTGAATGAGGGGCAGAGAGATAGAGAAAGAGGGTGGGGGGTGAGAGAGAGAGAGTGAGGGTTGAAAGAGTGGATAGAGAAAGAGAGACAGAGAGTCAGAGAGAGAGAGAGAGAGAGAAGACAGAGACAGAGAGTCAGCGAGAGAGACAGAGAGAGAGAGAGAGAGATGTCTCAGGGAGGACCAGTACAGCAGAGGTGAAACCCTCCCTGTGCTGTTTACTGTGAGTGATCTTACCGGCTGCAGGATTTACTGAAGGCTCCAGACCTCCCTCTTCATGTCTCTCTGACTGACCAACCGTCTTTGATGTGGTTATGGACGAGACAGGAGTTAGGAATTCGGCTGAGACAGGAACATCCTGACTACCTACAGGAGACAGATAAATAGACAGAATGGGAAATTAGACTGATGCAGTGAGGGTTACACATGGAGAATTGCCCTGAGTCCCACAGAGACCTAGAAAATCCCAGTCTCCATCCCTGCCCTGTGCTGCTGCATTGCTCTGGAGTGGGGAATTCTATTTGCTCAGGATCTGGAGTAGCTGCAAGAGTGAGAGACGCTGACAGAGGCAGCAATTAGACCCACACAGTGAGGGATACCACATGGAGAGATACTGAGTGATATCACCAGAGTGCAGGAAGGTATCAGGATCACACAATTGTCATGATGAAAGGGTTGGGATTCATGGTGCACGGGGATCAGTACTCAGTGACAGGTGAGCTACGAGTGGGACAGGTGATGGCCTCGTGCTTTTCTCACCCGACTGTTCATCCAGATGTTAATGCCGGTGTCCAGTATACCCACCTAACTGCCGAATATTCTTTCAGAAAGGAAATCTGTTATAGGCAGCGGGTCTGGCCTACACATGATCCAGACCCAGAGCAATGGGGTTGACTCGCAATTGCCCCCTGAAACGATCCAGGAAGCCACTCAGTTCAAGGGCAGCTCGGGGTGGGAAATACACACTGGCCAGCCAGAGACAGCAATATCTCATGAGAGAATTAAAACAACCCTGCTGAGAGCAGTGTCCTGGCCAATCATGGCTTATGTACAGGGCTTTAAACTGACAGAGAGGATACAGAGAGTTCAGGTGAAAAGAGCTTTCCAGATCCAAACAGAAAATGGCGATGTAGCTGAAGACAAGCAGAAAGGAACAGGAAGAGACAGAGTTTAACTGAAACTGTACATCAGTGAACTGGACTGTGACAAGAAATTGTGGAAAGAATCAGTCGTAATGTTCTTTTTTTGGACTGGATAAAGTCTCTGCAATAAGGTGGATGGACTGTGGCATAGAGATAAATGAGATTTAGTGGTGACAGGGTGAACAAAAGGTGGAACATGAATATTCTATTGTTCACCTCCTTGAGGGATCTCAGGAGGAGCGGGATGGGTAACCCTGACAGTAATGGGTAACAACGGCATTACAGAGAAAGCATTTGGCCTCAGATGATGCAGCTGAATCAGCCTGAATGCAGATTCTGGGCAACACGTGTCAAAAACACAAGCAGGAGAACAGTTTAGAGGCTGCCTAACAGCATTTCATTGCTCAACCCTGTTACACATTCCAATGGATTCCTGTGTTATACAAAGGCACTGTGATCATTTTGGGAGACTTCAGTCTTTGTATAATCTGGGACAGTCACATCGGCAAAAGTGATGTTCTCCGAACTCCTCTTTGAATGTTTGTGTCAGTGTTCCTTTGAATAACACGTTGTGCAAACGGCCAGGGAGGTGACTATCTCAGATCGACCGTTGGGTGATGACGCTGAGTGAAGCAGTAATGTCACACTGAGATATCCTCTGGGAAATTGTAGTGTAGTGAAATTCAGCGAGATGATGGATTGTTAAAGTGACCATAAAGCACACCCAACAATCACAACCAAAGCCATTGACATGTGTTTGAGAGGGGAACTGACCAAGGTAAACAGGGGAAACAGTGAAGTGGATGGCTGGAAATGGACAGTGGAAAACATTTACAGTCAGAGAGATGTACAGCACAGAAACAGAGCCTTCGGTCCAGCTCATCCACGTCACCCACATATCCTAACATAATCTCATCACATTTGCCAGCACTTGGCCCAAATCCCTCTCAACCCTTCTTGTTCGTATACCCATCCAGAAGCCTTTTAAATGCAGTAATTGTACCAGTCTCCACCACTTCATCTGGCAGGTCATTCCATACACGCAACACCCTCCACATCAAAACGTTGTCCCTTACGTTCCTTTTATATCTTTCCCCACTCACCCTCAACCTGGGCCCTCCAGTTCTAGACTACCTCACCCCAGGGAAAAGACCTTGTCTCTTAATCCTAACCATGATTTTATAAATCTCCATATGGGTTACCCTCAGCCTCAGACATTCAAGTGAAAACAGGCCCAGCCCATTTAACCTCTCCCTGTAGCTCTCATCCTCCGATCCTATCAGCATCTTTGTAAATCTTTTCTGAACCCTTTCAATTTACACAACATCCTTCTGATAAGGAGGAGTCAAGAATTGCAGGCAATATTCCAAAAGTGGCATACCCAATTTCCTGTACAGCCACAACATGACCTCCCAACTCCTCTACTCAATGCACTGATCAGTAAACACAAGCATAACAAACACCTTATTCACTATCCTATCGACCCACAATTCTCCTTTCAAGGAACAATGAACCTACACTCCAAGGTGTCTTTGTTCAGAAATACTCCCTGGGATATTAACATTAAGTGTATCAGTCCTGCGAAGAATTGTTTTCCCAAAATGCAGCACCACCCATTTATCTAAGTGGAGCTCCATCTCCCACTCGTCAGCCCAATGGCCCATCAGTTCAAAATCCCGTTGTAATGTGAAGTAACATTCTTCACTTTCCACTACACCTCCAATTTTGGTGTCATCTGCAAACTTACTAACTATATCTGCTGTGTTCACATCCAAATCATTTATATAATTAATGGAAAGTAGTGGACACAGCACTGATCCTTGTGGCACTCCACTGGTCACAGGTCTCCAGGCTGAAAAAACCACCCTCCACAACCACCCTCTGTCATCTACCTTCGTGCCAGTTCTGTATCCAAATGGCTGGTTTTCCCTGTATTCCATGAGATATATCCTTGCTCTCCAATCTCCCATGTGGAAACATTTCGAACACCTTACTGAAGTCCATATCACTCACATGCACCGCTGTGCCCTCATCAATCCTTTTGTTACTTCTTCAAAAAACTCAATATCTTGAAACATGATTTCCCACGCACAAAGCAATGCTGACTATCCTCGTTGGATGCTGCCTGAATTACTGTGCTCTTCCAGCATCACTGATCCAGAATCTGGTTTCCAGCATCTGCAGTTATTGTTTTTATCCCCAGTTAGACATTGCCTTTCGATATAGATGTAATTCCTGTCCCTCATGAATCCGTCTCTCAACGTGCCCATGACTGACGACAGGCGAACCAGTCTGTAGCTCCCTGGCTTGTCCTTACCACCCTTCCTAAACAGTGGCACCACGTTAGCCCAACCTCCAGTCTTTTGGTACCTCACCTGTGTTTATCGATGATACAAATATTTCAGCACAGGGCCCAGCAATCACTTCTCTAGCTTCCCAGAGATCGAGAGTATACCTGATAAGGTCCTGGGGATTTATCCACCTTTAACCATTTCAAGAAATCCAGCACCTCCTCCTCTGTAATATGGACATTTTGCAAGATGACATCATCTATTTCCCAATGCTATTTCCCAAACCATCATTTAAGTCTACATCTTCCATGTCCTTCTCTACAGGAAATACTTGTTCAATATCTCCCCCATCTCCTGCAGCTAGACGTGCAAGCTGCCATGATCTTTGAGGGGCCCTATTCTCTCCCCAGTGACCCTTTGGCCTTCATGGATTTGTAATTGCTCTTTGGAATCTCCTTAATCCTAATGGACAAAGCAAACTCATGTCCCCTTTTTGCCCTCCTGCTTTCCAATCTATCCCTACACAGAACTGCAATTCCCCCCTCCCTGACTGATCCCTACCCAAAACTGCGATCGCCCCTCCCTGACTGATCCCTATCCAACACTGCAATCTCCCCCTCCCTGACTGAACACTACCACAAACTGCAATCACTCCCTCACTGAGCGATCACTACCCAACCCTGCAATCTCCATTGCCCAGACTGATCACGACCCAATACTGAGATCACCCCTTCCCTGACTGATCCCTACCTACACTGCAATCTCCCCCTCCCTGACTAATCCCTACACAACACTGCAATCTCCCCCTCCCGGACTGAACACTACCACAAACTGCAATCACTCCATCACTGAATGATCACTACACAACCCTGCAATCTCCATTGCCCAGACTGATCACTACACAATACTGAGATCACACCCTCCCTGACGGATCCCTACCCAACACTGCAATGTCCCCCTCACTGACTGATCCCTACCAAATACTGCAATCTCCCACCTTCCTGACTGATCCCTACCCAATACTGCAATCTCCCCCTCCCTGACTGATCCCTACCCAACACTGCAATCACCCCCTCCCTGACTGCACCCTAACCAACACTGCAATCTCCCCCTCCCTGACTGATCCCTACCCAACACTTCAATCTCCCCCTCCCTGACTGATCGAAACTCAACACTGCAATCACCCCCTCCCTGACTGAACCCTAACCAACACTGCAATCTCCCCCTCCCTGACTGATCCCTACACAACACTGAAATCTCCCCCTTGCTGACTGATCCCTAACCAACACTGCAATCTCCACCTCCCAGACTGATCCCGATCCAACACTGCAATCACCCCTCGCTGACTGTTCCCCACACAACACTGCAATCACCCCCTCCCTGACTGACCCCTACACAACACTGCAATCTCCCCCAACCTGACTGATCACTACCCAACACTGCAATCTCCCCCTGCCTGACTGATCCCTCCCCAAAACTGCAATCTCCCCCTCCCTGACTGATTTATACCCAACACTGCAATCACCCCCAACCTGACTGATTCCAACCCAACACTGCAATCTCCATCTCCCTGACTGATCCCTACCCAACACAGCAATCTTCCCCTCCCTGAATGAGAAGCACACAACACTGCAATCTCCACAACACTGAGTGATCACAAGCCAACACTGCATCCTCCCCGCCCTGACTGATCCCTACCCAACACTGCAATCTCCCCCTCCCTGACTGATCCCTACACAACACTGCACTCACCCCCTACGTGACTGATCCCTACCAAAAAGCTGAATCACGCCCGCGCTGACTGTTCCCGACACAACACTGCAATCTCCCACCTCCCTAACTGATCCATACCAAGCACTGCAATATCCCCCTCCCTGACGGATCTCTACCCAACACTGCAATATCCCCCTCCCTGACTGATCTCTACCCAACACTGCAATCTCCCCCTCCCTGACTGATCTCTACCCAACACTGCAATCTTCCACTCCCTGACTGATCCTTACCCAACACTGCAATCTCCCCCTCCCTGAGTTATCCCTACCCAACCCTGCAATCTCCCCTTCCCTGAATGATCTATACCCAACACTGCAATCACCCCCTCACTGACGGATCTCTATCCAAAACTGCAATCACCCCCTCCCTGACTGATTCCTCCCCAACACTGCATTCTCCCCCTCTCTGACTGATCCCTACACAACACTGCAATCTCCCCCTCCCTGAGTTATCCCTACACAACCCTGCAATCTCCCCCTCCCAGACTGATCTATACCCAACACTGCAATCTCCCCCTCCCTGACTGATCTCTACCCAACACTGCAATCTCCCACTCCCAGAGTGATCCCTACCCAACACTGCAATCTCCCCCTCACAGACTGACACCTACCCAACACTGCAATCTCCCCCTCCCTGACTGATCCCGACCCAAAACTGCAAACACCCCCTCCCTGACTGATCTCTACCCAACACTGCAATCTCCCCCGCGCTGACTGATCCCTACGCTACACTGCAATCTCCACCGCCCAGACTGATCTATACCCCAAACTGCAATCTTCCCCTCCCTGAGTGATCTCCAGCAAAAACTGCAATCTCCCCCTCCCTGACTGATCTCTACCCAGCACTGCAATCTCCCCATCCCAGACTGAGCTCTACCCAAAACTGCAATCTACCCCTCCCTGACTGATCCATACCCAGCACTGCAATCTCCCCCTCCCTGACTGATCTCTACCCAACACTGCACTCTCCCCCTCCCTGACGTATCCCTACCCAACACTGCAATCTCCCCCTGCCTGACTGATCCCTCCCCAACACTGCAATCTCCCCTTCCCTGACTGAACTATACCCAACACTGCAATCACCTCCTCCCTGACTGATCCCAACCCAACACTGCAATCTCCATCTCCCTGACTGATCCCTACCCAACACTGCAATCACCCCCTTCCTGACTGATCCCTACCCAACACTGCAATCACACCCTCACTGACTGATCCCTACACAACACTGCAATCTCCCCCAACCTGACTGATCCCTACCCAACACTGCAATCTCCCCCTCCCTGACTGATCCCTACACAACACTGCAATCTCCCCCTCGCTGTCTGATCTACACTCAACACTGCAATCTCCCTTTCCCAGACTGATCCCTACCCAACCCAGCAGTCTCCCCCTCCCTGACTGATCTATACCCAACACTGCAATCTCCCCCTCCCTGACTGATCCCTACCCAACACTGCAATCTCCCACTCCCAGACTGATCCCTACGCAACACTGCAATCTCGCCCTCCCTGACTGATCCCGACCCAACACTGCAATCTCCCCCTCCCTCACTGATCCCTACCTAACACTGCAATCTCCCCCTCCCTGACTGATCCCTACCAAACACTGCAATCTCCCACTCCCAGACTGATCCCTACGCAACACTGCAATCTCGCCCTCCCTGACTGATCCCTACCCAACACTGCAATCTCCCCCTCCCTCACTGATCTCTACCTAACACTGGAATCTCCACCTCCCTGACTGATCCCTACCTAACATTGCAATCTCCCCCTCCCGGACTGATCCCTACCCAACGCTGCATTCTCCCCCTCCCTGACTGATCTATACCCAACACTGCAATCTCCCCCTCCCTTACTGATCTCTACCCAACACTGCAATCTCCCCCTCCCTGACTGATCTCTACCCAACACTGCAATCTCCCCCTCCCTGACTGATCCCTACCCAACACTGCAATCTCCCCCTGCCTGACAGATCCCGCCCCAACACTGCAATCTCCCCCTCCCTGACTGATCTATACCCAACACTGCAATCACCCCCTCCCTGACTGATCCCAGCCCAACACTGCAATCTCCATCTCCCTGACTGATCCCTACCCAACACTGCAATCATCCCCTCCCTGACTGATCCTTACGCAACACTGCAATCTCCCCCAACTTGACTGATCCCTACACAACACTGCAATCACCCCTCCCTGAATGATCTCTACCCAACACTGCAATCTTCCACTCCCTGACTGATCGCTACCCAACACTGCAATCTCCCCCTCCCTGACTGATCCCTAAACAACACTGCAATCTCCCCCTCCCTGAATGATCTATACCCAACACTGCAATCACCCCCTCACTGATTGATCTCTACCCAACACTGCAATCACCCCCTCCCTGACTGATCCCTCCCCAACACTGCATTCTCCCCTTCTCTGACTGATCCCTACACAACACTGCAATCTCCCCCTCCCTGAGTTATCCCTACACAACCCTGCAATCTCGCCCTCCCAGACTGATCTATAACCAACACTGCAATCTCCCCATCCCTGACTGATCTCTACCCAACACTGCAATCTCCCACTCCCAGAGTGATCCCTACCTAACACTGCAATCTCCCCCTCCCAGACTGACCCCTACCCAACACTGCAATCTCCCTACCCTGACTGATGCCTACACAACACTGCAATCTCCACCGCCCAGACTGATCTATACCCCAAACTGCAATCTTCCCCTCCCAGACTGATCTCTGCCCAAAACTGCAATCTCCCACTCCCTGACTGATCTCTATCCAGCACTGCAATCTTCCCCTCCCTGACTGAGTTCTACCCAAAACTGCAATCTCCCCCTCCCTGACTAATCCATACCCAGCACTGCAATCTCCCCCTCTCTGACTGATCTCTACCCAACACTGCAATCTCCCCCTCCCTGACTGCTCCCGACCCGAAACTGCAAACACCCCCTCCCTGACTGATCTCTACCCAACACTGCAATCTCCCCCGCCCTGACTGATCCCTACACTACACTGCAATCTCCACCGCCCAGACTGATCTATACCCCAAACTGCAATCTTCCCCTCCCTGACTGATCTCTACCCAAAACTGCAATCTCCCCCTCCCTGACTGATCCAAACCCAGCACTGCAATCTCCCCCTCCCTGACTGAGTTCTACCCAAAACTGCAATCTCCCACAACCTGACTGATCCCTACCCAACACTGCAATCTTCCCCTCCCTGACTGATCCCTACACAACACTGCAATCTCCACCTCCCTGTCTGATCTACACTCAACACTGAAATCTCCCTTTCCCAGACTGATCCCTACCCAACCCAGCAGTCTCCCCCTACCTGACTGATCTATACCCAACACTGCAATCTCCCCCTCCCTGATAGATCCCTACCCAACACTGCAATCTCCCACTCCCAGACTGAACCCTACACAACACTGCAATCTCCCCCTCCCTGACTGATCCCTACCCAACACTGCAATCTCCCCCTCCCTGACTGATCCCTCCCCAACACTGCAATCTCCCCCTCCCTCACTGATCTCTACCCAACACTGCAATCTCCACCTCCCTGACTGATCCCAACCCAACACTGCAATCTCCATCTCCCTGACTGATCCCTACCCAACACTGCAATCACCCCCTTCCTGACTGATCCCTACCCAACACTGCAATCACCCCCTCCCTGACTGATCCCTACACAACACTGCAATCTCCCCCAACCTGACTGATCCCTACCCAACACTGCAATCTCCCCCTCCCTGACTGATCCCTACACAACACTGCAATCTCCCCCTCGCTGTCTGATCTACACTCAACACTGCAATCTCCCTTTCCCAGACTGATCCCTACCCAACCCAGCAGTCTCCCCCTCCCTGACTGATCTATACCCAACACTGCAATCTCCCCCTCCCGGACTGATCCCTACCCAACACTGCAATCTCCCACTCCCAGACTGAACCCTACGCAACACTGCAATCTCGCCCTCCCTGACTGAGCCCTACCCAACACTGCAATCTCCCCCTCCCTCACTGATCTCTACCTAACACTGGAATCTCCACCTCACTGACTGATCCCTACCTAACACTGCAATCTCCCCCTCCCGGACTGATCCCTACCCAACGCTGCATTCTCCCCCTCCCTGACTGATCTATACCCAACACTGCAATCTCCCCCTCCCTTACTGATCTCTACCCAATACTGCAATATCCCCCTCCCTGACTGATCTCTACCCAACACTGCAATCTCCCCCTCCCTGACTGATCCCTACCCAACACTGCAATCTCCCCCTGCCTGACAGATCCCGCCCCAACACTGCAATCTCCCCCTCCCTCACTGATCTCTACCTAACACTGGAATCTCCACCTCACTGACTGATCCCTACCTAACACTGCAATCTCCCCCTCCCTGACTGATCCCTACCCAACACTGCAATCTCCCACTCCCAGACTGATCCCTACGCAACACTGCAATCTCGCCCTCCCTGACTGATCCCTACCCAACACTGCAATCTCCCCCTCCTTCACTGATCTCTACCTAAGACTGGAATCTCCACCTCCCTGACTGGTCCCTACCTAACACTGCAATCACCCCCTCCCTGACTGATCCTAGCCCAACAATGCAATCTCCATCTCCCTGACTGATCCCTACCCAACACTGCAATCATCCCCTCCCTGACTGATCCCTACGCAACACTGCAATCTCCCCCAACTTGACTGATCCCTACACAACACTGCAATCACCCCCCCCTGAATGATCTCTACCCAACACTGCAATCTTCCACTCCCTGACTAATCGCTACCCAACACTGCAATCTCCCCCTCCCTGACTGATCCCTAAACAACACTGCAATCTCCCCCTCCCTGAATGAGCTATACCCAACACTGCAATCACCCCCTCACTGATTGATCTCTACCCAACACTGCAATCACCCCCTCCCTGACTGATCCCTCCCCAGCACTGCATTCTCCCCCTCTCTGACTGATCCCTACACAACACTGCAATCTCCCCCTCCCTGAGTTATCCCTACACAACCCTGCAATCTCCCCCTCCCAGACTGATCTATAACCAACACTGCAATCTCCCCCTCCCTGACTGATCTCTACCCAACACTGCAATCTCCCACTCCCAGAGTGATCCCTACCCAACACTGCAATCTCCCCCTCCCAGACTGACCCCTACCCAAGACTGCAATCTCCCCCTCCCTGACTGATCCCGACCCAAAATAGCAAACACCCCCTCCCTGACTGATCTCTACCCAACACTGCAATCTCCCCGCCCTGACTGATGCCTACACAACACTGCAATCTCCACCGCCCAGACTGATCTATACCCCAAACTGCAATCTTCCCCTCCCAGACTGATCTCTGCCCAAAACTGCAATCTCCCCCTCCCTGACTGATCTCTATCCAGCACTGCAATCTGCCCCTCACAGACTGAGTTCTACCCAAAACTGCAATCTCCCCCTCCCTGACTGATCCATACCCAGCACTGCAATCTCCCCCTCTCTGACTGATCTCTACCCAACACTGCAATCTGCCCCTCCCTGACTGATCCCGACCCAAAACTGCAAACACCCCCTCCCTGACTGATCTCTACCCAACACTGCAATCTCCCCCGCCCTGACTGATCCCTACACTACACTGCAATCTCCACCGCCCAGACTGATCTATACACCAAACTGCAATCTTCCCCTCCCTGACTGATCTCTACCCAAAACTGCAATCTCCCCCTCCCTGACTGATCCCTACCCAACACTGCAATCTCCCACTCCCAGACTGATCCCTACGCAACACTGCAATCTCCCCCTCCCTGACTGATCCCTACACAACACTGCAATCTCCCCCTGCCTGACAGATCCCGCCCCAACACTGCAATCTCCCCCTCACTGACTGATCTATACCCAACACTGCAATCACCCCCTCCCTGACTGATCCCAGCCCAACACTGCAATCTCCATCTCCCTGACTGATCCCTACCCAACACTGCAATCATCCCCTCCCTGACTGATCCCTACGCAACACTGCAATCTCCCCCAACTTGACTGATCCCTACACAACACTGCAATCACCCCCTCCCTGAATGATCTCTACCCAACACTGCAATCTTCCACTCCCTGACTGATCGCTACCCAACACTGCAATCTCCCCCTCCCTGACTGATCCCTAAACAACACTGCAATCTCCCCCTCTCTGACTGATCCCTACACAACACTGCAATCTCCCCCTCCCTGAGTTATCCCTACACAACCCTGCAATCTCCCCCTCCCTGACTGATCTATACCCAACACTGCAATCTCCCCCTCCCTGACTGATCCCTACCCAACACTGCAATCTCCCACTCCCAGACTGATCCCTACGCAACACTGCAATCTCGCCCTCCCTGACTGATCCCTACCCAACACTGCAATCTCCCCCTCCCTCACTGATCTCTACCTAACACTGTAATCTCCACCTCACTGACTGATCCCTACCTAACACTGCAATCTCCCCCTCCCGGACTGATCCCTACCCAACGCTGCATTCTCCCCCTCCCTGACTGATCTATACCCAACACTGCAATCTCCCCCTCCCTTACTGATCTCTACCCAATACTGCAATCTCCCCCTCCCTGACTGATCTCTACCCAACACTGCAATCTCCCCCTCCCTGCCTGATCCCTACCCAACACTGCAATCTCCCCCTGCCTGACAGATCCCGCCCCAACACTGCAATCTCCCCCTCCCTCACTGATCTCTACCTAACACTGGAATCTCCACCTCACTGACTGATCCCTATTAACACTGCAATCTCCCCCTCCCTGACTGATCCCTACCCAACACTGCAATCTCCCACTCCCAGACTGATCCCTACGCAACACTGCAATCTCCCCCTCCCTGACTGATCCCTACCCAACACTGCAATCTCCCCCTGCCTGACAGATCCCGCCCCAACACTGCAATCTCCCCCTCCCTGACTGATCTATACCCAACACTGCAATCACCCCCTCCCTGACTGATCCCAGCCCAACACTGCAATCTCCATCTCCCTGACTGATCCCTACCCAACACTGCAATCATCCCCTCCCTGACTGATCCCTACGCAACACTGCAATCTCCCCCAACTTGACTGATCCCTACACAACACTGCAATCACCCCCTCCCTGAATGATCTCTACCCAACACTGCAATCTTCCACTCCCTGACTGATCGCTACCCAACACTGCAATCTCCCCCTCCCTGACTGATCCCTAAACAACACTGCAATCTCCCCCTCCCTGAATGAGCTATACCCAACACTGCAATCACCCCCTCACTGATTGATCTCTACCCAACACTGCAATCACCCCCTCCCTGACTGATCCCTCCCCAACACTGCATTCTCCCCCTCTCTGACTGATCCCTACACAACACTGCAATCTCCCCCTCCCTGAGTTATCCCTACACAACCCTGCAATCTCCCCCTCCCAGACTGATCTATAACCAACACTGCAATCTCCCCCTCCCTGACTGATCTCTACCCAACACTGCAATCTCCCACTCCCAGAGTGATCCCTACCCAACACTGCAATCTCCCCCTCCCAGACTGACCCCTACCCAAGACTGCAATCTCCCCCTCACTGACTGATCCCGACCCAAAACTGCAAACACCCCCTCCCTGACTGATCTCTACCCAACACTGCAATCTCCCCGCCCTGACTGATGCCGACACAACACTGCAATCTCCACCGCCCAGACTGATCTATACCCCAAACTGCAATCTTACCCTCCCAGACTGATCTCTACCCAAAACTGCAATCTCCCCCTCCCTTACTGATCTCTACCCAGCACTGCAATCTCCCCCTCCCAGACTGAGCTCTACCCAAAACTGCAATCTACCCCTCCCTGACTGATCCATACCCAGCACTGCAATCTCCCCCTCCCTAACTGATCTCTACCCAACACTGCAATCTCCCCCTCCCTGACTGATCTCTACCCAACACTGCAATCTCCCCCTGCCTGACTGATCCCTCCCCAACACTGCAATCTCCCCCTCCCTGACTGATCTATACCCAACACTGCAATCACCTCCTACCTGACTGATCCCAACCCAACACTGCAGTCTCCATCTCCCTGACTGATCCCTACCCAACACTGCAATCACCCCCTTCCTGACTGATCCCAACCCAACACTGCAGTCTTCCCCTCCCTGACAGATCCCTACACAACACTGCAATCTCCACCTCCCTGTCTGATCTACACTCAACACTGCAATCTCCCTTTCCCAGACTGATCCCTACCCAACCCAGCAGTCTCCCCCTCTCTGACTGATCTATACCCAACACTGCAATCTCCCCCTCCCTGATAGATCCCTACCCAACACTGCAATCTCCCACTCCCAGACTGAACCCTACACAACACTGCAATCTCCCCCTCCCTGACTGATCCCTACCCAACACTGCAATCTCCCCCTCCCTGACTGATCCCTCCCCAACACTGCAATCTCCCCCTCCCTCACTGATCTCTACCCAACACTGCAATCTCCACCTCCCTGACTGATCCCAACCCAACACTGCAATCTCCATCTCCCTGACTGATCCCTACCCAACACTGCAATCACCCCCTTCCTGACTGATCCCTACCCAACACTGCAATCACCCCCTCCCTGACTGATCCCTACACAACACTGCAATCTCCCCCAACCTGACTGATCCCTACCCAACACTGCAATCTCCCCCTCCCTGACTGATCCCTACACAACACTGCAATCTCCCCCTCGCTGTCTGATCGACACTCAACACTGCAATCTCCCTTTCCCAGACTGATCCCTACCCAACCCAGCAGTCTCCCCCTCCCTGACTGATCTATACCCAACACTGCAATCTCCCCCTCCCTGACTGATCCCTACCCAACACTGCAATCTCCCCCTCCCTGACTGATCTATACCCAACACTGCAATCTCCCCCTCCCTTACTGATCACTACCCAATACTGCAATCTCCCCCTCCCTGACTGATCCCTACCCAACACTGCAATCTCCCCCTCCCTCACTGATCTCTAACTAACACTGGAATCTCCACCTCACTGACTGATCCCTACCTAACACTGCAATCTCCCCCTCCCGGACTGATCCCTACCCAACGCTGCAATCTCCCCCTCCCTGACTGATCTATACCCAACACTGCAATCTCCCCCTCCCTTACTGATCTCTACCCAATACTGCAATCTCCCCCTCCCTGACTGATCTCTACCCAACACTGCAATCTCCCCCTCCCTGACTGATCCCTATCCAACACTGGAATCTCCCCCTGCCTGACAGATCCCGCCCCAACACTGCAATCACCCCCTCCCTGACTGATCTATACCCAACACTGCAATCACCCCCTCCCTGACTGATCCCAGCCCAACACTGCAATCTCCATCACCCTGACTGATCCCTACCCAACACTGCAATCATCCCCTCCCTGACTGATCCCTACGCAACACTGCAATCTCCCCCAACTTGACTGATCCCTACACAACACTGCAATTACCCCCTCCCTGAATGATCTCTTCCAAACACTGCAATCTTCCACTCCCTGACTGATCGCTACCCAACACTGCAATCTCCCCCTCCCTGACTGATCCCTAAACAACACTGCAATCTCCCCCTCCCTGAATGATCTATACCCAACACTGCAATCACCCCCTCACTGATGTATCTCTACCCAACACTGCAATCACCCCCTCCCTGTCTGATCCCTCCCCAACACTGCATTCTCCACCTCTCTGACTGATCCCTACACAACACTGCAATCTCCCCCTACCTGAGTTATCCCTACACAACCCTGCAATCTCCCCCTCCCAGACTGATCTATAACCAACACTGCAATCTCCCCCTCCCTGACTGATCTCTACCCAACACTGCAATCTCCCACTCCCAGAGTGATCCCTACCCAACACTGCAATCTCCCCCTCCCAGACTGACCCCTACCCAAGACTGCAATCTCCCCCGCCCTGACTGGTCCCGACCCAAAACTGCAAACACCCCCTCCCTGACTGATCTCTACCCAACACTGCAATCTCCCCCGCCGTGACTGATGCCTACACAACACTGCAATCTCCCCCTCCCAGACTGAGCTCTACCCAAAACTGCAATCTCCCCCTCCCTGACTGATCCATACCCAGCACTGCAATCTCCCCCTCCCTGACTGATCTCTACCCAAAACTGCAAACACCCCCTCCCTGACTGATCTCTACCCAACACTGCAATCTCCCCCGCCCTGACTGATCCCTCCCCAATACTGCAATCTCCCCCTCCCTGACTGATCTATACCCAACACTGCAATCACCTCCTACCTGACTGAACCCAACCCAACACTGCAATCTTCCCCTCCCTGACTGATCCCTACACAACACTGCAATCTCCACCTCCCTGTCTGATCTACACTCAACACTGCAATCTCCCTTTCCCAGACTGATCCCTACCCAACCCAGCAGTCTCCCCCTCCCTGACTGATCTATACCCAACACTGCAATCTCCCCCTCCCTGATAGATCCCTACCCAACACTGCAATCTCCCACTCCCAGACTGAACCCTACACAACACTGCAATCTCCCACTCCCAGACTGAACCCTACACAACACTGCAATCTCCCCCTCCCTGACTGATCCCTACCCAACACTGCAATCTCCCCCTCCCTGACTGATCCCTCCCCAACACTGCAATCTCCCCCTCCCTGACTGATCTCTACCCAACACTGCAATCTCCACCTCCCTGACTGATGCCTGCCTAACACTGCAATCTCCCCCTCCCGGACTGATCCCTACCCAACGCTGCATTCTCCCCCTCCCTGATTGATCTATACCTAACACTGCAATCACTCCTCACTGACTGATCTCTACCCAAAACTTAAATCTCCACCTCCCGGGCTGACCCCTACCCAACACTGCATTCTCCCCCTACATCACGGATCCCTACACAACACTGCAATCTCCCCCTCCCTGACTGATCCCTACACAACACTGCAAACACCCCCTCCCTGACTGATCCCTACACAACACTGCAATCTCCCCCAACCTGACTGATCCCTACCCAACACTGCAATCTCCCCCTCCCTGACTGATCCCTACACAACACTGCAATCTCCACCTCCCTGTCTGATCTACACTCAACACTGCAATCTCCCTTTCCCAGACTGATCCCTACCCAACCCAGCAGTCTCCCCCTCCCTGACTGATCTATACCCAACACTGCAATCTCCCCCTCCCTGACAGATCCCTACCCAACACTGCAATCTCCCACTCCCAGACTGAACCCTACGCAATACTGCAATCTCCCCCTCCCTGACTGATCCCTACCCAACACTGCAATCTCCCCCTCCCTGACTGATCCCTCCCCAACACTGCAATCTCCCCCTCCCTCACTGATCTCTACCCCACACTGCAATCTCTACCTCCCTGACTGATCCCTACCCAACACTGCAATCTCCCCCTCCCGGACTGATCCCTACCCAACGCTGCATTCTCCCCCTCCCTGACTGATCTATACCTAACACTGCAATCACTCCTCACTGACTGATCTCTACCCAAAACTTCAATCTCCACCTCTCTGACTGACCCCTACCCAACACTGCATTCTCCCCCTACCTAACGGATCCCTACACAACACTGCAATCTCCCCAACCCTGACTGATCCCTACCCAACGCTGCAATCACCCCCTCTCTGACTGACGCCATCCCAACACTTCAATCTCCCCCTCCCTTACTGATCTCTACCCAACACTGCAATCTCCCACTCCCAGACTGATCCTACTCAACACTGCAATCTCCCTCTCCCTGACTGATCCCGACCCAACACTGCAATCTCCCCCTCTCTGACTGATCCCTACACAACACTGCAATCTCCCCCTCCCTGAATGATCTATACCCAACACTGCAATCACCCCCTCACTGACTGATCTCTACCCAACACTGCAATCTCCACCTCCCTGACTGATTTCTATCCAACACTGGTATCTCCCCCTCCCTGACTGATCCCTACACAACACTGCAATCTCCCCATCCCTGAGTGATCCCTAAACAACCCTGCAGTCTGCCCCTCCCAGACTGATCAATACCCAACACTGCAATCTACACCTCCCTGACTGATGTCTACCCAACACTGAAATCTCCCACTCCCAGACTGATCCCCACCCAACACTGCAATCTCCCCCTCCCAGACGGACCCCTACCCAAGACTGCAATCTCCCAATCCCAGACTGATCCCCACCCAACACTGCAATCTCCCCCTCCCAGACTGACCTCTAGCCAACAATGCAATTACCCCCTCCCTGACTGATCCCTACCCAACACTGCAATCTCCATCGCCCAGACTGATCTATACCCCAAATTGCAATCTCCCCCTCCCAGACTGATCTCGGCCCAACACTGCAATCTCCCCCTCCCTGACTGATCTCTACCCAGCACTGCAATATCCCCCTCCCAGACTGATCTCTAACCAACACTGCAATCTCCTCCTCGCTGACTGATCCATACCCAGCACAGCAATCTCCCCCTCCCTGACTGATCTCTACCCAACAAGACAATCTCCCCCTCCCTGACTGATCTCTACCCAACACTGCAATCTCCCCCTCCCTGACTGATCCCTACCCAACACTGCAATCTCCCCCTGCCTGACAGATCCCTCCCCAACACTGCAATCTCCTCCTCCCTGACTGATCGATACCCAACACTGCAATCACCCCCTCCCTGACTGATCCCAGCCCAACACTGCAATCTCCATCTCCCTGACTGATCCCTACCCAACACTGCAATCACCCCCTCCCTGACTGATCCCAAAGCAACACTGCAATCTCCCCCAACCTGCCTGATCCCTACACAGCACTGCAATCAACCCCTCCATGTCTGATCTATACCTAGCACTGCAATCTCCCCCGCCCTGACTGATCCCTACCCAACCCTGCAATCTCCCCCACCCTGACTGATCTATACCCAACCCTGCAATCACCCCCTCACTGACTGATCTCTACCCAACACTGCAATCTCCACCTCCCTGACTGATTTCTACCCAACACTGTATTCTCCCCCTCCCTGACTGATCCCTACACAACACTGAAATCTCCCCCTCCCTGAGTGATCCCTACCCAAACCTGCAATCTCCCCCTCCCTGACTGTTCTCAACCCAGCACTGCAATCTCCCCCTCCCAGACTGAGCTCTATCCAACACTGCAATCTCCCCCTCCCTGACTGATCCATACCCAGCACTGCAATCTCCCCCTCCCTGACTGATCTCTACCCAACACTGCAAACTCCGCCTCCCTGACTGATCCCTACCAACACTGCAATCTCCCCCTGCCTGACTGATCCCTCCCCAACAGTGCAATCTCCCCCTCCCTGACTGATCTATACACAACACTGCAATCACCCCCTCCCTGACTGATACCAACCCAACACTGCAATCTCCATCTCCCTGACTGATCCCTACCCAACAATGCAATCAAACCCTTCCTGACTAATCCCTAACCAACACTGCAATCACCCCCTCCCTGACTGATCCCTACACAACACTGCAATCTCCCCCAACCTGACTGATCCCTACCAAACACTGCAATCTCCCCCTGCCTGACTGATCCCTCCCCAACACTGCAATCTCCCCTCTCTGACTGATCTCTACCCAACACTGCAATCTCCCACTCCCAGACTGATCCCTACCCAACACTGCAATCTCCCCCTCCCAGACTGACCCCTACACAAGACTGCAATCTCCCCCTCCCTGACTGATCCCTACCCAACACTGCAAACACCCCCTCCCTGACTGATCACTACCCAACACTGCAATCTCCCCCGCCCTGACTGATCCATACACAACACTGCAATATCCACCGCCCAGACTGATCTGTACCCCAAATTGCAATCTCCCTCTCCCAGACTGATCTCGACCCAACACTGCAATCTCCCCCTCCCTGACTGATCTCAACCCAGCACTGCAATCTCCCCCTCACTGACTGATCTCTACCCAACACTGCAATCTCCCCCTCCCTGACTGATCCATACCCAGCACTGCAATCTCCCCCTCCCTGACTGATCTCTACCCAACACTGCAATCTCCCCCTCACTGACTGATCTCTACCCAACACTGCAATCTCCCCCTCCCTGACTGATCCCTACCCAACACTGCAATCTCCCCCTCCCTGACTGATCCCTACCCAACACTGCAATCAAACCCTTCCTGACTGATCCCGAACCAACACTGCAATCACCCCCTCCCTGACTGATCCCTACACAACACTGCAATCTCCCCCAACCTGACTGATCCCTACCCAACACTGCAATCGCCCCCTGCCTGACTGATCCCTCCCCAACACTGCAATCTCCCCCTCCCTGACTTATCTATACCCAACACTGCAATCACCCCCTCCCTGACTGATCCCAACCCAACACTGCAATCTCCATCTCCCTGACTGATCCCTACCCAACACTGCAATCTCCCCATCCCTGACTGATCCCAAGCCAACACTGCATCCCCCCCGCCTTGACTGATCCCTACCCAACACTGCAATCTCCCCCCTCCCTGACTGATCCATACCCGACTCTGCAATATCCCCCTCCCTCACTGATCTCTAACCAAACACTGCAATCTCCCCCTCCCTGACTGATCTCTACCCAACACTGCAATCTTCCCCCTCCCTGACTGATCCATACCCGACTCTGCAATATCCCCCTCCCTGAATGATCTATACCCAAAACTGCAATCTACACCTCCCTGACTGATTTCAACCCAACACTGCTTTCTCCCCCTCCCTGACTGATGCCTACACAACACTGCAATCTCCCCCTCCCTGAGTGATCCCTACCCAACCCTGCAATCTCCCCCTCTCAGACTGATCTATACCCAACACTGCAATCTCCCCCTCCCTGACTGATCTCTACCCAACACTGCAATCTCCCACTCCCAGACTGATCCCTACCCAACACTGCAATCTCCCACTCCCAGACTGACCCCTACCCAAGACTGCAATCTCCCCCTCCCTGACTGATCCCAACCCAACACTGCAATCTCCATCTCCCTGACTGATCCCTACCCAACACTGCAATCTCCCCATCCCTGACTGATTCCAAGCCAACACTGCATCCCCCGCGCCCTGACTCATCCCTAGCCAACACTGCAATCTCCCCCTCCCTGAATGAGAAGCACACAACACTGCAATCTCCCGAACCCTGACTGATCCCAAGCCAACACTGCATCCTCCCCGCCCTGACTGATCCCTACCCAACACTGCAATCAGCCCCTCCCTGACTGATCCCTACACAACACTGCACTCACACCCTCCCTGAGTTTTCCCTACCCAATAGCGGAATCACGCCCGCGCTGACTGATCCCTACTAAACACTGAAATCTCCCCCCTCCCTGACTGATCCAAACCCAGCACTGCAATATCCCCTCCCTGACGGATCTCTACCCACCACTGCCATATCCCCCTCCCTGACTGATCTCTACCCAACACTGCAATCTCCCCCTCCCTGACTGATCTCTACCCAACACAGCAATCTTTCACTCCCTGACTGATCCTTACCCAAGACTGCAATCTCCCCCTCCCTGTCTGAACCCTAAACAACACTGCAATCTCCCCCTCCCTGAATGATCTATACCCAACACTGCAATCACCCCCTCCCTGACTGATCCCTCCACAACACTGCATTCTCCCCCTCTCTGACTGATCCCGACACAACACTGCAATCTCCCCCTCCCTGAGCTATCCCTACCCAACCCTGCAATCTCCCACCCCCAGACTGATCTATACCCAACACTGCAATCTCCCCCTCCCTGACTGATCTCTACCCAACACTGCAATCTCCCACTCCCAGACTGATCCCTACCCAAAACTGCAATCTCCCCCTCCCAGACTGACCTCTACCCAAGACTACAATCTCCCCCTCCCTGACTGATCCCGACCCAACACTGCAAAGACCCCCTCCCTGACTGATGACTACCCAACACTGCAATCACCCACTCCCTGACTGATCCCTACCCAACACTGCAATCTCCCCCGCCCTGACTGATCCCTACACAACACTGCAATCTCCACCGCCCAGACTGATCTATACCCCAAACAGCAATCTCCCCCAGCCAGACTGATCTCGACCCAACACTGCAATCTCCCCCTCCCTGAATGATCCATACACAGCACTGCAATCTCCCCCTCCCTGTCTGATCTCTACCCAACACTGCAATCAACCCCTCCCTGACTGATCCCTCCCCAACACTGCAATCTCCCCCTGCCTGTCTGATCCCTCCCCATCACTGCAATCTCCCCCTCCCTGACGGATCTCTACCCAACACTGCAATATCCCCCTCCCTGACTGATCGGTCCCCAACACTGCAATCTCCCACTCCCAGACTGACCCTACCCAAGACTGCAATCTCGCCCTCACTGACTGATCCCTACCCAGCACTGCAATCTCCCCCTGCCTGACTGATCCCTACCCAACACTGCAATCACCCCCTCCCTGACTGATCTCAACCCAACACTGCAATCTCCATCTCCCTGACTGATCGGTCCCCAACACTGCAATCTCCCACTCCCAGACTGACCCTACCCAAGACTGCAATCTCGCCCTCACTGACTGATCCCTACCCAGCACTGCAATCTCCCCCTGCCTGACTGATCCCTACCCAACACTGCAATCACCCCCTCCCTGACTGATCTCAACCCAACACTGCAATCTCCATCTCCCTGACTGATCCCTACCCAACACTGTAATCTCCCCATCCCTGACTGATCCCAAGCCAACACTGCATCCCCCCCTCCCTGACTGATCCCTACCCAACACTGCAATCACCCCCTCCCTGACTGATCTCAACCCAACACTGCAATCTCCATCTCCCTGACTGATCCCTACCCAACACTGCAATCTCCCCATCCCTGACTGATCCCAAGCCAACACTGCATCCCCCCCGCCCTGACTGATCCCTACCCAACACTGCAATCTCCCCCTCCCTGAATGAGAAGCACACAACACTGCAATCTCCCCAACCCTAACTGATCCCAAGCCAACACTGCATCCTCCCCGCCCTGACTGATCCCTACCCAACACTGCAATCAGCCCCTCCCTGACTGATACCTACACAACACTGCACTCACACCCTCCCTGAGTGATCCCTACCCAAAAGCGGAATCACGCCCGCGCTGACTGATCCCTACACAATCTCCCACTCCCAGACTGACCCCTACCCAAGACTGCAATCTTCCCCTTCCCTGAATGATCCCTCCCCAACACTGCACTCACCCCTCACTGACTGATCCCTACCCAACGCTGCCATCTCCCCCTCCCTGACTGAACCCTACCCAACACTGAAATCTCCCCCTCCCTGACTGATCCCTACCCAACTCTGCAATCACCCCCTCCCTGACTGATCCCTACCCAACACTGCAATCACCCCCTCCCTGACTGATCCCTACACAACACTGCACTCACCCCCTCCCTGACTGATCCATACCCAACACTGCACTCACCCCATTCCCTGACTGATCCCTACCCAACACTGCACTCACCCCATTCCCTGACTGACCCCTACCCAAGACTGCAATCTCCCCCTCACTGACTGATCCCTCCCCAGCACTGCAATCTCCCCCTGCCCGACTGATCCCTACCCAACACTGCAATCTCCCCATCCCTGACTGATCCCAAGCCAACACTGCATCCCCCCTCCCTGACTGATCCCTACCCAACACTGCAATCACCCCCTCCCTGACTGATCTCAACCCAACACTGCAATCTCCATCTCCCTGACTGCTCCCTACCCAACACTGCAATCTCCCCATCCCTGACTGATCCCAAGCCAACACTGCATCCCCCCCGCCCTGACTGATCCCTACCCAACACTGCAATCTCCCCCTCCCTGAATGAGAAGCACACAACACTGCAATCTCCCCAACCCTGACTGATCCCAAGCCAAAACTGCATCCTCCCCGCCCTGACTGATCCCTACCCAACACTGCAATCAGCCCCTCCCTGACTGATCCCTACACAACACTGCACTCACACCCTCCCTGAGTGATCCCTACCAAAAAGCGGAATCACGCCCGCGCTGACTGATCCCTACACAACACTGCAATCTCCCCCCTCCCTGACTGATCCATACCCAGCACTGCAATATCCCCCTCCCTGACGGATCTCTACCTAACACTGCAATATCCCCCTCCATGACTGATCTCTACCGAACACTGCAATCTCCCCCTCCTGAACTGATCTCTACCCAACACTGCAATCTTCCACTCCCTGACTGATCCAAACCCAACACTGCAATCTCCCCCTCCCTGACTGATCCCTAAACAACACTGCAATCTCCCCCTTCCAGAATGATCTATGCCCAACACTGCAATCACCCCCTCACTGACTGATCTCTAACCAACACTGCAATCACCCCCTCCCTGACTGATCCCTCCCCAACACTGCATTCTCCCCCTCTCTGACTGATCCCTACACAACACTGCAATCTCCACCTCCCTGAGTTATCCCTACCCAACCCTGCAATCTCCCCCTCCCAGACTGATCTATTCCCAACACTGCAATCTCCCCCTCCCTGACTGCTCTCTCCCCAACACTGCAATCTCCCACTCCCAGACTGATCCCGACCCAACACTGCAATCTCCCCCTCCCAGACTGACCCCTACCCAAGACTGCAATCTCCCCCTCCCTGACTGATCCCGACCCAACACTGCAATCACCCCCTCCCTGACTGATCACTACCCAACACTGCAATCTCCACCCCCCAGACTGATCTATACCCCAAACAGCAATCTCCCCCACACAAACTGATCTCGAACCAACACTGCAATCTCCCCCTCCCTGACTGATCCATACCCAGCACTGCAATCTCCCCCTCCCTGACTGATCTCTACCCAACACTGCAATCTCCCCCTCCCTGACTGAACCCCACCGAACACTGCAATCTCCCCCTGCCTGACTGATCCCTCCCCAACACTGCAATCTCCCCCTCCCTGACTGATCTATACCCAACACTGCAATCACCTCCTCCCTGACTGATCCCAACCCAACACTGCAATCTCCATCTCCCTGACTGATCCCTACCCAACACTGCAATCACCCCTCCCTGACTGATCCCTACACAACACTGCAATCACCCCCTCCCTGTCTGATCTCCACTCAACACTGCAATCTCCCCTTCCCAGACTGATCCCTACCCAACCCAGCAATCTCCCCCTCCCTGACTGATCTATACCCAACACTGCAATCTCCCCCTCCCTGACTGATCCCTACACAACACAGCAATCTCCCCCAACCTGACTGATCCCTACCCAACACTGCAATCTCCCCTCCCTGACTGATCCCTACACAACACTGCAATCACCCCCTCCCTGTCTGATCTCCACTCAACACTGCAATCTCCCCTTCCCAGACTGATCCCTACCCAACCCAGCAATCTCCCCCTCCCTGACTGATCTATACCCAACACTGCAATCTCCCCCTCCCTGACTGATCCCTACCCAACACTGCAATCTCCCCCTCCCTGACTGATCTCAACCCAGCACTGCAATCTCCCCCTCACTGACTGATCTCTACCCAACACTGCAATCTCCCCCTCCCTGACTGATCCCTACACAACACAGCAATCTCCCCCAACCTGACTGATCCCTACCCAACACTGCAATCTCCCCTCCCTGACTGATCCCTACACAACACTGCACTCACACCCTCCCTGAGTTTTCCCTACCCAATAGCGGAATCACGCCCGCGCTGACTGATCCCTACTAAACACTGAAATCTCCCCCCTCCCTGACTGATCCAAACCCAGCACTGCAATATCCCCTCCCTGACGGATCTCTACCCACCACTGCCATATCCCCCTCCCTGACTGATCTCTACCCAACACTGCAATCTCCCCCTCCCTGACTGATCTCTACCCAACACAGCAATCTTTCACTCCCTGACTGATCCTTACCCAAGACTGCAATCTCCCCCTCCCTGTCTGAACCCTAAACAACACTGCAATCTCCCCCTCCCTGAATGATCTATACCCAACACTGCAATCACCCCCTCCCTGACTGATCCCTCCACAACACTGCATTCTCCCCCTCTCTGACTGATCCCGACACAACACTGCAATCTCCCCCTCCCTGAGCTATCCCTACCCAACCCTGCAATCTCCCACCCCCAGACTGATCTATACCCAACACTGCAATCTCCCCCTCCCTGACTGATCTCTACCCAACACTGCAATCTCCCACTCCCAGACTGATCCCTACCCAAAACTGCAATCTCCCCCTCCCAGACTGACCTCTACCCAAGACTACAATCTCCCCCT
Organism: Chiloscyllium punctatum; assembly: GCF_047496795.1. Lineage (NCBI taxonomy): Eukaryota > Metazoa > Chordata > Chondrichthyes > Orectolobiformes > Hemiscylliidae > Chiloscyllium > Chiloscyllium punctatum. Next base: position 136,298,735 of record NC_092742.1, read on the forward strand.
CCCTGACTGATCCCGACCCAACACTGCAAAGACCCCCTCCCTGACTGATGACTACCCAACACTGCAATCACCCACTCCCTGACTGATCCCTACCCAACACTGCAATCTCCCCCGCCCTGACTGATCCCTACACAACACTGCAATCTCCACCGCCCAGACTGATCTATACCCCAAACAGCAATCTCCCCCAGCCAGACTGATCTCGACCCAACACTGCAATCTCCCCCTCCCTGAATGATCCATACACAGCACTGCAATCTCCCCCTCCCTGTCTGATCTCTACCCAACACTGCAATCACCCCCTCCCTGACTGATCCCTCCCCAACACTGCAATCTCCCCCTGCCTGTCTGATCCCTCCCCATCACTGCAATCTCCCCCTCCCTGACGGATCTCTACCCAACACTGCAATATCCCCCTCCCTGACTGATCGGTCCCCAACACTGCAATCTCCCACTCCCAGACTGACCCTACCCAAGACTGCAATCTCGCCCTCACTGACTGATCCCTACCCAGCACTGCAATCTCCCCCTGCCTGACTGATCCCTACCCAACACTGCAATCACCCCCTCCCTGACTGATCTCAACCCAACACTGCAATCTCCATCTCCCTGACTGATCGGTCCCCAACACTGCAATCTCCCACTCCCAGACTGACCCTACCCAAGACTGCAATCTCGCCCTCACTGACTGATCCCTACCCAGCACTGCAATCTCCCCCTGCCTGACTGATCCCTACCCAACACTGCAATCACCCCCTCCCTGACTGATCTCAACCCAACACTGCAATCTCCATCTCCCTGACTGATCCCTACCCAACACTGTAATCTCCCCATCCCTGACTGATCCCAAGCCAACACTGCATCCCCCCCTCCCTGACTGATCCCTACCCAACACTGCAATCACCCCCTCCCTGACTGATCTCAACCCAACACTGCAATCTCCATCTCCCTGACTGATCCCTACCCAACACTGCAATCTCCCCATCCCTGACTGATCCCAAGCCAACACTGCATCCCCCCCGCCCTGACTGATCCCTACCCAACACTGCAATCTCCCCCTCCCTGAATGAGAAGCACACAACACTGCAATCTCCCCAACCCTAACTGATCCCAAGCCAACACTGCATCCTCCCCGCCCTGACTGATCCCTACCCAACACTGCAATCAGCCCCTCCCTGACTGATACCTACACAACACTGCACTCACACCCTCCCTGAGTGATCCCTACCCAAAAGCGGAATCACGCCCGCGCTGACTGATCCCTACACAATCTCCCACTCCCAGACTGACCCCTACCCAAGACTGCAATCTTCCCCTTCCCTGAATGATCCCTCCCCAACACTGCACTCACCCCTCACTGACTGATCCCTACCCAACGCTGCCATCTCCCCCTCCCTGACTGAACCCTACCCAACACTGAAATCTCCCCCTCCCTGACTGATCCCTACCCAACTCTGCAATCACCCCCTCCCTGACTGATCCCTACCCAACACTGCAATCACCCCCTCCCTGACTGATCCCTACACAACACTGCACTCACCCCCTCCCTGACTGATCCATACCCAACACTGCACTCACCCCATTCCCTGACTGATCCCTACCCAACACTGCACTCACCCCATTCCCTGACTGACCCCTACCCAAGACTGCAATCTCCCCCTCACTGACTGATCCCTCCCCAGCACTGCAATCTCCCCCTGCCCGACTGATCCCTACCCAACACTGCAATCTCCCCATCCCTGACTGATCCCAAGCCAACACTGCATCCCCCCTCCCTGACTGATCCCTACCCAACACTGCAATCACCCCCTCCCTGACTGATCTCAACCCAACACTGCAATCTCCATCTCCCTGACTGATCCCTACCCAACACTGCAATCTCCCCATCCCTGACTGATCCCAAGCCAACACTGCATCCCCCCCGCCCTGACTGATCCCTACCCAACACTGCAATCTCCCCCTCCCTGAATGAGAAGCACACAACACTGCAATCTCCCCAACCCTGACTGATCCCAAGCCAAAACTGCATCCTCCCCGCCCTGACTGATCCCTACCCAACACTGCAATCAGCCCCTCCCTGACTGATCCCTACACAACACTGCACTCACACCCTCCCTGAGTGATCCCTACCAAAAAGCGGAATCACGCCCGCGCTGACTGATCCCTACACAACACTGCAATCTCCCCCCTCCCTGACTGATCCATACCCAGCACTGCAATATCCCCCTCCCTGACGGATCTCTACCTAACACTGCAATATCCCCCTCCATGACTGATCTCTACCGAACACTGCAATCTCCCCCTCCTGAACTGATCTCTACCCAACACTGCAATCTTCCACTCCCTGACTGATCCAAACCCAACACTGCAATCTCCCCCTCCCTGACTGATCCCTAAACAACACTGCAATCTCCCCCTTCCAGAATGATCTATGCCCAACACTGCAATCACCCCCTCACTGACTGATCTCTAACCAACACTGCAATCACCCCCTCCCTGACTGATCCCTCCCCAACACTGCATTCTCCCCCTCTCTGACTGATCCCTACACAACACTGCAATCTCCACCTCCCTGAGTTATCCCTACCCAACCCTGCAATCTCCCCCTCCCAGACTGATCTATTCCCAACACTGCAATCTCCCCCTCCCTGACTGCTCTCTCCCCAACACTGCAATCTCCCACTCCCAGACTGATCCCGACCCAACACTGCAATCTCCCCCTCCCAGACTGACCCCTACCCAAGACTGCAATCTCCCCCTCCCTGACTGATCCCGACCCAACACTGCAATCACCCCCTCCCTGACTGATCACTACCCAACACTGCAATCTCCACCCCCCAGACTGATCTATACCCCAAACAGCAATCTCCCCCACACAAACTGATCTCGAACCAACACTGCAATCTCCCCCTCCCTGACTGATCCATACCCAGCACTGCAATCTCCCCCTCCCTGACTGATCTCTACCCAACACTGCAATCTCCCCCTCCCTGACTGATCCCCACCGAACACTGCAATCTCCCCCTGCCTGACTGATCCCTCCCCAACACTGCAATCTCCCCCTCCCTGACTGATCTATACCCAACACTGCAATCACCTCCTCCCTGACTGATCCCAACCCAACACTGCAATCTCCATCTCCCTGACTGATCCCTACCCAACACTGCAATCACCCCTCCCTGACTGATCCCTACACAACACTGCAATCACCCCCTCCCTGTCTGATCTCCACTCAACACTGCAATCTCCCCTTCCCAGACTGATCCCTACCCAACCCAGCAATCTCCCCCTCCCTGACTGATCTATACCCAACACTGCAATCTCCCCCTCCCTGACTGATCCCTACACAACACAGCAATCTCCCCCAACCTGACTGATCCCTACCCAACACTGCAATCTCCCCTCCCTGACTGATCCCTACACAACACTGCAATCACCCCCTCCCTGTCTGATCTCCACTCAACACTGCAATCTCCCCTTCCCAGACTGATCCCTACCCAACCCAGCAATCTCCCCCTCCCTGACTGATCTATACCCAACACTGCAATCTCCCCCTCCCTGACTGATCCCTACCCAACACTGCAATCTCCCACTCCCAGACTGATCCCTACTCAATACTGCAATCTCCCCCTCCCTGACTGATCCCTACCCAACACTGCAATCTCGCCCACCGTGACTGATCCCTCTCCAAAACTGCAATCTTGCCCCTCCCGGACTGATCCCTGCCCCACACTAAATTCACCCCCTCACTGACTGATCGCTACCCAACACTGCATTCACCCCCTCACTCACTGATCCCTACGCAACACTGCAATCTCCCTAATACTGACTGATCCCTACCCAACTCTGCAATCTCCCCCAGCCTGACTGGTCCCTACCGAACACTGCAATCTCCCCCTCCCTGACTGATCCCTACCCAAAACTGCACTAACCCCCCTCCCTGACTGATCCCTAACCAACACTGCAATCTCCCCCTCCCTGATTGATCGCTACACAACACTGCAATCACCCCATCCCTGACTGATGCCTAACCAACACTGCAATCTCCCCCTCCCTGACTGATCCCTACCCAACACTGCAATCACCCCATTCCCGGACTGATCCCTGCCCAACACTGCAATCACCCCCTCCCTGACTGATCCCTACCCAACACTGCACTCACCCCATTCCCTGACTGATCCCTACCCAACACTGCAATCTCCCCCTCACTGATTGATCCCTACCCAACACTGCAATCACCCCATTCCCTGACTGATCCCTACCCATCACTGCAATCTCCCCCTCACTGATTGATCCCTACCCAACACTGCAATCACCCCATTCCCTGACTGATCCCTACTCAACACTGCAATCTCCCCCTCCCAGACTGATCCCTACCCAACACTGCAATCACCCCATTCCCTGACTGATCCCTACTCAACACTGCAATCTCCCCCTCCCAGACTGATCCCTACCCAACACTGTAATCTCCCCGTCCCTGATTGATCAATACCCAACAGTGCAATCTCCCCTTCCCTGACTGATCCCTACCCAACACTGCAATCTCCCCCTCCCTGACTGATCCCTACACAACACTGCATTCGCCCCCTCCCTGACTGATCCCTGCCCAACACTGCATTCAACGCCTCCCTGACTGATCCCTACCCAACACTGCAATCACCCCATCCCTGACTGACCCCTACACAACACGGCAATTTCCCCCTCCCTGACTGATCCCTTACCAACATGCACCCACCCTCTCCCTGACTGTTCCCTACCCAACACTGCAATCTCCCCCTCCCTGACTGATCCCTAAACAACACTGCAATCTCCCCCTCTCTGACTGATCCCTAAACAACACTGCAATCACCCCCTCTCTGACTGATCCCTACCCAACACTGCAATCTCCCCGTCCCAGACTGATCCCTACCCAACACTGCAATCTCCCCCTCCCTGACTGATCCCTGTCCAACACTGCAATCATCCCCTCCCTGACTGATCCCTGCCCCACACTAAATTCACCCCCTCACTGACTTATCCCTACCCAACACTGTAATCACCCGCTCCCGACCGATCGATACCCAACACTGCATTCACTCCCTCCCTCACTGATCCCTATCCGACACTGCAATCTCCCCAATACTGACTGATACCTGCACAACACTGCCATCTCCCCCTCCCTGACTGATCCCTACACAACACTGCCATCTCCCCCTCCCTGACTGATCCCTACCCAACACAGCAATCTCCCCCTCCCTGACTGATCCCTACCCAACACTGCAATCTCCCCCTCCCTGACTGATCCCTACACAACGCTGTAATCTCCCCCTGCCTGTTTGATCCATAACCAACTCTGCATTCGCCCCCTCCCTAACTGAGCCCTGCCCAACACTGCATTCAACCCCTCCCTGGCAGATCCCAACCCAACACTGCAATCTCCCCTTCACTGACTGATCACTACACAACACTGCAATCTCCCCCTCCCTGACTGATCCCTAACCAACACTGCAATCACCCCCTCCCTGACTGATCTCAACCCAACACTGCAATCTCCATCTCCCTGACTGATCCCTACCCAACACTGTAATCTCCCCATCCCTGACTGATCCCAAGCCAACACTGCATCCCCCCCTCCTTGACTGATCCCTACCCAACACTGCAATCACCCCCTCCCTGACTGATCTCAACCCAACACTGCAATCTCCATCTCCCTGACTGATCCCTACCCAACACTGCAATCTCCCCATCCCTGACTGATCCCAAGCCAACACTGCATCCCCCCCGCCCTGACTGATCCCTACCCAACACTGCAATCTCCCCCTCCCTGAATGAGAAGCACACAACACTGCAATCTCCCCAACCCTAACTGATCCCAAGCCAACACTGCATCCTCCCCGCCCTGACTGATCCCTACCCAACACTGCAATCAGCCCCTCCCTGACTGATACCTACACAACACTGCACTCACACCCTCCCTGAGTGATCCCTACCCAAAAGCGGAATCACGCCCGCGCTGACTGATCCCTACACAATCTCCCACTCCCAGACTGACCCCTACCCAAGACTGCAATCTCCCACTCCCTGACTGCTCCCTACCCAACACAGCAATCTTCCCCTTCCCTGAATGATCCCTCCCCAACACTGCACTCACCCCCTCACTGACTGATCCCTACCCAACGCTGCCATCTCCCCCTCCCTGACTGAACCCTACCCAACACTGAAATCTCCCCCTCCCTGACTGATCCCTACCCAACTCTGCAATCACCCCCTCCCTGACTGATCCCTACCCAACACTGCAATCACCCCCTCCCTGACTGAACCCTACACAACACTGCACTCACCCCCTCCCTGACTGATCCATACCCAACACTGCACTCACCCCATTCCCTGACTGATCCCTACCCAACACTGCACTCACCCCATTCCCTGACTGACCCCTATCCAAGACTGCAATCTCCCCCTCACTGACTGATCCCTCCCCAGCACTGCAATCTCCCCCTGCCCGACTGATCCCTACCCAACACTGCAATCTCCCCATCCCTGACTGATCCCAAGCCAACACTGCATCCCCCCTCCCTGACTGATCCCTACCCAACACTGCAATCACCCCCTCCCTGACTGATCTCAACCCAACACTGCAATCTCCATCTCCCTGACTGATCCCTACCCAACACTGCAATCTCCCCATCCCTGACTGATCCCAAGCCAACACTGCATCCCCCCCGCCCTGACTGATCCCTACCCAACACTGCAATCTCCCCCTCCCTGAATGAGAAGCACACAACACTGCAATCTCCCCAACCCTGACTGATCCCAAGCCAACACTGCATCCTCCCCGCCCTGACTGATCCCTACCCAACACTGCAATCAGCCCCTCCCTGACTGATCCCTACACAACACTGCACTCACACCCTCCCTGAGTGATCCCTACCAAAAAGCGGAATCACGCCCGCGCTGACTGATCCCTACACAACACTGCAATCTCCCCCCTCCCTGACTGATCCATACCCAGCACTGCAATATCCCCCTCCCTGACGGATCTCTACCTAACACTGCAATATCCCCCTCCATGACTGATCTCTACCGAACACTGCAATCTCCCCCTCCTGAACTGATCTCTACCCAACACTGCAATCTTCCACTCCCTGACTGATCCAAACCCAACACTGCAATCTCCCCCTCCCTGACTGATCCCTAAACAACACTGCAATCTCCCCCTTCCAGAATGATCTATGCCCAACACTGCAATCACCCCCTCACTGACTGATCTCTAACCAACACTGCAATCACCCCCTCCCTGACTGATCCCTCCCCAACACTGCATTCTCCCCCTCTCTGACTGATCCCTACACAACACTGCAATCTCCACCTCCCTGAGTTATCCCTACCCAACCCTGCAATCTCCCCCTCCCAGACTGATCTATTCCCAACACTGCAATCTCCCCCTCCCTGACTGCTCTCTCCCCAACACTGCAATCTCCCACTCCCAGACTGATCCCGACCCAACACTGCAATCTCCCCCTCCCAGACTGACCCCTACCCAAGACTGCAATCTCCCCCTCCCTGACTGATCCCGACCCAACACTGCAATCACCCCCTCCCTGACTGATCACTACCCAACACTGCAATCACCCACTCCCTGACTGATCCCTACCCAACACTGCAATCTCCCCCGCCCTGACTGATCCCGACACAACACTGCAATCTCCACCCCCCAGACTGATCTATACCCCAAACAGCAATCTCCCCCACACAAACTGATCTCGAACCAACACTGCAATCTCCCCCTCCCTGACTGATCTCTACTCAGCACTGCAATCTCCCCCTCCCAGACTGATCTCTCCCCAAAACTGCAATCTCCCCCTCCCTGACTGATCCATACCCAGCACTGCAATCTCCCCCTCCCTCACTGATCTCTACCCAACACTGCAATCTCCCCCTCCCAGACTGACCCCTACCCAAGACTGCAATCTCCCCCTCCCTGACTGATCCCGACCCAACACTGCAATCACCCCCTCCCTGACTGATCACTACCCAACACTGCAATCACCCACTCCCTGACTGATCCCTACCCAACACTGCAATCTCCCCCGCCCTGACTGATCCCGACACAACACTGCAATCTCCACCCCCCAGACTGATCTATACCCCAAACAGCAATCTCCCCCACACAAACTGATCTCGAACCAACACTGCAATCTCCCCCTCCCTGACTGATCTCTACTCAGCACTGCAATCTCCCCCTCCCAGACTGATCTCTCCCCAAAACTGCAATCTCCCCCTCCCTGACTGATCCATACCCAGCACTGCAATCTCCCCCTCCCTGACTGATCTCTACCCAACACTGCAATCTCCCCCTCCCTGACTGATCCCCACCGAACACTGCAATCTCCCCCTGCCTGACTGATCCCTCCCCAACACTGCAATCTCCCCCTCCCTGACTGATCTATACCCAACACTGCAATCACCTCCTCCCTGACTGATCCCAACCCAACACTGCAATCTCCATCTCCCTGACTGATCCCTACCCAACACTGCAATCACCCCTCCCTGACTGATCCCTACACAACACTGCAATCACCCCCTCCCTGTCTGATCTCCACTCAACACTGCAATCTCCCCTTCCCAGACTGATCCCTACCCAACCCAGCAATCTCCCCCTCCCTGACTGATCTATACCCAACACTGCAATCTCCCCCTCCCTGACTGATCCCTACACAACACAGCAATCTCCCCCAACCTGACTGATCCCTACCCAACACTGCAATCTCCCCTCCCTGACTGATCCCTACACAACACTGCAATCACCCCCTCCCTGTCTGATCTCCACTCAACACTGCAATCTCCCCTTCCCAGACTGATCCCTACCCAACCCAGCAATCTCCCCCTCCCTGACTGATCTATACCCAACACTGCAATCTCCCCCTCCCTGACTGATCCCTACCCAACACTGCAATCTCCCACTCCCAGACTGATCCCTACTCAATACTGCAATCTCCCCCTCCCTGACTGATCCCTACCCAACACTGCAATCTCGCCCACCGTGACTGATCCCTCTCCAAAACTGCAATCTTGCCCCTCCCGGACTGATCCCTGCCCCACACTAAATTCACCCCCTCACTGACTGATCGCTACCCAACACTGCATTCACCCCCTCACTCACTGATCCCTACGCAACACTGCAATCTCCCTAATACTGACTGATCCCTACCCAACTCTGCAATCTCCCCCAGCCTGACTGGTCCCTACCGAACACTGCAATCTCCCCCTCCCTGACTGATCCCTACCCAAAACTGCACTAACCCCCCTCCCTGACTGATCCCTAACCAACACTGCAATCTCCCCCTCCCTGATTGATCGCTACACAACACTGCAATCACCCCATCCCTGACTGATGCCTAACCAACACTGCAATCTCCCCCTCCCTGACTGATCCCTACCCAACACTGCAATCACCCCATTCCCGGACTGATCCCTGCCCAACACTGCAATCACCCCCTCCCTGACTGATCCCTACCCAACACTGCACTCACCCCATTCCCTGACTGATCCCTACCCAACACTGCAATCTCCCCCTCACTGATTGATCCCTACCCAACACTGCAATCACCCCATTCCCTGACTGATCCCTACCCATCACTGCAATCTCCCCCTCACTGATTGATCCCTACCCAACACTGCAATCACCCCATTCCCTGACTGATCCCTACTCAACACTGCAATCTCCCCCTCCCAGACTGATCCCTACCCAACACTGCAATCACCCCATTCCCTGACTGATCCCTACTCAACACTGCAATCTCCCCCTCCCAGACTGATCCCTACCCAACACTGTAATCTCCCCGTCCCTGATTGATCAATACCCAACAGTGCAATCTCCCCTTCCCTGACTGATCCCTACCCAACACTGCAATCTCCCCCTCCCTGACTGATCCCTACACAACACTGCATTCGCCCCCTCCCTGACTGATCCCTGCCCAACACTGCATTCAACGCCTCCCTGACTGATCCCTACCCAACACTGCAATCACCCCATCCCTGACTGACCCCTACACAACACGGCAATTTCCCCCTCCCTGACTGATCCCTTACCAACAGAGCACCCACCCTCTCCCTGACTGTTCCCTACCCAACACTGCAATCTCCCCCTCCCTGACTGATCCCTACCCAACACAGCAATCTCCCCCTCCCTGACTGATCCCTACCCAACACTGCAATCTCCCCCTCCCTGACTGATCCCTACCCAACGCTGTAATCTCCCCCTGCCTGTTTGATCCATAACCAACTCTGCATTCGCCCCCTCCCTAACTGAGCCCTGCCCAACACTGCATTCAACCCCTCCCTGGCAGATCCCAACCCAACACTGCAATCTCCCCTTCACTAACTGATCACTACACAACACTGCAATCTCCCCCTCCCTGACTGATCCCTAACCAACACTGCACTCACCCCCTCCCTGACTGATCCCTACCCAACAGTGCAATCTCCCACTCCCTGACTGCTCCCTACCCAACACAGCAACCTTCCCTTTCCCTGAATGATCCCTCCCCAACACTGCACTCACCCCCTCACTGACTGATCCCTACCCAACGCTGCCATCTCCCCCTCCCTGACTGAACCCTACCCAACACTGAAATCTCCCCCTCCCTGACTGATCCCTACCCAACTCTGCAATCACCCCCTCCCTGACTGATCCCTACCCAACACTGCAATCACCCCCTCCCTGACTGATCCCTACACAACACTGCACTCACCCCCTCCCTGACTGATCCCTCCCCAACACTGCAATCTCCCCCTCACTGATTGATCCCTACCCAACACTGCACTCACCCCCTACCTGACTGATCCATACCCAACACTGCACTCACCCCATTCCCTGACTGATCCCTACCCAACACTGCACTCACCCCATTCCCTGACTGAGCCCTACCCAACACTGCAATCACCCCCTCCCTGACTGATCCCTACACAACACTGCACTCACCCCCTACCTGACTGATCCATACCCAACACTGCACTCACCCCATTCCCTGACTGATCCCTACCCAACACTGCACTCACCCCATTCCCTGACTGAGCCCTACCCAACACTGCAATCTCTCCCTCCCTGACTGATCACTACCCAACACTGCAATCACCCCATTCCCTGACTGATCCCTACCCATCAGTTCAATCTCCCCCTCCCTGACTGATCCCAACCCAAACCGGCAATTTCCCCCTCCCTGACTCATCCATACCCAACACTGTAATCTCCCCCTCCCTGACTGATCCCTATCCAACACTGCAATCTCCCCTCCCTTACTGATCCATACCCAACACTGCAATCTCCCCCTCCCTGACTGATCCCTACCCAACACTGCAATCTCCCCCACACTGAAGAATCCCTACCCAACACTGCAATCTCCCCCTCCCTTACTGATCCTTACACAACACTGCAATCACCCACTCCCTGAATGATCCCTACCGAACACTGCAATCTCCCACTCTCTTACTGATCCCTACCCAACACTGCTGTCTCCCACTCCCTTATTGAACCTTACAAAACACAGCAATCACCCCTCCGTGACTGATCGCTACACAACACTGCACTCACCCTATTCCCTGACTGATCCCTACCCAACACTGCAATCTCCCCTTCCCTTACTGATCTCTACCCAACACTGCACTCACCCCCTCCCTGACTGTTCCCTACCCAACACTGCAATCTCCCCCTCCCTGACTGATCCCTACCCAACACTGCAATCTGGCCCTCCCTGCCTGATTCCTCCCAAACACTGCACTCACCCCCTCCATGACTGATCCCTACCCAACACTGCAATCTCCCCCACCCTGACTGATCCCTACCCAACACTGCACTCACCCCATTCCCTGACTGCGCCCTACCCAACACTGCAATCACCCCCTCCCAGTCTGATCCCTCCCCAACACTGCAATCTCCTCCTCCCTGACTGATCCCTACCCATCACTGCAATCTCCCCCTCCCTGACTGATCCCTAAACAACACTGCAAATTCCCCCTCCTTGACTGATCCCTACCCAACCCAGCAATCTCCCCCTCCCTGACTGATCCCTACACAACACTGCACTCACACACTCCCTGACTGATCCCTACCCAACACTTCAATCTCCCCCTCCCTGACTGATCGCTACACAACACTAGACTCACTCCCCCCTGACTGATCCCTACCCAACACTACAATCACCCCCTCCCTGACTGATACCTACCCAACACTGCAATCTCCCCCTTCCTGACTGATCCCTACCCAACACTGCAATGACCCCCTCCCTGACTGATCCCTACCCAACACTGCAATCTCCCCCTCCCTGACTGATCCCTACCCAACACTGCACTCACCCCCTTCCTGACTGATCCCGACACAACACTGTAATCTCCCCCTCTATGACTGATCCCTATCCAAGACTGCAATCTCCCCAACCCAAACTGATCCCTGCCCAACACTGCAATCTCCACCTCCCTGACTGATCCCTCCCAAACACTGCAATCTCCCCCTCCTGACTGATCCCTACCCAACACTGCAATCCCCCCTCCCTTCAGGATCCCTACCCAACACTGCAATCCCCACTCCCTACAGGATCCCTACCCAACACTGCAATCTCCCCCTTTCACATATCCCTACCCAACACTGCACTCACCCCCTCCCTGACTGATCCCTCCCCAACACTTCACTCACCCCCTCCCTGACTGATCCCTCCCCAACACTGCACTCACCCGCTCCCTGACTGATCCCTCCCCAACACTGCACTCACCCCCTCCCTGACTGATCCCTCCCCAACACTGCACTCACCCCCTCCCTGGCTGATCCCTACCCAGCACTGCACTCACCCACTCCCTGACTGATCTCGACCCAACACTGAAATCCCCCCTCCCTGAATGATCCCTACCCAACACTGCAATCTCCCCCTCCTTGACTGATCCCTACCCAACACTGCAATCTTCCCCTCCCTGAATGATCCATACCTAACATTGCACTCCCCCCCCCCCCTCCCTGACTGATCCCTACCCAACCCTGCAATCACCCCCTCCCTGACTGTTAGTGTTACAGCGGTGGAAAGGGTGATGGAGGAAAACTTGCCATCTGAGGTAGTTTGGGTGGAGGTTTGAAATAGGAAAGGTGAGGTCACCCTGTTAGGCGTTTTCTACAGGCCTCCTAATAGTCCGAGAGACGTAGAGGAAAGTATTGCAAGGATGATTCAGGAGAAGTGTGAAAATAGTAGGGTGGTTGTTATGGGGGACTTTAACTTCCCAGATATTGACTGGGAAAGCTATAGTTTGAGTTTGTTAGATGGGTCGGTGTTTGTTCAATGTGTGCAGGAGGGTTTCCTGACACAATATGTAGACAGGCCAACAAGAGGTGAGGCCATACTGAATTTGGTTCTCGGTAATGAACCAGGCCAGGTGTTAGACTTGGAGGTAGGTGAGCACTTCGGGGACAGTGACCACAACTCGGTGTCTTTTACTTTTAGTGATGGAGAGGTATACGTGTGCACTGCAGGGCAGGAGTTATAGCTGGGGGCAGGGTTATTATGATGCGGTGAGGCAAGAATTAGGATGCGTGGTTTGGAAAAATAGGTTTCAAGGGAAGGACACAAATGATATGTGGAGATGTTCAAGGAGCAGTTATTGGGTGTCCTTGATAAGTATGTACCAGTCAGGCAGGGAGGAAAGGGTCTTGTGAGGGAGCCGTGGTTTAATAAGGAATTGGAATCCCTTGTAAAAGGGAAGAGGGCGGCCTGTGTAGTGATGAGGCGTGAAGGTTCAGTTGGGGCGATTGAGAGTTATAAGGTAGCCAGGAAGGATCTGAAGACAGAGCTAAGAGCAGCGAGAAAGGGACATGAAAAGTCCTTGGTTGGTAGGATTAGGGAAAATCCTAAGGCTTTCTATAGGTATGTCAGGAATAAAAGGACGACTCGGGTAGGTATCGGTCCAGTCAAGGATAGTAGTGGGAAGTCGTGCTTGGAGGCAGAGGAGATTGGAGAGACACTAAATCAATACTTTTCATCAGTATTCACTCAGGAACAGGACATTGCTGCTGATGTGAATATTGAGTCACAAGTGATTAGAATGGATGGCCTTGAGGTACGTAGGGAAGAGGTCTGGGGAATACTGGAAAGGATGAATATAGATAAGTCCCCTGGGCCTGATGGCATTTATCCTAGAATCCTCTGGGAAGCTAGGGAGGAGATAGCGGAGCCATTGGCCTTGATTTTTATGTCATCGTTGTCTACAGGAATAGTGCCAGAGGACTGGAGGATAGCGAATGTGGTCCCCTTGTTCAAGAAGTGGAGCAGGGATAGCCTGAGTAACTATAGGCCAGTGAGTCTCACTTCTGTTGTGGGCAAAGTCTTCGAGAGAATTGTAAGGGATAGGATTTATGAACATCTGGATTGGAATAATGTGATCAAGGATAGTCAGCATGGTTTTGTGAAGGGCAGGTCGTACCTCACAAACCTTATTGAGTTCTTTGAGAAGGTGACCAAGGAAGTGGACGAGGGTAAAGCAGTAGATGTGGTGTATATGGATTTTAGCAAGGCGTTCGATAAGGTACCCCATGGCAGGCTAATGCAAAAACTACGGAGGTATGGCATTGTGGGTGCATTAGAGGTTTGGATTAGGAATCGGCTGGCTGGAAGGAGACAGAGGGTAGTAGTTGATGGTATAGGTTCATCTTGGAGTGCAGTTACTAGCGGTGTTCCACAATGATATGTTTTGGGACCATTGTTGTTTGTCATTTTTATAAATGACCTGGAGGAGGGGCTTGAAGGCTGGGTGAGCAAGTTTGCGGATGACGCGAAAGTCGGTGGAGTTGTGGACAACGAAGAAGGATGTGGCAGGTTACAGCGGGATATAGATAAGTTGCAGAGCTGGGCAGAAAGGTGGCAAATGGAATTCAATGTAGCGAAGTGTGAAGTGATTCACTTTGGTAAGAGTAACAAGAAGATGGATTACTGGGCTAATGGTAGACTTCTTGGTAGTGTGGATGAGCAGAGGAATCTTGGTGTCCATGTACACAGATCTCTGAAGGTTGCCACCCAGGTAAATAGTGCGGTGAAGAAGGCATATGGCGTACTGGGCTTTATTGGTAGAGGAATTGAGTTCCGGTGTCCTGAGGTCATGTTGCAGTTGAGTAAGACTCTGGTGCGGCCTCATCTGGAGTATTGTGTGCAGTTTTGTTCGCCATACGAGAGGAAGGATGTGGAGGCATTGGAACGAATGCAGAGGAGAATTTACCAGGATGTTGCCTGGTATGGTAGGAAGATCGTATGAGGAAAGGCTGAGGCACTTGGGGCTGTTCTCATTGGAGAAAAGAAGGTTTAAGGAAGATTTGATAGAGGTGTACAAGATGATTAGGGTATTAGATAAGGTTGACAGTGAGAACCTTTTTCACTGGAGTCAGCTGTTACGAGGGGACACAGCTCAAATCAAGCGGTGGTAGATATAGGACAGATGTTAGGGGTAGATTCTTTACTCAGCGGCTTGTGAGTTCATGGAATGCCCTGCCAGTAGCAGTGGTGGACTCTCCCTCTTTATGGGCATTTAAACGGGAATTGGATCGGTATATGGAGGTTATTGGGCTAGTGTAGGTTAGGTAGGCTTCAGTCGGCGCAACATCGAGGGCTGAAGGGCCTGTACAGTGCTGTATCTTTCTATGTTCTATGTTCTATGTTCGAGAACCGCAATCAGTCAATGTAACACACCCAGGGAAGAGCAGACTGACCCTACCCTGACAATGTAACACACCCAGGGAAGAGCAGACTGACCCCACTCTGTCAATGTAACACACCCAGGGAAGATCAGACTGCCCCCCACTCTCACAAACGAACGAACACAGTCAAGATCAGACTAACCCCACTCTGTCAATATAAAGCACACAGGGAACAGCAGACTGACCCCACTCTGTCAATGAAACACTCCCAGGGAAGAGCAGACTGACACCACTCTGTCAATGTAACACACCCAGGGAAGAGCAGACTGACACCACTCTGTCAATGTAACACACCCAGGGAAGAGCAGACTGACCCCACTCTGTCAATGTAACACACCCAGGGAAGAGCAGACTGACCCAACTCTGTCAATGTAACACAACCAGAAAAGTGCAGACTGACCCCACTCTGTCAATGTAACACTCCCAGGGAAGAGCAGACTGACTCCACTCTGTCAATGTAACACAACCAGAGAAGAGAAGACTGACCCCACTCTGTCAATCTAACACACCCAGGGAAGGGCAGACTGACCCCACTCTGTCAATGTAACCCACCCAGGGAAGAGTTTACTGACGCCACACTGTCAATGTATCACACCCAGGGAAGAGCAGACTGACCCGAATCTGTCAATGTAACACACCCAGGAAAGAGCAGACTGACCCCACTCTGTCAATGTAACACACCCAGGGAAGTGCAGACTGACCTCACCGAGTCAATGTAACACACCCAGGGAAATGCAGACTTACCCAACTCTGTAAATGTAAAACAAACAGGGAAGAGCAGTCTGTCCCCACTCTGTCAATGTAACACACCCAGGGAAGTGCAGACTGACCTCACTCTGTCAATGTAACACACCCAGGGAAGAACAGACTGATCCCACTCTGTCAATGTAACACACCTAGACATGTGCAGACTGACCCAACACTGTCAGTGAAACACATCCAGGGAAGAGCAGACTGACCCCACTCTGTCAATGTAACACACCCAGGGAAGAGCAGATTGACTCAACTTTGTCTTTGTAACACACCCAGCGAAGTGCAGACGGACCCCACTCTGTCAATGTAACACACCCAGGGAAGAGAAGACAGACCCCACTATGTCAATGTCGCACACCAAGGGAAGTGCAGACTGAACCCACTCTGTCAATGTAACACGCCTAGGGAATAGCAGACTGACCCCACTCTGTCAATGTCACACACCCAGGGAAGTCCAGATCGACCCCAATCAGTCAATGAAACACTCCCATGTAGGAGCAGACTGACCACACTCTGTCAATGGAACCCACCCAGGGAAGAGCAGGCTGACCTCACTCTGCAAAATACCTCACACAGTCAAGTGCAGATTGACCACACTCTGTCAATGTAACCCACCCAGGGAAGAGTTTACTGACGGCACACTGTCAATGTAACACACCCAGGGAAGAGCAGACTGACCCCACACTGTCAATGGAACACACCCAGGGAAGAGCAGACTGACCCCACTCTGTCAATGTAACACACCCAGGGAAGGGCAGACTGACCACACTGTGTCAATGTAACACACCCAGGGAAGATCAGACTGATCCCACTCTGAAAATGTAACACACCCAGGGAAGGGCAGACTGACCCCACTCTGTAAATGTAACACAAACAGGGAAGAGCAGTCTGTCCCCACACTGTCAATGTAACACACCCAGGGAAATGTAGACTGACCCCACTCTGTCAATGTAACACACCCAGGGAAGAGCAGACTGACCCCACTCTGACAATGTAACACACCCAGGGAAGGGCAGACTTACCCGGCTCTGTCAATGTAACACACCCAGGGAAGAGCAGACTGACCCCACTCTGTCAATGTAACACACCCAGGGAAGAGCAGACTGACCCAACTCTGTCAATGTAACACACCCAGAAAAGTGCACACTGACCCCACTCTGTCAATGTAACACACCCAGAAAAGTGCAGATTGACCGCACTCTGTCAATGTAACAAACCCAGGGAAGAGCAGACAGACTCCAATCTGTCAATGTATCACACCCAGGGAAGGGCAGACTGACCCCACTCTGTCAATGTAACACACCCAGGGAAGAGCAGACTGACCCCACTCTGTCAATGTAACCCACCCAGGGAAGAGTTTACTGACGCCACACTGTCAGTGTAACACACCCAGTGAAGAGCAGACGGACCCCATTCTGTCAATGTAACACACCCAGGGAAGAGCAGACGGACCCGACTCTGTCAATGTAACACACCCAGGGAAGAACAGACTGACCCCACTCTGTCAATGTAACACACCCAGGGAAGAGCAGACTGACCTCACTCTGTCAATGTAACACACCCAGGGAAGGTCAGACTGACCCCACTCTGTCAATGTAACACACGTAGGGAAGTGCAGACTGACCCAACTCTGTCAATATAACACACCCAGGGAAGAGCAGACTGACCCCACTCTGTCAATGTAACACAAACAGGGAAGAGCAGACTGTCCCCACTCTGTCAATGTAACACACCTAGAGATGTGCAGACTGACCCAACTCTGTCAGTGAAACACATCCAGGGAAGAGCAGACTGACCCCACTCTGTCAATGTAACACACCCAGGGAAGAGCAGATTGACCCAACTCTGTCTTTGTAACACACCCAGCGAAGAGCAGACGGACACCACTCTGTCAAAGTCACACACCCAGGGAAGAGCTGACTGACCCCACTCTGTCAATGTAACTCACCCTGGGATGTCCAGATTGACCCCTCTCTGTCAATGTAACACTCCCATGGAAGAGCAGACTGACCCCACTCTGTCAATGGAACGCACCCAGGGAAGAGCAGGCTGACCTCACTCTGTCAATGTAACACATCCAGGGAAGATCAGACTGACCCCACTCTGTCAATGTAACACACGCAGGGAAGGGCAGACTGACCCCACTCTGTCAATGTAACACACCCAGGGAAGAGCAGACTGACCCCACTCTGTCAATGTAACACAAACAGGGAAGTGCAGGCTGACCTCAGAATGTCAATGTAACACACACAGGGAAGATCAGACTGACCCCACTCTGTAAATGTAACTCAAACAGGGAAGAGCAGCGTGTCCCCACTCTGTCAATGTAACACACCCAGGGAATATCAGACTGATGCCACTCTGTCAATGTAACACACCTAGAGAAGTGCAGACTGACCCATCCCTGTCAGTGAAACACATCCAGGTAAGAGCAGACTGAAACAACTCTGTCAATGTAACACACCCAGGGAAGAGCAGGCTGACCCCACTCTGTCAATGTAACACACCCAGGGAAGAGCAGATTGACCCAACTCTGTCATTGAAACACACCCAGCGAAGAGTAGACGGACCCCACTCTGTCAATGTAACACACCCAGGGAAGAGCAGACTGACCCCACTCTGTCAATGTAACACACCCTGGGAGCTGCAGACTGACCCCACTCAGTCAGTGTCACACTCCCAGGGAAGAGCAAACGGACCCAAGTCTGTCAATGCAACACACCCAGGGAAGATCAGACTGACCCCACTCTGTCAATGTAACACACCCAGCGTAGAGCAGACGGACCCCATTCTGTCAATGTAACACACCCAGGGAAGTGCAGACTGAACCCACTCTGTCAATGTAACACACCCAGGGAAGAGCAGACTGACCCCACTCTGTCAATGTAACCCACCCAGGGAAGTGCAGATTGACCCCACTCTGTCAATGTAACACACCCAGGGAAGAGCAGACTGACCCCAATCTGTCAATGTAACACACCCAGGGAATAGCAGACTAACCCCACTCTGTCAATGTCACACACCCAGGGAAGAACAGAACAACTCCACTCGTTCCAACAAACTTACACACCAAGACAGACAAACCCAAATCTGCCAATGTAACCCGACCAGGCAAGAGCAGACTGACACCACTCTGTCAATGTAACACACCCAGGGAAGTGCAGACTGACCCCACTCTGTCAATGTAACACACCCAGGGTAGTGCAGACTGACAACACTCGGTTAATGTAGCACACCCAGGGAAGAGCAGACTGACCCCACTCTGTCAATGTAACAAACCCAGGGTAGTGCAGACTGACCCCACACTGTCAATGTAACACACCCTGGGAAGTGCAGACTGACCCCACTCTGTCAATGTAACACACCCAGGGAAGTGCAGATTGACCCCACTCTGTCAATGTAACACACCCAGGAAAGAGCAGACTGACCCCACTCTGTAAATGTAACACACGCAGGCAGGGGCAGAGTGACCCCACTCCGTCAATGTAACACACCCAGGGAAGAGCAGACTGACCCCACTCTGTCAATGTAACACACCCATGGAAAGGCAGACTGACCCCACTCTGTCAATGTAACCCAACCAGGGAAGAGTTTACTGACCCCACACTGTCAATGTATCACACCCAGGGAAGAGCAGACTGACCCTACTCTGTCAATTTAACACACCCAAGGAAGAGCAGACTGACCCCACTCTGTCAATGTAACACACCCAGGGAAGAGCAGACTGAACCCACTCTGTCAATTTAACACACCCAGGAAAGAGCAGACTGACCCAACTCTGTCAATGTAACACACCCAGGGAAGAGCAGACTGACCTCACTCTGTCAATGTAACACACCCAGAAACGTGCCGACTGACCCCACTCTGTCATTGTAACACACCCAGGGAAGGGCCGACTGACCCCACTCTGTCAATGTAACGCTCCCAGGGAAGAGCAGACTGACCTCACTCTGTCAATGTAACACACCCAGAAAAGAGCAGACTGACCGCACTCTGTCAATGTCACACACCCAGAGAAGAGCAGACTGACCCCACTCTGTAAAGTTAACACACCCAGGGAAGAGCAGACTGACCCCACTCTGTCAATGTTACACACCCAGGGAAGAATAGACGGACCACACTCTGTCAAAGTTACACACCCAGGGAAGAATAGACGGACCCTTCTCTGACAATGTAACACAGCCAGGGAAGAGCAGACTGACCCCACTCTGTCCATGTAACCCCCCCATGGAAGAGTTTACTGACCCCACACTGTCAATGTAACACACCCAGGGAAGTGCAGACTGACCCCACTCTGTCAATGTAACACACCCAGGAAAGGGCAGACTGACCCCACTCTGTAAAGGTAACAGAAACAGGAAAGAGCAGTCTGTCCCCACTCTGTCAATGTCACACACCCAGTGAAGTGCAGACTGACCTCACTGTGTCAATGTAACACACCCAGGGAAGATCAGACTGACTCCACTCTGTCAATGTAACACAAACAGGGAAGAGCAGTGTGTCCCCACTCTGTCAATGTAACACACCCAGGGAAGTGAAGACTGACCCCACTCTGTCAATGTAACACACCCAGGGAAGAGCAGACTGACTCCACTCTGTCAATGTAACACACCCAGGGAATAGCAGACTGACCCAACTCTGTCAATGGAACACACCCAGGGAAGAGCAGACTGATCTCACTCTGTCAATGTAACACACCCAGGGAAGAGCAGACAGACCCAACTCTGTCAATGTAACACACCCAGAAAAGTGCAGACTGACCCCTCTCTGAAAATATAAACCACCCAGGGAATAGTTTACTGACCCCACACTATCAATGTAACACACCCAGGGAAGAGCAGACTGACCCCACTCAGTCAATGTAACACAAACAGGGAAGTGCAGGTTGACCTCACAATGTCAATGGAACACACCCAGGGAAGATCAGACTGAACCCACTCTGTAAATGTAACACAAACAGGGAAGAGCAGCGTGTCCCCACTCTGTCAATGTAATACACCCAGGGAAGATCAGACTGATGCGACTCTGTCAATGTAACACACCTAGAGAAGTGCAGACTGACCCAACTCTGTCAATGAAACACACCCAGCGAAGAGCAGACTGACCCCACTATGTCAATGTAACACACCTTGGGAAGTGCAGACTGACCCCACTCTGTCAGTGTCACACTCCCAGGGAAGAGCAAACGGACCGAACTCTGTCAATGTAACACACCTAGCGAAGAGCAGACGGACCCCATTCTGTCAATGTAACACAACCAGGGAAGGGCAGACTGAACCCACTCTGTCAATGTAACACACCCAGGGAAGATCAGACTGTCCCCACACTGTCAATGTAACACACCCAGGGAAGTGCAGATCGACCCCACTCTGTCAATGTAACACACCCAGGGAAGAGCAGACTGACACCACTATGTCAATGTAACACACCCAGGGAAGAACAGAACAACCCCACTCGTTCCAACAAACTTACACACCAAGACAGACAAACCCAACTCTGCCAATGTAACCCGACCAGGCAAGAGAAGACTGACCCCACTCTGTCAATGTAACACACCCAGGGTAGTGCAGACTGACCCCACTCTGTCAATGTAACACACCCTGGGAAGTGCAGACTGACCCCACTCTGTCAATGTAACACACCCAGGGAAGTGCAGATTGACCCCTCTCTGTCAGTAGAACACACCCAGTGAAGCGCAGATTGACCCCACTCTGTCAATGTAACACACCCAGTGAAGAGCAGACTGACCCCAATCTGTCAATGTAACACACCCAGGGAAATGCAGACTGACCCGACTCTGTCAATGTAACAAACCCAGGGAAGGGCAGACTGACCCCACTCTGTCAATGTAACAAAAACAGGTTAGAGCAGTCTGTTCCCACTCTGTCAATGTCACACACCAGGGAAGTGCAGACTGAACTCACTGTGTCAATGTAACACTCCCACGGAAGAGCAGACTGACACCACTCTGTCAATGTAACACACCCAGGGAAGAGCAGACTGACCCCACTCTGTCAATGTAACACACCCAGGGAAGACCAGACTGACCCAACTCTGTCAATGTAACACACCCAGGAAAGAGCAGACTGACCTCACTCTGTCAATGTAACACACCCAGAAACGTGCAGACTGACCCCACTCTGTCAATGTAACACTCCCAGGGAAGAGAAGACTGACTCCACTCTGTCAATGCAACACACCCAGGGAAGAGAAGACTGACCCCACTCTGTGAATGTAACACTCCCAGGGAAGAGCAGACTGACTCCACTCTGTCAATGTAACACAACCAGAAAAGTGCAGACTGACACCACTCTGTCAATGTAACACACCCAGGGAAGGGCAGACTGACCCCACTCTGTCAATATAACCAACCCAGGGAAGAGTTTACTGACGCCACACTGTCAATGTAACACACTCAGGGAAGAGCAGACTGACCCGACTCTGTCAATGAAACACACCCAGGGAAGAGCAGACTGACCCCACTCTGTCAATGTAACACACCCAGGGAAGTGCAGACTGACCTCACCCTGTCATTGTAACACACCCAGGGACGTGCCGACTGACCCCTCTCTGTAAATGTAACACAAACAGGGAAGAGCAGTCTGTCCCCACTCTGTCAATGTTACACACCAGGGTAGTGCAGACTGACCTCACTCTGTCAATGTAACACACCCAGGGAAGAACAGACTGATCCCACTCTGTCAATGTAACACACCGAGAGATGTGCAGACTGACCCAACTCTGTCAGTGAAACACATGCAGGGAAGAGCAGACTGACCCCACTCTGCCAATGTAACACACCCAGGGAAGAGCAGATTGACCCAACTCTGTCTTTATAACACACCCAGCGAAGAGTAGACTGACCCCACTCTGTCAATGTAACACACCCAGAGAATAGCAGACTGACCCCAGTCTGTCAATGAAACACACCCAAGGAAGAGAAGACTGACCCCACTATGTCAATGTCGCACACCCAGGGAAGTGCAGACTGAACCCACTCTGTCAATGTAACACGCCCAGGGAGATCAGACTGACCCCACTCCGTGAATGTAACACACCCAGGAAAGAGCAGACTGACCCCACTCTGTAAATGTAACACACGCAGGGAGGGGCAGAGTGACCCCACTCCGTCAATGTAACACACCCAGGGAAGAGCAGACTGACCCCACTCTGTCAATGTAACACACCCATGGAAAGGCAGACTGACCCCACTCTGTCAATGTAACCCAACCAGGGAAGAGTTTACTGACCCCACACTGTCAATGTATCACACCCAGGGAAGAGCAGACTGACCCTACTCTGTCAATTTAACACACCCAAGGAAGAGCAGACTGACCCCACTCTGTCAATGTAACACACCCAGGGAAGAGCAGACTGAACCCACTCTGTCAATTTAACACACCCAGGAAAGAGCAGACTGACCCAACTCTGTCAATGTAACACACCCAGGGAAGAGCAGACTGACCTCACTCTGTCAATGTAACACACCCAGAAACGTGCCGACTGACCCCACTCTGTCAATGTAACACACCCAGGGAAGGGCCGACTGACCCCACTCTGTCAATGTAACGCTCCCAGGGAAGAGCAGACTGACCTCACTCTGTCAATGTAACACACCCAGAAAAGAGCAGACTGACCGCACTCTGTCAATGTCACACACCCAGAGAAGAGCAGACTGACCCCACTCTGTCAATGTAACACACCCAGGGAAGACCAGACTGACCAAACTCTGTCAATGTAACACACCCAGGAAAGAGCAGACTGACCTCACTCTGTCAATGTAACACACCCAGAAACGTGCAGACTGACCCCACTCTGTCAATGTAACACTCCCAGGGAAGAGCAGACTGACTCCACTCTGTCAATGCAACACACCCAGGGAAGAGAAGACTGACCCCACTCTGTGAATGTAACACTCCCAGGGAAGAGCAGACTGACTCCACTCTGTCAATGTAACACAACCAGAAAAGTGCAGACTGACACCACTCTGTCAATGTAACACACCCAGGGAAGGGCAGACTGACCCCACTCTGTCAATATAACCAACCCAGGGAAGAGTTTACTGACGCCACACTGTCAATGTAACACACTCAGGGAAGAGCAGACTGACCCGACTCTGTCAATGAAACACACCCAGGGAAGAGCAGACTGACCCCACTCTGTCAATGTAACACACCCAGGGAAGTGCAGACTGACCTCACCCTGTCATTGTAACACACCCAGGGACGTGCCGACTGACCCCTCTCTGTAAATGTAGCACAAACAGGGAAGAGCAGTCTGTCCCCACTCTGTCAATGTTACACACCAGGGTAGTGCAGACTGACCTCACTCTGTCAATGTAACACACCCAGGGAAGAACAGACTGATCCCACTCTGTCAATGTAACACACCGAGAGATGTGCAGACTGACCCAACTCTGTCAGTGAAACACATGCAGGGAAGAGCAGACTGACCCCACTCTGCCAATGTAACACACCCAGGGAAGAGCAGATTGACCCAACTCTGTCTTTATAACACACCCAGCGAAGAGTAGACGGACACCACTCTGTCAATGTAACACACCCAGAGAATAGCAGACTGACCCCAGTCTGTCAATGAAACACACCCAAGGAAGAGAAGACTGACCCCACTATGTCAATGTCGCACACCCAGGGAAGTGCAGACTGAACCCACTCTGTCAATGTAACAGGCCCAGGGAGATCAGACTGACCCCACTCCGTGAATGTAACACACCCAGGAAAGAGCAGATTGACCCCACTCTGTAAATGTAACACACGCAGGGAGGGGCAGAGTGACCCCACTCCGTCAATGTAACACACCCAGGGAAGAGCAGACTGACCCCACTCTGTCAATGTAACACACCCATGGAAAGGCAGACTGACCCCACTCTGTCAATGTAACCCAACCAGGGAAGAGTTTACTGACCCCACACTGTCAATGTATCACACCCAGGGAAGAGCAGACTGACCCTACTCTGTCAATTTAACACACCCAAGGAAGAGCAGACTGACCCCACTCTGTCAATGTAACACACCCAGGGAAGAGCAGACTGAACCCACTCTGTCAATTTAACACACCCAGGAAAGAGCAGACTGACCCAACTCTGTCAATGTAACACACCCAGGGAAGAGCAGACTGACCTGACTCTGTCAATGTAACACACCCAGAAACGTGCCGACTGACCCCACTCTGTCAATGTAACACACCCAGGGAAGGGCCGACTGACCCCACTCTGTCAATGTAACGCTCCCAGGGAAGAGCAGACTGACCTCACTCTGTCAATGTAACAGACCCAGAAAAGAGCAGACTGACCGCACTCTGTCAATGTCACACACCCAGAGAAGAGCAGACTGACCCCACTCTGTAAAGTTAACACACCCAGGGAAGAGCAGACTGACCCCACTCTGTCAATGTTACACACCCAGGGAAGAATAGACGGACCCTTCTCTGTCAATGTAACACACCCAGGGAAGAGCAGACTGACCCCACTCTGTCCATGTAACCCCCCCCATGGAAGAGTTTACTGACTCCACACTGTCAATGTAACACACCCAGGGAAGTGCAGACTGACCCCACTCTGTCAATGTAACACACCCAGGAAAGGGCAGACTGACCCCACTCTGTAAAGGTAACAGAAACAGGAAAGAGCAGTCTGTCCCCACTCTGTCAATGTCACACACCCAGTGAAGTGCAGACTGACCTCACTGTGTCAATGTAACACACCCAGGGAAGATCAGACTGACTCCACTCTGTCAATGTAACACAAACAGGGAAGAGCAGTGTGTCCCCACTCTGTCAATGTAACACACCCAGGGAATAGCAGACTGACCCAACTCTGTCAATGGAACACACCCAGGGAAGAGCAGACTGATCTCACTCTGTCAATGTAACACACCCAGGGAAGAGCAGACAGACCCAACTCTGTCAATGTAACACACCCAGAAAAGTGCAGACTGACCCCTCTCTGAAAATATAAACCACCCAGGGAATAGTTTACTGACCCCACACTGTCAATGTAACACACCCAGGGAAGAGCAGACTGACCCCACTCAGTCAATGTAACACAAACAGGGAAGTGCAGGTTGACCTCACAATGTCAATGGAACACACCCAGGGAAGATCAGACTGAACCCACTCTGTAAATGTAACACAAACAGGGAAGAGCAGCGTGTCCCCACTCTGTCAATGTAATACACCCAGGGAAGATCAGACTGATGCGACTCTGTCAATGTAACACACCTAGAGAAGTGCAGACTGACCCATCCCTGTCAGTGAAACACATCCAGGTAAGAGCAGACTGACCCCACTCTGTCAATGTAACACACCCAGGGAAGACCAGATTGACCCAACTCTGTCAATGAAACACACCCAGGGAAGAGCAGACTGACACCACTATGTCAATGTAACACACCCTGGGAAGTGCAGACTGACCCCACTCTGTCAGTGTCACACTCCCAGGGAAGAGCAAACGGACCGAACTCTGTCAATGTAACACACCCAGAGAAGATCAGACTAACCCCACTCTGTCAATGTAACACACCTAGCGAAGAGCAGACGGACCCCATTCTGTCAATGTAACACAACCAGGGAAGGGCAGACTGAACCCACTCTGTCAATGTAACACACCCAGGGAAGATCAGACTGTCCCCACACTGTCAATGTAACACACCCAGGGAAGTGCAGATCGACCCCACTCTGTCAATGTAACACACCCAGGGAAGAGCAGACTGACACCACTATGTCAATGTAACACACCCAGGGAAGAACAGAACAACCCCACTCGTTCCAACAAACTTACACACCAAGACAGACAAACCCAACTCTGCCAATGTAACCCGACCAGGCAAGAGAAGACTGACCCCACTCTGTCAATGTAACACACCCAGGGTAGTGCAGACTGACCCCACTCTGTCAATGTAACACACCCTGGGAAGTGCAGACTGACCCCACTCTGTCAATGTAACACACCCAGGGAAGTGCAGATTGACCCCTCTCTGTCAGTAGAACACACCCAGTGAAGCGCAGATTGACCCCACTCTGTCAATGTAACACACCCAGGGAAGAGCAGACTGACCCCACTCTGTCAATGTCACACTCCCAGGGAAGAGCAGACTGACCCCACTCTGTCAATGTAACACACCCAGGGAAGTGCAGACTGACCCCACTCTGTCAATGTAACACACCCAGGGAAGAGCAGGCTGACCCCACTCTGTCAATGTAACACACCCAGGGTAGTACAGACTGACCCCACTCTGTAAATGTAACACACGCAGGGAGGGGCAGAGTGACCCCACTCCGTCAATGTAACACACCCAGGGAAGAGCAGACTGACCCCACTCTGTCAATGTAACACACCCATGGAAAGGCAGACTGACCCCACTCTGTCAATGTAGTCCACCCAGGGTAGTGCAGACTGACCCCACTCTGTCAATGTAACACACCCAGGGAAGCGCAGACTGACCCCAATCTGTCAATGTAACACACCCAGGGAAAGGCAGACTGACCCCACTCTGTCAATGTAACACACCCAGGGAAGAGCAGACTGACCCCAATCTGTCAATGTAACACACCCAGGGAAATGCAGACTGACCCGACTCTGTCAATGTAACAAACCCAGGGAAGGGCAGACTGACCCCACTCTGTCAATGTAACAAAAACAGGTTAGAGCAGTCTGTTCCCACTCTGTCAATGTCACACACCAGGGAAGTGCAGACTGAACTCACTGTGTCAATGTAACACTCCCACGGAAGAGCAGACTGACACCACTCTGTCAATGTAACACACCCAGGGAAGAGCAGACTGACCCAACTCTGTCAATGTAACTCACCCAGGAAAGAGCAGACTGACCTCACTCTGTCAATGTAACACACCCAGAAAATTGCAGACTGACACCACTCTGTCAATGTAACACACCCAGAAAAGTACAGACTGACCCCACTCTGTCAATGTAACACACCCAGGGAAGACCAGACTGACCCAACTCTGTCAATGTAACACACCCAGGAAAGAACAGACTGACCTCACTCTGTCAATGTAACACACCCAGAAACGTGCAGACTGACCCCACTCTGTCAATGTAACACTCCCAGGGAAGAGAAGACTGACTCCACTCTGTCAATGCAACACACCCAGGGAAGAGAAGACTTACCCCACTCTGTGAATGTAACACTCCCAGGGAAGAGCAGACTGACTCCACTCTGTCAATGTAACACAACCAGAAAAGTGCAGACTGACACCACTCTGTCAATGTAACACACCCAGGGAAGGGCAGACTGACCCCACTCTGTCAATATAACCAACCCAGGGAAGAGTTTACTGACGCCACACTGTCAATGTAACACACTCAGGGAAGAGCAGACTGACCCGACTCTGTCAATGAAACACACCCAGGGAAGAGCAGACTGACCCCACTCTGTCAATGTAACACACCCAGGGAAGTGCAGACTGACCTCACCCTGTCATTGTAACACACCCAGGGACGTGCCGACTGACCCCTCTCTGTAAATGTAACACAAACAGGGAAGAGCAGTCTGTCCCCACTCTGTCAATGTTACACACCAGGGTAGTGCAGACTGACCTCACTCTGTCAATGTAACACACCCAGGGAAGAACAGACTGATCCCACTCTGTCAATGTAACACACCGAGAGATGTGCAGACTGACCCAACTCTGTCAGTGAAACACATGCAGGGAAGAGCAGACTGACCCCACTCTGCCAATGTAACACACCCAGGGAAGAGCAGATTGACCCAACTCTGTCTTTATAACACACCCAGCGAAGAGTAGACTGACCCCACTCTGTCAATGTAACACACCCAGAAAAGAGCAGACTGACCGCACTCTGTCAATGTCACACACCCAGAGAAGAGCAGACTGACCCCACTCTGTAAAGTTAACACACCCAGGGAAGAGCAGACTGACCCCACTCTGTCAATGTTACACACCCAGGGAAGAATAGACGGACCACACTCTGTCAAAGTTACACACCCAGGGAAGAATAGACGGACCCTTCTCTGTCAATGTAACACACCCAGGGAAGAGCAGACTGACCCCACTCTGTCCATGTAACCCCCCCCATGGAAGAGTTTACTGACTCCACACTGTCAATGTAACACACCCAGGGAAGTGCAGACTGACCCCACTCTGTCAATGTAACACACCCAGGAAAGGGCAGACTGACCCCACTCTGTAAAGGTAACAGAAACAGGAAAGAGCAGTCTGTCCCCACTCTGTCAATGTCACACACCCAGTGAAGTGCAGACTGACCTCACTGTGTCAATGTAACACACCCAGGGAAGATCAGACTGACTCCACTCTGTCAATGTAACACAAACAGGGAAGAGCAGTGTGTCCCCACTCTGTCAATGTAACACACCCAGGGAATAGCAGACTGACCCAACTCTGTCAATGGAACACACCCAGGGAAGAGCAGACTGATCTCACTCTGTCAATGTAACACACCCAGGGAAGAGCAGACAGACCCAACTCTGTCAATGTAACACACCCAGAAAAGTGCAGACTGACCCCTCTCTGAAAATATAAACCACCCAGGGAATAGTTTACTGACCCCACACTGTCAATGTAACACACCCAGGGAAGAGCAGACTGACCCCACTCAGTCAATGTAACACAAACAGGGAAGTGCAGGTTGACCTCACAATGTCAATGGAACACACCCAGGGAAGATCAGACTGAACCCACTCTGTAAATGTAACACAAACAGGGAAGAGCAGCGTGTCCCCACTCTGTCAATGTAATACACCCAGGGAAGATCAGACTGATGCGACTCTGTCAATGTAACACACCTAGAGAAGTGCAGACTGACCCATCCCTGTCAGTGAAACACATCCAGGTAAGAGCAGACTGACCCCACTCTGTCAATGTAACACACCCAGGGAAGACCAGATTGACCCAACTCTGTCAATGAAACACACCCAGGGAAGAGCAGACTGACACCACTATGTCAATGTAACACACCCTGGGAAGTGCAGACTGACCCCACTCTGTCAGTGTCACACTCCCAGGGAAGAGCAAACGGACCGAACTCTGTCAATGTAACACACCCAGAGAAGATCAGACTAACCCCACTCTGTCAATGTAACACACCTAGCGAAGAGCAGACGGACCCCATTCTGTCAATGT
Organism: Chiloscyllium punctatum; assembly: GCF_047496795.1. NCBI lineage: Eukaryota > Metazoa > Chordata > Chondrichthyes > Orectolobiformes > Hemiscylliidae > Chiloscyllium > Chiloscyllium punctatum. Next base: position 136,329,333 of record NC_092742.1, read on the forward strand.
AACACAACCAGGGAAGGGCAGACTGAACCCACTCTGTCAATGTAACACACCCAGGGAAGATCAGACTGTCCCCACACTGTCAATGTAACACACCCAGGGAAGTGCAGATCGACCCCACTCTGTCAATGTAACACACCCAGGGAAGAGCAGACTGACACCACTATGTCAATGTAACACACCCAGGGAAGAACAGAACAACCCCACTCGTTCCAACAAACTTACAAACCAAGACAGACAAACCCAACTCTGCCAATGTAACCCGACCAGGCAAGAGAAGACTGACCCCACTCTGTCAATGTAACACACCCAGGGTAGTGCAGACTGACCCCACTCTGTCAATGTAACACACCCTGGGAAGTGCAGACTGACCCCACTCTGTCAATGTAACACACCCAGGGAAGTGCAGATTGACCCCTCTCTGTCAGTAGAACACACCCAGTGAAGCGCAGATTGACCCCACTCTGTCAATGTAACACACCCAGGGAAGAGCAGACTGACCCCACTCTGTCAATGTCACACTCCCAGGGAAGAGCAGACTGACCCCACTCTGTCAATGTAACACACCCAGGGAAGTGCAGACTGACCCCACTCTGTCAATGTAACACACCCAGGGAAGAGCAGGCTGACCCCACTCTGTCAATTTAACACACCCAGGGTAGTACAGACTGACCACACTCTGTTAATGTAGCACACCCAGGGAAGAGCAGACTGACCCCACTATGTCAATGTAAGACACCCTGGGAAGTGCAGACTGACCTCACTCTGTCAATGTCACACTCCCAGGGAAGAGCAGACGGACCCAACTCCGTCAATGTAACACACCCAGGGAAGTGCAGACTGACCCCACTCTGTCAATATAACACACCCAGGGAAGAGCAGACTGACCCCACTCTGTAAATGTAACACACCCAGTGAAGAGCAGACGGACCCCACTCTGTCAATGTAACACACCCAAGGAAGAGCAGAAGGACCCCACTCTGTCAATGTAACACACCCAGGGAAGTGCAAACTGACCTCACTCTGACAATGTAACTCACCCAGGGAAGATCAGACTGATCCCACACTGTCAATGTAACACACCGAGAGAAGTGCAGAATGACCCCACTCTGTCACTGAAACACATCCAGGGAAGAGCAGACGGACCCAACTCTGTCAATGTAACACACCCAGGGAAAAGCAGACTGACCCCACTCTGTCAATGTAACACACCCAGGGAAGAGCAGACTGATCCTACTCTGTCAATGTAGCACACACAGGGAAGTGCAGACTGAACCCACTCTGTCAATGTAACACACCCAGGGAAGATCAGACTGACCACACTCTGTCAATGTAACACACCCAGGGAAGAGCAGACTTACCACATTCTGTCAATATAACACACCCAGGGAAGAGCAGACTGACCCCAATCTGTCAATGTAACACACCCAGGGAAAGGCAGACTGACCCCACTCTGTCAATGTAACACACCCAGGGAAGAGCAGACTGACCCCAATCTGTCAATGTAACACACCCAGGGAAATGCAGACTGACCCGACTCTGTCAATGTAACAAACCCAGGGAAGGGCAGACTGACCCCACTCTGTCAATGTAACAAAAACAGGTTAGAGCAGTCTGTTCCCACTCTGTCAATGTCACACACCAGGGAAGTGCAGACTGAACTCATTGTGTCAATGTAACACTCCCACGGAAGAGCAGACTGACACCACTCTGTCAATGTAACACACCCAGGGAAGAGCAGACTGACCCAACTCTGTCAATGTAACTCACCCAGGAAAGAGCAGACTGACCTCACTCTGTCAATGTAACACACGCAGAAAATTGCAGACTGACACCACTCTGTCAATGTAACACACCCAGAAACGTGCAGACTGACCCCACTCTGTCAATGTAACAGACCCAGGGAAGAGCAGACTGACTCCACTCTGTCAATGTAACACAACCAGAAAAGTACAGACTGACCCCACTCTGTCAATGTAACACACCCAGGGAAGACCAGACTGACCCAACTCTGTCAATGTAACACACCCAGGAAAGAGCAGACTGACCTCACTCTGTCAATGTAACACACCCAGAAACGTGCAGACTGACCCCACTCTGTCAATGTAACACTCCCAGGGAAGAGCAGACTGACTCCACTCTGTCAATGCAACACACCCAGGGAAGAGAAGACTGACCCCACTCTGTGAATGTAACACTCCCAGGGAAGAGCAGACTGACTCCACTCTGTCAATGTAACACAACCAGAAAAGTGCAGACTGACACCACTCTGTCAATGTAACACACCCAGGGAAGGGCAGACTGACCCCACTCTGTCAATATAACCAACCCAGGGAAGAGTTTACTGACGCCACACTGTCAATGTAACACACTCAGGGAAGAGCAGACTGACCCGACTCTGTCAATGAAACACACCCAGGGAACAGCAGACTGACCCCACTCTGTCAATGTAACACACCCAGGGAAGTGCAGACTGACCTCACCCTGTCATTGTAACACACCCAGGGACGTGCCGACTGACCCCTCTCTGTAAATGTAACACAAACAGGGAAGAGCAGTCTGTCCCCACTCTGTCAATGTTACACACCAGGGTAGTGCAGACTGACCTCACTCTGTCAATGTATCACACCCAGGGAAAAGCAGACTGACCCCACTCTGTCAATGTAACACACCCAGGGAAGTGCAGACTGACGCCACTCTGTCAATGTAACACACATAGGGTAGTAAAGACTGACCACACTCTGTTAATGTAGCACACCCAGGGAAGAGCAGACTGACCCCACTATGTCAATGTAAGACACCCTGGGAAGTGCAGACTGACTCCACTCTGTCAATGTCATACTCCCAGGGAAGAGCAGACGTACCCAACTCTGTCAATGTAACACATCCAGGGAAGAGCAGACGGACCCAACACTGTCAATGTAACACACCCAGGGAAGAGCAGACTGACTCCACTCTGTCAATGTAACACACCCAGGGAAGAGCAGACTGACCCCACTCGGTCAATGTAACACACCCAGGGAAGTGCAGACTGACCTCACTCTGACAATGTAACACACCCAGGGAAGATCAGACTGATCCCACACTGTCAATGTAACACACCTAGAGAAGTGCAGACTGACACAACTCTGTCAGTGAAACACATCCAGGGAAGAGCAGACTGACCCCACTCAGTCAATGGAACACACCCAGGGAAGTGCAGACTGACCCCACTCTGTCAGTGTCACACTCCCAGGGAAGAGCAGACGGACCCAACTCTGCCAATGTAACACACCCAGGGAAGAGCAGACTGACCCTACTCTGTCAATGTAGCACATCCAGGGAAGTGCAGACTGAACCCACTCTGTCAATGTAACACACCCAGGGAAGAGCAGACAGACACCACTCTGTCAATGTAACACACCCAGGGTAGTGCAGACTGACCCCACTCTGTCAATGTAACACACCCAGGGAAGAGCAGACTGACCCCACTCTGTCAATGTAACACACCCAGGGAAGAGCAGATTGACCCAACTCTGTCTTTATAACACACCCAGCGAAAAGCAGACGGACACCACTCTGTCAATGTAACACACCCAGCGAAGAGCAGACTGACCCCAGTCTGTCAATGAAACACACCCAGGGAAGAGAAGACTGACCCCACTATGTCAATGTCGCACACCCAGGGAAGTGCAGACTGAACCCACTCTGTCAATGTAACACGCCCAGGGAGATCAGACTGACCCCACTCCGTGAAGGTAACACACTAAGGGAAGAGCAGACTGACTCCACTCTGTCAATGTCACACTCCCAGGTAAGACCAGTCTGACCCCACTCTGTCAATGTAACTCACCCTGGGAAGTCCAGATTGACCCCACTCTGTCAATGTGACACTCCCATGGAAGAGCAGACTGACCCCACTCTGTCAATGGAACCCACCCAGGGAAGAGCAGGCTGACCTCACTCTGCAAAATACCTCACACAGTCAAGTGCAGACTGACCCCACTCTGTCAATGTAACACACCCAGGGAAGAGCAGACTGAGCCGACTCTCTCAATGTAACACACCCAGGGAAGAGCAGACTGAATCCACTCTGTCAATGTAACACACCCAGGGTAGAGCAGAGTGACCCCACTCTGTCAATGTAACACACCCAGGGAAGAGAAGACTGACTCCACTCTGTCAATGTAACACACCCAGGGAAGAGAAGACTGACCCAACTCTGTCCGTGTAACACAAACAGGGAAGAGCAGTCGCTCCCCACTCTGTCAATGTAACACGCACAGGGAAGTTCAGACTGATCTCACCGTGTCAATGCAACACACCCAGGGAAGATCAGACTGACCCCATTCTGTCAATGTACCACACGCAGGGAAAAGCAGAGTGACCCCACTCTGTGAATGTAACAAACGCAGGGAAGAGCATATTGACCCCACTCTGTCAATGTAACACACCCAGGGAAGGGCAGACTGACCCCATTCTGTCAATGTAACACACCCAGGGAAAAGCAGACTGACCCCACTCTGTGAATGTAACACACGCAGGGAAGAGCCGATTGACCCCACTCTGTCAATGTAACACACGCAGGGAAGATCAGACTGGCCCCACTCTGTCAATGTAAAAAAACCCAGGGAAGAGCAGACTGACCCCACTCTGTCAATGTAACACACACAGGGAAGAGCAGACTGACCCCACTCTGTCAATGTAACAAACGCAGGGAAGAGCAGAGTGACCCAACTCTGTCAATGTAACACACCCAGGGAAGAGCAGACTGACCCCACGCTGTCAATGTAACACATCCTGGGAAGAGCAGAGTGACCCAACTCTGTCAATGTAACACACCCAGGGAAGAGCAGACTGACCTCACTCTGTCAATGTAACACACACAAATAAGAGTTTACTCACCCAACACTGTCAGTGTAACGCAACCAGGGAAGAGCAGACTGACCCCACTCTGTCAATGTAACACACCCAGATAAGAGTTTACTCACCCCACACTGTCAATGTAACACACCCAGGGAAGAGCAGACTGACCCCACTCTGTCAATGTAACGCTCCCAGGGAAGAGTTTACTGACCCCACACTGTCAAAGTAACACACCCAGGGAAGTGCAGACTGACCCCACTCTGTCAATGTAACACACCCAGGGAAGAGCAGACTGACCCCACTCTGTCAATGTAACACACCCAGGGAAGAGCAGACTGACCCCACTCTGTCAATGTAACACACCCAGATAAGAGTTTACTCACCCCACACTGTCAATGTAACACACCCAGGGAAGAGCAGACTGACCCCACTCTGTCAATGTAACGCTCCCAGGGAAGAGTTTACTGACCACACACTGTCAAAGTAAAAACACCCAGGGAAGTGCAGACTGACCCCACTCTGTGAATGTAACACACCCAGGGAAGAGCAGACTGACCTAACTCTGTCAATGTAACACACCCAGATAAGAGTTTACTCACCACACACTGTCAATGTAACACACCCAGGGAAGAGCAGACTGACCCCAGTCTGTCAATGTAACACACGCAGGGAAGAGTTTACTGACCCCACACTGTCAATGTAACACACCCAGGGAAGTGCAGACTGACCCCACTCTGTCAATGTAACACACCCAGGGAAGGGCAGACAGACCCCACTCTGTCAATGTAACACACCCCGGGAAGGGCAGACTGACCCCACTCTGTAAAGTTAACTCAAACAGGGAAGAGCTGTCTGTCCCCACTCTGTCATTGTCACACACCCAGGGAAGTGCAGACTGACCTCACTGTGTCAATGTAACGCACCCAGGGAAGATCAGACTGACCCCACTCTGTAAATGTAACACAAACAGGGAAGAGCAGTCTGTCCCCACTCTGTCAATGTAACACACCCAGGGACGTGTAGACTGACCACACTCTGTCAATGTAAGACACCCAGGGAAGGGCAGACTGACTCCCCTCTGTCAATGTAACACACCCAGGGAAGAGCAGACTGACCCCACTCTTTCAATGTAACACGCCCAGGGAAGAGCAGACTGACTCCACTCTGTCAATGTAACACACCCAGGGAAGAGCAGACTGACCCAAATCTGTCAATGTAACACACCCAGGGAAGAGCAGACTGACCTCAGTCTGTCAATGTAACACACCCAGAAAAGTGCAGACTGACCGCACTCTGTCAATGTAACACACCCAGAATAGTGCAGACTGACCCTACTCTGTCAATGTAACACACCCAGGGAAGTGCAGACAGACTCCACTCTGTCAATGTATCACACCCAGGGAAGGGCAGACTGACCCCACTCTGTCAATGTAACCCACCCAGGGAAGAGTTTACTGACGCCACACTGTCAATGTAACATACCCAGATAAGAGCTTACTCACCCCAAACTGTCAATGTAACACACCCAGGGAAGAGCAGACTGACCCCACTCTGTCAATGTAACACACCCAGGGAAGAGTTTAGTGACCCCACACTGTCGAAGTAACACACCCAGGGAAGTGCAGACTGACCCCACTCTGTCAATGTAACACACCCAGGGAAGAGCAGACTGACCCCACTCTGTCAATGTAACACACCCAGATAAGAGTTTACGCACCCCACACTGTCAATGTAACACACCCAGGGAAGAGCAGACTGACCCCACTCTGTCAATGTAACACACCCAGGGCAGAGCAGACGGACCCGACTCTGTCAATGTAACACACCCAGGGAAGTGCAGACTGACCCCACTCTGTCAATGTAACACACCCAGGGAAGAGCAGACTGACCCCACTCTGTCAATGTAACACACCCAGGGAAGGTCAGACTGACCCCACTCTGTCAATGTAACCCACACAGGGAAGAGTATACTGACCCCAAACTGTCAATGTAACACACCTAGGGAAGAGCAGACTGACCCCACTCTGTCAATGTAACACAAACAGGGAAGAGCAGCCTGTCCCCACTCTGTCAATGTAACACACCTAGAGATGTGCAGACTTACCCAACTCTGTCAGTGAAACACATCCAGGGAAGAGCAGACTGACCCCACTCTAACAAGGTAACACACCCAGGGAAGAGCATATTGACCCAACTCTGTCTTTGTAACACACCCAGCAAAGAGCAGACGGACCCCACTCTGTCAATGTAACACACCCAGGGAAGAGAAGACTGACCCCATTATGTCAATGTAGCACACCCAGGGAAGTGCAGACTGAACCCACTCTGTCAATGTAACACGCCCAGGGAACATAGAACATAGAACAATACAGCACAGAACAGACCCTTCGGCCCACGATGTTGTGCTGAACTTCTATCCTCGATTAAGCACCCATCCATGTACCTATCCAAATGCCGCTTAAAGGTCGCCAATGAATCTGACTCTACCACTCCCACGGGCAGCGCATTCCATGCCCCCACCACTCTCTGGGTAAAGAACCCACCCCTGACATCTCCCCTATACCTTCCACCCTTCACCTTAAATTTATGTCCCCTTGTAACACTCTGTTGTACCCGGGGAAAAAGTTTCTGACTGTCTACTCTATCTATTCCTCTGATCATCTTATAAACCTCTATCAAGTCACCCCTCATCCTTCGCCGTTCCAACGAGAAAAGGCCGAGAACTCTCAACCTATCCTCGTACGACCTATTCTCCATTCCAGGCAACATCCTGGTAAATCTTCTCTGCACCCTCTCCAAAGCTTCCACATCTTTCCTAAAGTGAGGCGACCAGAACTGCACACAGTACTCCAAATGTGGCCTAACCAAAGTCCTGTACAGCTGCAACATCACCTCACGACTCTTGAATTCAATCCCTCTGCTAATGAACGATAATACTCCATAGGCCTTCTTACAAACTCTTTCCACCTGCGTGGCAACCTTCAAAGATCTATGTACATAGACCCCAAGATCCCTCTGTTCCTCCACCTGACGAAGAACCCTACCATTAACCCTGTATTCCGCATTCTTATTTGTTCTTCCAAAATGGACAACCTCACACTTGGCAGGGTTGAACTCCATCTGCCACTCCTCAGCCCAGCTCTGCATCATATCTAAGTCCCTCTGCAGCCGACAACAGCCCTCCTCACTGTCCACAATCTTCGTATCGTCTGCAAATTTACTGACCCACCCTTCGACTCCCTCATCTAAGTCATTAATAAAAATTACAAACAGCAGAGGACCCAGAACTGATCCCTGCAGAACTCCACTTGTAACTGGACTCCATGCTGAATATTTACCATCTACCACCACTCTCTGACTTCGACCGGTTAGCCAGTTTTCTATCCAATTGGCCAAATTTCCCTCTATCCCATGCCTCCTGACTTTCCGCATAAGCCTCCCATGGGGAACCTTATCAAATGCCTTACTAAAATCCATGTACGCTACATCCACTGCTCTACCCTCATCCACATGCTTGGTCACCTCCTCGAAGAATTCAATAAGACTTGTAAGGCAAGACCTACCCTTCACAAATCCGTGCTGGCTGTCCCTAATTAAGCAGTGTCTTTCCAGATACTCGTAAATCCTATCCCTCAGTACCCTTTCCATTACTTTGCCTACCACAGAAGTAAGACTAACTGGCCTGTAATTCCCGGGGTTATCCCTATTCCCTTTTTTGAACAGGGGCACAACATTCGCTACTCTCCAGTCCCCTGGTACCACCCCAGTTGCCAGTGAAGACGAGAAGATCATTGCCAACGGTACTGCAATTTCCTCTCTTGCTTCCCACATAATCCTAGGATATATCCCGTCAGGCCCGGGGGACTTGTCTATCCTCAAGTTGTTCAAAATGTCCAACACATCTTCCTTCCTAACAGGTATCTCTTCTAGCTTATCAGTCCGTTTCACACTCTCCTCTTCAACAATACGGTCCCTCTCGTTCGTAAATACTGAAGAGAAGTACTTGTTCAAGACCTCTCCTATCTCTTCCGACTCAATACACAGTCTCCCACCACTGTCCTTGATCGGACCTACCCTCGTTCTCGTCATTCTCAGGTTTCTCACATACGCATAGAATGCCTTGGGGTTATCCTTGATCCTATCCGCGAGGGATGTTTCATGCCCTCTCTTAGCTCTCCTAATCCCTTTCTTCAGGTCCCTTCTGGCTATCCTGTATCCCTCCACTGCTCTGTCTGAACCTTGTTCCCTCAACCTTATGTAAGCCTCCTTCTTCCTCTTTACGAGACATTCAACCTCCCTCGTCAACCAAGGCTCCCTCACACGACCATTTCTTTCCTGCCTGATCGGTACATACATATCAAGGACACGTCGTATCTGCTCCTTGAAAAAGTTCCACATTTCCACCACATCCTTCCCTGACAGCCTATGCTCCCAACGTATGCTCCTCAAATCCTGTCTTACAGCATCGTAATTTCCCTTCCCCCAATTGTAAAAACTTCCTTGTTGTGCGCACCTATCTCTCTCCATAACCAAGGTGAAAGTCACAGAATTGTGGTCACCATCACCAAAATGTTCACCCACTAACAAGCCCACCACTTGTCCGAGTACCAAATCCAATATGGCCTCCCCTCTGGTTGGACAATCTACATACTGGGTTAGAAAAGCTTCCTGGACACACTGCACAAACACCGCCCCATCCAATCTACTTGATCTAAAGAGCTTCCAATCAATATTTGGGAAGTTGAAGTCGCCCATGACTACGACCCATGTGGCTTCTGCACCTTTCCAAAATCTGTTTCCCAATCTGTTTCTCCACATCTCTGCTGCTATTGGGGGGCCTATAATAAACACCCAACAAGGTGACTGCACCTTTCCTATTTCTGACTTCAGCCCATACTACCTCCAGAGGCAGATCCCCCTCAAACTTCCTTTCTGCAGCCGTTATACCATTTCTAATTAGCAATGCCACCCCCCCTCCTTTTTTACCACCCTCCCTAATCTTACTGAAACATCTGTAACCAGGAACCTCCAACAGCCATTCCTGTCCCTCATCTATCCATGTTTCCGTGATGGCCACAACATCGTAGTCCCAGGTACCGATCCACGCCTTAAGTTCACCCACCTTATTTCTGATACTCCTTGCATTGAAGTATACGCACTTGAGCCCATCTCTGTGTCCGCAAGTAGTCCCTGTCAGTGCTACCTTCTCCACAGCCTCCCTACAGTCTTGGGCATCCTGACACACAGCTAGCTTACTTGCTGGACTACAAGTCCGGATCCCATCCCCCTGCCAAATTAGTTTAAACCCCCCCGAAGAGTGCTAGCAAACCTACCCCCCAGGATATTGGTGCCCTTCTGGTTCAGGTGCAACCCGTCCTGTTTATACAGGTCCCACCTTCCCCAGAATGCAGTCCAATTGTCCAAATATCTGAAGCCCTCCCTCCTACACCATCCTTGCAGCCACGTGTTCAACTGCACTCTCTCCCTATTCTTTGCCTCTCTGTCACGTGGCACCGGCAACAACCCAGAGATGACGACTCTGTCTGTCCTAGCTTTTAGCTTCCAGCCTAACTCCTTGAGCTCTTGAATGACCTCCCCACCCCTCTTCCTACCTATGTCGTTGGTGCCAATGTGTACCACGACTTCTGGCTGCACACCCTCCCCCTTAAGGATTCTGAAGACACGGTCCGAGACGTCTCGGACCCTAGCACCCGGGAGCCAACAAACCATCCGAGAGTCTCGCCCATGTCCACAGAACCGCCTGTCCGTCCCTCTAACAAGAGAGTCCCCAATAACTAGCGCTCTCCTCTTCTCCCCCTTTCCCTTCTGAATCTCAGAGCCACAAACCCCTTCACTGCAGCTTACACCTGCAAGGCTGTCCCCCCCCCAACAGTTTCCAAAGCTGCATACTTATTTTTTAGGGGAACGACCACAGGAGAACCCTGCACTGCCTGCTTCTTCCCCTTCCCACGTCTAACTGTTACTCAGCTACCTCTGTCCTCCGGCGTAACTCGAATAATAGCCTCTCGAATAATCCTCAGCTCATCCAGCTCCAGTTCCAGTTCCCTAACTCGTTCGGTGAGGATCAGGATCTGACTGCATTTCCTGCACACGAAGTCGGCAGGAGTATCGGTGGTCACCACTACCTCAAACATCCTGCAGGAGGAACAGATCAGACTGACCCCACTCCGTCAATGTAACACACCCAGGGAAGAGAAGACTGACCCCACTCTGTCAATGTCACACACCCAGGGAAGAGCTGACTGACCCCACTCTGTCAATGTAACTCACCCTGGGAAGTCCAGATTGACCCCACTCTGTCAATGTAACACTCCCATGGAAGAGCAGACTGACCCAACTCTGTCAATGGAACCCACCCAGGGAAGAGCAGGCTGACCTCACTCTGCAAAATACCTCACACAGTCAAGTGCAAATTGACCCCTCTCTGTCAAAGTAACGCACCCAGGGAAGAGCAGACTGACCCCTCTCTGTCAATGTAACACACACAGGGAAGAACAGACTGACCCCACTCTGTCAATTTAACACACCCAGGGAAGAGCAGACTGACCCCACTCTGTCAATGGAACACACCCAGGGAAGAACAGACTGACCCCACTCTGTCAATGTAACTCACCCAGGGAAGAACAGACTGACCCCACTCTGTCAATGTAACACACCCAGGGAAGAGCAGACTGACCCCACTCTGTCAATGTAACACACCCAGCGAAGGGCAGATTGACCACACTCTGTCAATGTTACCCACCCAGGGAAGAGTTTACTGACCCCACAGTGTCAATGTAACACACCCAGGGAAGTGCAGACTGACCCCACTCTGTCAATGTCACACACCCAGGGAAGTGCAGACTGAACTCACTGTGTCAATGTAACACACACAGGGAAGGGCAGACTGACCCCCCTCTGTCAATGTAACACACCCACGGAAGAGCAGACTGACACCACTCTGTCAATGTAACACACCCAGGGAAGAGCAGACTGACTCCACTCTGTCAATGTAACACACCCAGGGAAGAGCAGACTGACCAAACTCTGTCAATACTAACACACCCAGGAAAGAGAAGACTGACTTCACTCTGTCAATGTAACACACCCAGAAAAGTGCAGACTGCCACCACTCTGTCAATGTAACACACCCAGAAACGTGCAGAATGACCCCACTCTGTCAATGTAACACTCCCAGGGAAGAGCAGCCTGACCTCACTCTGTCAATGTAACATACCCAGAAAAGTGCAGACTGACCCCACTCTGTCAATGTAACACACCCAGATAAGAGTTTACTCACCCAACACTGTCAATGTAACGCAACCAGGGAAGCGCAGACTGACCGCACTCTGTCAATGTAACACACCCAGGGAAGAGTTTACTGACCCACACTGTCAATGTAACACACCCAGGGAAGAGAAGACTGAACCGACTCTGTCAATGTAACACACCCAGGGAAGAGCAGACTGACCCCACTCTGTCAATGTAACACACCCAGGGAAGAGTTTACTGACCCCACACTGTCAAAGTAACACACCCAGGGAAGTGAAGACTGAGCCCACTCTGTCAATGTAACACACCCAGGGTAGAGCAGACTGACCCCACTCTGTCAATGTAACACACCCAGATAAGAGTTTACTCACCCCACACTGTCAATGTAACACACCCAGGGAAGAGCAGACTGACCACACTCTGTCAATGTAACACACCCAGGGAAGAGTTTACTGACCCCACACTGTCAATGTAACACACCCAGGGAAGTGCAGACTGACCTCACTGTGTCAATGTAACGCACCCAGGGAAGATCAGACTGACCCCACTCTGACAATGTAACACACCCAGGGACGTGTAGACTGACCCCACTCTGTCAATGTAACACACGCAGGGACGTGTAGACTGACCCCACTCTGTCAATGTAACACACCCAGGGAAGGGCAGACTGACTCCCCTCTGTCAATGTAACACACCCAGGGAAGAGCAGACTGACCCAAATCTGTCAATGTAACACACCCAGGGAAGAGCTGACTGACCCAAATCTGTCAATGTAACACACCCAGGGACGTGTAGACTGAACCCACTCTGTCAATGTAACACACCCAGGGAAGGGCAGACTGACTCCCCTCTGTCAATGTTATACACCCAGGGAAGAGCAGACTGACCCAAATCTGTCAATGTAACACACCCAGGGAAGAGCAGACTGACCCAAATCTGTCAATGTAACACACCCAGGGAAGAGCAGACTGACCTCAGTCTCTCAATGTAAACACCCAGAAAAGTGCAGACTGACCGCACTCTGTCAATGTAACACACCCAGAATAGTGCAGACTGACCCTACTCTGTCAATGTAACACACCCAGGGAAGTGCAGACAGACTCCACTCTGTCAATGTATCACACCCAGGTAAGGGCAGACTGACCCCACTCTGTCAATGTAACCCACCCAGGGAAGAGTTTACTGACGCCACACTGTCAACGTAACACACCCAGGGAAGAGCAGACTGACCCCAATTTGTCACTGTAACACAAACAGGGAAGTGCAGGCTGACCTCACAATGTCAACGTAACACACCCTGGGAAGTGCAGACTGACCCCACTCTGTCAGTGTCACAGTCCCAGGGAAGAGCAAACGGACCCAACTCTGTCAATGAAACACACCCAGCGAAGAGCAGACGGACCCCATTCTGTCAATGTAACACACCCAGGGAAGTGCAGACTGACCTCACCCTGTCATTGTAACACACCCAGGGAAGAGAAGACTGAACCGACTCTGTCAATGTAACACACCCAGGGAAGAGCAGACTGACCCCACTCTGTCAATGTAACACACCCAGATAAGAGTTTACTCACCCCACACTGTCAATGTAACACACCCAGCGAAGAGCAGACTGACCCTACTCTGTCAATGTAACAAACCTAGAGAAGTGCAGACTGACCCAACCCTGTCAGTGAAACACATCCAGGGAAGAGCAGACTGACGCCACTCTGTCAATGTAACACACCCAGTGAAGAGCAGACTTACCCCACTCTGTCAATGTAACACAACCATCGAACAGCAGACAAACCCCACTCTGTCAATGTAACACACCCAGGGAAGTGCAGACTGACCCCACTCTGTCAATGTAACACACCCAGGGAAGAGCAGACTGACTCCACTCTGTCAATGTAACATACCCAGGGAAGAGCAGACTGATCCCACTCTGTCAATGTAACAAACCTAGAGAAGTGCAGACTGACCCAACCCTGTCAGTGAAACACATCCAGGGAAGAGCAGACTGACGCCACTCTGTCAATGTAACACACCCAGTGAAGAGCAGACTGACCCCACTCTGTCAATGTAACACAACCATCGAACAGCAGACGGACCCCACTCTGTCAATGTAACACACCCAGGGAAGTGCAGACTGACCCCACTCTGTCAATGTCACACACCCGGGAAGAGCAGACTGACTCCACTCTGTCAATGTAACACACCCAGGGAAGAGCAGACTGACCCCACTCTGTCAATGTAACACGCCCAGGGAAGAGCAGACTGACTCCACTCTGTCAATGTAACACACCCAGTGAAGAGCAGACTGACCCCACTCTGTCAATGTAACACAACCATCGAACAGCAGACGGACCCCACTCTCTCAATGTAACACACCCAGGGAAGTGCAGACTGACCCCACTCTGTCAATGTAACACACCCAGGGAAGAGCAGACTGACTCCACTCTGTCAATGTAACACACCCAGGGAAGAGCAGACTGACCCCACTCTGTCAATGTAACACACCCAGGGAAGAGCAGACTGACTCCACTCTGTCAATGTAACACACCCAGGGAAGAGCAGACTGACCCCACTCTGTCAATGTAACACACCCAGGGAAGTGCAGACTGACCTCACCCTGTCATTGTAACACACCCAGGGAAGTGCAGACTGACCTCACTCTGTCAGTGAAACACACCCAGAAAAGTGCAGACTGACCCCACTCTGTCAATGGAACACACCCAGGGAAGAGCAGACTGACCCCACTCTGTCAATGGAACACACCCAGGGAAGAGCAGACTGAGCCCACTCTGTCAATGTAATCCACCCAGAGAACTGTTTACTGACCCCACTCTGTCAATGTAACCCACCCAGGGAAGAGCAGACTGACCCCACTCTGTCAATGTAACACACCCAGGGAAGAACAGACTGGTCCCACTCTTTCAAAGTAACACACCCAGGGAAGAGCAGACTGACCCCACTCTGTCAATGTAACACACCCAGTGAAAGGCAGACTGACCCCCTCTGTCAATGTAACCCACCCAGGGAAGAGTTTACTGACCCCACAGTGTCAATGTAACACCCCCAGGGAAGTGCAGACTGACCCCACTCTGTCAATGTAACACACCCAGGGAAGGGCAGATTGACCCCACTCTGTCAATGTAACACAAACAGGTTAGAGCAGTCTGTCCCCACTCAGTCAATGTCACGCACCCAGTGACGTGCAGACTGATCTCACTGTGTCAATGTAACAGACCCAGGGAAGTGCAGACTGACCCCACTCTGTCAATGTAACACACCCAGATAAGAGTTTACTCACCCCACACTGTCAATGTAACACACCCAGCGAAGAGCAGACTGTCCCTACTCTGTCAATGTAACAAACCTAGAGAAGTGCAGACTGACCCAACCCTGTCAGTGAAACACATCCAGGGAAGAGCAGACTGACGCCACTCTGTCAATGTAACACACCCAGTGAAGAGCAGACTGACCCCACTCTGTCAATGTAACACAACCATCGAACAGCAGACAAACCCCACTCTGTCAATGTAACACACCCAGGGAAGTGCAGACTGACCCCACTCTGTCAATGTAACACACCCAGGGAAGAGCAGACTGACTCCACTCTGTCAATGTAACATACCCAGGGAAGAGCAGACTGATCCCACTCTGTCAATGTAACAAACCTAGAGAAGTGCAGACTGACCCAACCCTGTCAGTGAAACACATCCAGGGAAGAGCAGACTGACGCCACTCTGTCAATGTAACACACCCAGTGAAGAGCAGACTGACCCCACTCTGTCAATGTAACACAACCATCGAACAGCAGACGGACCCCACTCTGTCAATGTAACACACCCAGGGAAGTGCAGACTGACCCCACTCTGTCAATGTAACACACCCAGGGAAGAGCAGACTGACTCCACTCTGTCAATGTAACACACCCAGGGAAGAGCAGACTGACCCCACTCTGTCAATGTAACACACCCAGGGAAGAGCAGACTGACTCCACTCTGTCAATGTAACACACCCAGTGAAGAGCAGACTGACCCCACTCTGTCAATGTAACACAACCATCGAACAGCAGACGGACCCCACTCTCTCAATGTAACACACCCAGGGAAGTGCAGACTGACCCCACTCTGTCAATGTAACACACACAGGGAAGAGCAGACTGACTCCACTCTGTCAATGTAACACACCCAGGGAAGAGCAGACTGACCCCACTCTGTCAATGTAACACACCCAGGGAAGAGCAGACTGACTCCACTCTGTCAATGTAACACACCCAGGGAAGAGCAGACTGACCCCACTCTGTCAATGTAACACACCCAGGGAAGTGCAGACTGACCTCACCCTGTCATTGTAACACACCCAGGGAAGAGTTTACTGACCCCACACTGTCAACGTAACACACCCAGGGAAGTGCAGACTGACCTCACTGTGTCAATGTAACGCACCCAGGGAAGATCAGACTGACCCCACTCTGACAATGTAACACACCCAGGGACGTGTAGACTGACCCCACTCTGTCAATGTAACACACGCAGGGACGTGTAGACTGACCCCACTCTGTCAATGTAACACACCCAGGGAAGGGCAGACTGACTCCCCTCTGTCAATGTAACACACCCAGGGAAGAGCAGACTGACCCAAATCTGTCAATGTAACACACCCAGGGAAGAGCTGACTGACCCAAATCTGTCAATGTAACACACCCAGGGACGTGTAGACTGAACCCACTCTGTCAATGTAACACACCCAGGGAAGGGCAGACTGACTCCCCTCTGTCAATGTTATACACCCAGGGAAGAGCAGACTGACCCAAATCTGTCAATGTAACACACCCAGGGAAGAGCAGACGGACCCAAATCTGTCAATGTAACACACCCAGGGAAGAGCAGACTGACCTCAGTCTGTCAATGTAAACACCCAGAAAAGTGCAGACTGACCGCACTCTGTCAATGTAACACACCCAGAATAGTGCAGACTGACCCTACTCTGTCAATGTAACACACCCAGGGAAGTGCAGACAGACTCCACTCTGTCAATGTATCACACCCAGGTAAGGGCAGACTGACCCCACTCTGTCAATGTAACCCACCCAGGGAAGAGTTTACTGACGCCACACTGTCAACGTAACACACCCAGGGAAGAGCAGACTGACCCCAATTTGTCACTGTAACACAAACAGGGAAGTGCAGGCTGACCTCACAATGTCAACGTAACACACCCTGGGAAGTGCAGACTGACCCACTCTGTCAGTGTCACAGTCCCAGGGAAGAGCAAACGGACCCAACTCTGTCAATGAAACACACCCAGCGAAGAGCAGACGGACCCCATTCTGTCAATGTAACACACCCAGGGAAGTGCAGACTGACCTCACCCTGTCATTGTAACACACCCAGGGAAGAGAAGTCTGAACCGACTCTGTCAATGTAACACACCCAGGGAAGAGCAGACTGACCCCACTCTGTCAATGTAACACACCCAGATAAGAGTTTACTCACCCCACACTGTCAATGTAACACACCCAGCGAAGAGCAGACTGACCCTACTCTGTCAATGTAACAAACCTAGAGAAGTGCAGACTGACCCAACCCTGTCAGTGAAACACATCCAGGGAAGAGCAGACTGACGCCACTCTGTCAATGTAACACACCCAGTGAAGAGCAGACTGACCCCACTCTGTCAATGTAACACAACCATCGAACAGCAGACAAACCCCACTCTGTCAATGTAACACACCCAGGGAAGTGCAGACTGACCCCACTCTGTCAATGTAACACACCCAGGGAAGAGCAGACTGACTCCACTCTGTCAATGTAACATACCCAGGGAAGAGCAGACTGATCCCACTCTGTCAATGTAACAAACCTAGAGAAGTGCAGACTGACCCAACCCTGTCAGTGAAACACATCCAGGGAAGAGCAGACTGACGCCACTCTGTCAATGTAACACACCCAGTGAAGAGCAGACTGACCCCACTCTGTCAATGTAACACAACCATCGAACAGCAGACGGACCCCACTCTGTCAATGTAACACACCCAGGGAAGTGCAGACTGACCCCACTCTGTCAATGTCACACACCCAGGGAAGAGCAGACTGACTCCACTCTGTCAATGTAACACACCCAGGGAAGAGCAGACTGACCCCACTCTGTCAATGTAACACGCCCAGGGAAGAGCAGACTGACTCCACTCTGTCAATGTAACACACCCAGTGAAGAGCAGACTGACCCCACTCTGTCAATGTAACACAACCATCGAACAGCAGACGGACCCCACTCTCTCAATGTAACACACCCAGGGAAGTGCAGACTGACCCCACTCTGTCAATGTAACACACCCAGGGAAGAGCAGACTGACTCCACTCTGTCAATGTAACACACCCAGGGAAGAGCAGACTGACCCCACTCTGTCAATGTAACACACCCAGGGAAGAGCAGACTGACTCCACTCTGTCAATGTAACACACCCAGGGAAGAGCAGACTGACCCCACTCTGTCAATGTAACACACCCAGGGAAGTGCAGACTGACCTCACCCTGTCATTGTAACACACCCAGGGAAGTGCCGACTGACCACACTCTGTAAATGTAACACAAACAGGGAAGAGCAGTCTGTCCCCACTCTGTCAATGTAACACGCCCAGGGAAGTGCAGACTGACCTCACTCTGTCAGTGAAACACACCCAGAAAAGTGCAGACTGACCCCACTCTGTCAATGGAACACACCCAGGGAAGAGCAGACTGAGCCCACTCTGTCAATGTAATCCACCCAGAGAAGTGTTTACTGACCCCACTCTGTCAATGTAACCCACCCAGGGAAGAGCAGACTGACCCCACTCTGTCAATGTAACACACCCAGGGAAGAACAGACTGGTCCCACTCTTTCAAAGTAACACACCCAGGGAAGAGCAGACTGACCCCACTCTGTCAATGTAACACACCCAGTGAAAGGCAGACTGACCCCCTCTGTCAATGTAACCCACCCAGGGAAGAGTTTACTGACCCCACAGTGTCAATGTAACACCCCCAGGGAAGTGCAGACTGACCCCACTCTGTCAATGTAACACACCCAGGGAAGGGCAGATTGACCCCACTCTGTCAATGTAACACAAACAGGTTAGAGCAGTCTGTCCCCACTCAGTCAATGTCACGCACCCAGTGACGTGCAGACTGATCTCACTGTGTCAATGTAACAGACCCAGGGAATTGCAGACTGACCCCACTCTGTCAATGTAACACACCCAGATAAGAGTTTACTCACCCCACACTGTCAATGTAACACACCCAGCGAAGAGCAGACTGACCCTACTCTGTCAATGTAACAAACCTAGAGAAGTGCAGACTGACCCAACCCTGTCAGTGAAACACATCCAGGGAAGAGCAGACTGACGCCACTCTGTCAATGTAACACACCCAGTGAAGAGCAGACTGACCCCACTCTGTCAATGTAACACAACCATCGAACAGCAGACAAACCCCACTCTGTCAATGTAACACACCCAGGGAAGTGCAGACTGACCCCACTCTGTCAATGTAACACACCCAGGGAAGAGCAGACTGACTCCACTCTGTCAATGTAACATACCCAGGGAAGAGCAGACTGATCCCACTCTGTCAATGTAACAAACCTAGAGAAGTGCAGACTGACCCAACCCTGTCAGTGAAACACATCCAGGGAAGAGCAGACTGACGCCACTCTGTCAATGTAACACACCCAGTGAAGAGCAGACTGACCCCACTCTGTCAATGTAACACAACCATCGAACAGCAGACGGACCCCACTCTGTCAATGTAACACACCCAGGGAAGAGCAGACTGACTCCACTCTGTCAATGTAACACACCCAGGGAAGAGCAGACTGACCCCACTCTGTCAATGTAACACACCCAGGGAAGAGCAGACTGACTCCACTCTGTCAATGTAACACACCCAGTGAAGAGCAGACTGACCCCACTCTGTCAATGTAACACAACCATCGAACAGCAGACGGACCCTACTCTCTCAATGTAACACACCCAGGGAAGTGCAGACTGACCCCACTCTGTCAATGTAACACACCCAGGGAAGAGCAGACTGACTCCACTCTGTCAATGTAACACACCCAGGGAAGAGCAGACTGACCCCACTCTGTCAATGTAACACACCCAGGGAAGAGCAGACTGACTCCACTCTGTCAATGTAACACACCCAGGGAAGAGCAGACTGACCCCACTCTGTCAATGTAACACACCCAGGGAAGTGCAGACTGACCTCACCCTGTCATTGTAACACACCCAGGGAAGTGCCGACTGACCACACTCTGTAAATGTAACACAAACAGGGAAGAGCAGTCTGTCCCCACTCTGTCAATGTAACACGCCCAGGGAAGTGCAGACTGACCTCACTCTGTCAGTGAAACACACCCAGAAAAGTGCAGACTGACCCCACTCTGTCAATGGAACACACCCAGGGAAGAGCAGACTGAGCCCACTCTGTCAATGTAATCCACCCAGAGAAGTGTTTACTGACCCCACTCTGTCAATGTAACCCACCCAGGGAAGAGCAGACTGGCCCCACTCTGTCAATGTAACACACCCAGGGAAGAACAGACTGGTCCCACTCTTTCAAAGTAACACACCCAGGGAAGAGCAGACTGACCCCACTCTGTCAATGTAACACACCCAGTGAAAGGCAGACTGACCCCCTCTGTCAATGTAACCCACCCAGGGAAGTGCAGACTGAACTCACCCTGTCATTGTAACACACCCAGGGAAGTGCCGACTGACCCCACTCTGTAAATGTAACACAAACAGGGAAGAGCAGTCTGTCCCCACTCTGTCAATGTAACACACCCAGGGTAGTGCAGACTGACCCCACTCTGTCAATGTAACACACCCAATGAAGTGCAGACTGACCTCACTCTGTCAGTGAAACACATCCAGGGAAGAGCAGACGGACCCCACTCTGTCAATGTGACACACCCAGCGAAGAGCAGACTGACCCCACTCTGTCAATATAACACTCCCATGGAAGAGCAGGCTGACCTCACTCTGCAAAATACCTCACACTGTCAAGTGCAGATTGACCACTCTCTGTCAATGTAAGGCACCCAGGGAAGAGCAGACTGACCTCTCTCTGTCAATTTAACGCACCCAGGGAAGAGCAGAATGACCCCTCACTGTCAATGTAACCCACCCTGGGAAGAGCAGACTGACCGCACTCTGTCAATGTAACACACCCAGGGAAGAGCAGACTGACCCCACTCTGTCAATGTAACACACCAAGGGAAGAGCAGACTGACCGCACTCTCTCAATGTAACACACCCAGGGAAGAGCAGACTGGCCCCCTCCGTCAATGTAACACACCCAGGGAAGAGCAGAACAACCCCACTCGTTCCAACAAACTTACACACCAAGACAGACAAACCCAACTCTGCCAATGTAACCCCACCAGGCAAGAGCAGACTGACCTCACTCTGCAAAATAACTCACACAGTCAAGTGCAGATTGACCCCTCTCTGTCAATGTAACACACCCGGGGATGTGCTGACTGACCCCACTCTGTCAATGTAACCGACCCAGGGAAGCGCAGACTGACCCCACTGTTTGAATGTAACACAAACTGGTTAGAACAGACTGACCCCACTCTGTCAATGTAACTCACCCAGGGAAGAGCAGACTGACCCCACTCTGTCAATGTAACACACCCAGGGAAGTGCAGACTGACCTCACCCTGTCATTGTAACACACCCAGGGAAGTGCCGACTGACCACACTCTGTAAATGTAACACAAACAGGGAAGAGCAGTCTGTCCCCACTCTGTCAATGTAACACGCCCAGGGAAGTGCAGACTGACCTCACTCTGTCAGTGAAACACACCCAGAAAAGTGCAGACTGACCCCACTCTGTCAATGGAACACACCCAGGGAAGAGCAGACTGAGCCCACTCTGTCAATGTAATCCACCCAGAGAAGTGTTTACTGACCCCACTCTGTCAATGTAACCCACCCAGGGAAGAGCAGACTGACCCCACTCTGTCAATGTAACACACCCAGGGAAGAACAGACTGGTCCCACTCTTTCAAAGTAACACACCCAGGGAAGAGCAGACTGACCCCACTCTGTCAATGTAACACACCCAGTGAAAGGCAGACTGACCCCCTCTGTCAATGTAACCCACCCAGGGAAGAGTTTACTGACCCCACAGTGTCAATGTAACACCCCCAGGGAAGTGCAGACTGACCCCACTCTGTCAATGTAACACACCCAGGGAAGGGCAGATTGACCCCACTCTGTCAATGTAACACAAACAGGTTAGAGCAGTCTGTCCCCACTCAGTCAATGTCACGCACCCAGTGACGTGCAGACTGATCTCACTGTGTCAATGTAACAGACCCAGGGAATTGCAGACTGACCCCACTCTGTCAATGTAACACACCCAGATAAGAGTTTACTCACCCCACACTGTCAATGTAACACACCCAGCGAAGAGCAGACTGACCCTACTCTGTCAATGTAACAAACCTAGAGAAGTGCAGACTGACCCAACCCTGTCAGTGAAACACATCCAGGGAAGAGCAGACTGACGCCACTCTGTCAATGTAACACACCCAGTGAAGAGCAGACTGACCCCACTCTGTCAATGTAACACAACCATCGAACAGCAGACAAACCCCACTCTGTCAATGTAACACACCCAGGGAAGTGCAGACTGACCCCACTCTGTCAATGTAACACACCCAGGGAAGAGCAGACTGACTCCACTCTGTCAATGTAACATACCCAGGGAAGAGCAGACTGATCCCACTCTGTCAATGTAACAAACCTAGAGAAGTGCAGACTGACCCAACCCTGTCAGTGAAACACATCCAGGGAAGAGCAGACTGACGCCACTCTGTCAATGTAACACACCCAGTGAAGAGCAGACTGACCCCACTCTGTCAATGTAACACAACCATCGAACAGCAGACGGACCCCACTCTGTCAATGTAACACACCCAGGGAAGAGCAGACTGACTCCACTCTGTCAATGTAACACACCCAGGGAAGAGCAGACTGACCCCACTCTGTCAATGTAACACACCCAGGGAAGAGCAGACTGACTCCACTCTGTCAATGTAACACACCCAGTGAAGAGCAGACTGACCCCACTCTGTCAATGTAACACAACCATCGAACAGCAGACGGACCCTACTCTCTCAATGTAACACACCCAGGGAAGTGCAGACTGACCCCACTCTGTCAATGTAACACACCCAGGGAAGAGCAGACTGACTCCACTCTGTCAATGTAACACACCCAGGGAAGAGCAGACTGACCCCACTCTGTCAATGTAACACACCCAGGGAAGAGCAGACTGACTCCACTCTGTCAATGTAACACACCCAGGGAAGAGCAGACTGACCCCACTCTGTCAATGTAACACACCCAGGGAAGTGCAGACTGACCTCACCCTGTCATTGTAACACACCCAGGGAAGTGCCGACTGACCACACTCTGTAAATGTAACACAAACAGGGAAGAGCAGTCTGTCCCCACTCTGTCAATGTAACACGCCCAGGGAAGTGCAGACTGACCTCACTCTGTCAGTGAAACACACCCAGAAAAGTGCAGACTGACCCCACTCTGTCAATGGAACACACCCAGGGAAGAGCAGACTGAGCCCACTCTGTCAATGTAATCCACCCAGAGAAGTGTTTACTGACCCCACTCTGTCAATGTAACCCACCCAGGGAAGAGCAGACTGGCCCCACTCTGTCAATGTAACACACCCAGGGAAGAACAGACTGGTCCCACTCTTTCAAAGTAACACACCCAGGGAAGAGCAGACTGACCCCACTCTGTCAATGTAACACACCCAGTGAAAGGCAGACTGACCCCCTCTGTCAATGTAACCCACCCAGGGAAGTGCAGACTGAACTCACCCTGTCATTGTAACACACCCAGGGAAGTGCCGACTGACCCCACTCTGTAAATGTAACACAAACAGGGAAGAGCAGTCTGTCCCCACTCTGTCAATGTAACACACCCAGGGTAGTGCAGACTGACCCCACTCTGTCAATGTAACACACCCAATGAAGTGCAGACTGACCTCACTCTGTCAGTGAAACACATCCAGGGAAGAGCAGACGGACCCCACTCTGTCAATGTGACACACCCAGCGAAGAGCAGACTGACCCCACTCTGTCAATATAACACTCCCATGGAAGAGCAGGCTGACCTCACTCTGCAAAATACCTCACACTGTCAAGTGCAGATTGACCACTCTCTGTCAATGTAAGGCACCCAGGGAAGAGCAGACTGACCTCTCTCTGTCAATTTAACGCACCCAGGGAAGAGCAGAATGACCCCTCACTGTCAATGTAACCCACCCTGGGAAGAGCAGACTGACCGCACTCTGTCAATGTAACACACCCAGGGAAGAGCAGACTGACCCCACTCTGTCAATGTAACACACCAAGGGAAGAGCAGACTGACCGCACTCTCTCAATGTAACACACCCAGGGAAGAGCAGACTGGCCCCCTCCGTCAATGTAACACACCCAGGGAAGAGCAGAACAACCCCACTCGTTCCAACACACTTACACACCAAGACAGACAAACCCAACTCTGCCAATGTAACCCCACCAGGCAAGAGCAGACTGACCTCACTCTGCAAAATAACTCACACAGTCAAGTGCAGATTGACCCCTCTCTGTCAATGTAACACACCCGGGGATGTGCTGACTGACCCCACTCTGTCAATGTAACCCACCCAGGGAAGCGCAGACTGACCCCACTGTTTGAATGTAACACAAACTGGTTAGAACAGACTGACCCCACTCTGTCAATGTAACTCACCCAGGGAAGAGCAGACTGACCCCACTCTGTCAATGTAACACACCCAGGGAAGATCAGACGAACCCCACTCTGTCAATGTAACACACCCAGGGAAGCGCAGACTGACCCCACTCTGTCAATGTCACACAACCAGAGAAGTGCAGACTGACCTCACTTTGTAAATGTAACACCAACAGGGAAGAGCAGTCTGTCCCCACTCTGTCAATGTAACACACCCAGGGAAGTGTAGACTGAACTCACTCTGTCAATGTAACACACCCAGGGAATATCAGACTGATCCCACTCTGTCCATGTAACACACCCAGGGAAGTGCAGACTGATCCCACTCTGTCAATGTAACACACCTAGAGAAGTGCAGACTGACCAACTCTGTCAGTGAAACACACCCAGGGAAGAGCAGACTGACCTCAATATGTCAATGTAACACACCCTGGGAAGTGCAGACGGACCCCACTCTGTCAATGTAACACACCCAGAAAAGTGCAGACTGACCCTACTCTGTCAATAGAACACACCCAGGAAAGAGCAGACTGACTCCACTCTGTCAATGTAACACACCCAGGAAAGTGCGGACTGACCCCACTCTGTCAATGGAACACACCCAGGGAAGAGCAGACTGACCCCATTCTGTCAATGTAACCCACCCAGAGAAGTGTTTACTGAAGCCACTCTGTCAATGTAACCCACCCAGGGAAGAGCAGACTGACCCCACTCTGTCAATGTAACCCACCCAGGGAAGAGCAGACTGACCTCACTCTGTCAATGTTACACACCCAGAAAAGTGCAGACTGACCCCACTCTGTCAATGTAACCCACCCAGAGAAGTGTTTACTGAAGCAACTCTGTCAATGTAACCCACCCAGGGAAGAGCAGACTGACCCCACTCTGTCAATGTAACCCACCCAGGGAAGAGCAGACTGACCCTACTCTGTCAATGTAACCCACCCAGGGAAGAGCAGACTGACCCCAATCTGTCAATGTAACACACACAGGGAAGAGCAGACTGACTCCACTCTGTCAATGTAACACACCCAGAAAAGTGCAGACTAACCACACTCTGTCAATGTAACACATGCAGGGAAGAGCAAACTGACCTCACTCTGTCAATGTAACACACCCAGGGAAGATCAGACGAACCCCTATCTGAAAAGGTAACACAAACAGGGAAGAGCAGTCTGTCCCCACACTGTCAATGTAACACACCCAGGGTAGTGCAGACTGCCCCCTCTCTGTCAATGTAACACACCCAGGGAAGGGCAGACTGACCCCACTCTGTCTATGTAACACACCCAGGGAAGAGCAGACTGACCCCACTCTGTCAATGTAACACACCCAGGGAAGAGCAGACTGAACCCACTCTGTCAATGTAACACACCCAGGGAAAGGCAGACTGACCCCACTCTGTCAATGTAACACACGCAGGGAAGAGCAGACTCTCCCCACTCTGTCAATGTAACGCACCCTGGGAAGAGCAGACTGACCCCACTCTGTCAATGTAACACAAACAGGTTAGAGCAGTCTGTCCCCACTCTGTCAATGTCACACACCCAGGGAAGTGCAGACTGACCTCACTGTGTCAATGTAACACACCCAGTGAAGATCAGACTGAACCCACTCTGTAAATGTAACACAAACAGGGAAGAGAAGTCTGTCCCCACTCTGTCAATGCAACACAGCCAGGGAAGTGTAGACTGACCCCACTCTGTCCATGTAACACACGCAGGGAAAGGCAGACTGACCCCCCTCTGTCAATGTAACACACTCAGCGAAGAGCAGGCTGACTCCACTCTGTCAATGTAACAGACCCAGGGAAGAGCAGACTTACTCCACTCTGTCAATGAAACACACCCAGGGAAGAGCAGACTGACCCAACTCTGTCAATGTGACACTCCCAGGGAAGAGCAGACTGACCCCACTCTTTCAATGTAACACACCCAGAAAAGTGCAGACTGACACCACTCTGTCAATGTAACACACCCAGGGAAGAGCAGACTGATTCCACTCTGTCAATGTAACACACTCAGAAAAGTGCAGACTGACCCCACTCTGTCAATGTAACACACCAAGGGAAGAGCAGACTGACTCCACTCTGTCAATGTAACACACCCAGGGAAGAGCAGACTGACCTCACTGTGACAATGTAACACACCCAGGGAAGATCAGTTGAACCCACTCTGTAAATGTAACACAAACAGGGAAGAGCCGTCTGTCCCCACTCTGTCAATGTAACACACCCAGGGAAGGGCAGACTGACACCCCTCTGTCAATGTAACACACCCAGGGTAGAGCAGACTGACCCCACTCTCTCAATGCAACACACCCAGGGAAGAGCAGACTGACTTCACTCTGTCAATGTAACATATCCAGACAAGTGCGGACTGACCCCACTCTGTCAATGTAACACACCCAGGGAAGAGCAGACTGACCCCACTCTGTAAATGTTACACACCCAGGGAAGGACAGACTGACTCCGCTCTGTCAATGTAACACACCCAGAAAAGTGCGGACTGACCCAACTCTGTCAATGTAACACACCCAGGGAAGAGCAGACTGACCCCACTCTGTCAATGTAACACACCCAAAGAAGAGCAGACTGACCCCACTCTGTCAATGTAACACACCCAGGGAAGAGCAGACTGACCCCACTCTGTCAATGTAACCCACCCAGGGAAGACTTTACTGACCCCACACTGTCAATGTAACACACCCAGGGAAGGGCACACTGACCCCACTCTGTCAATGTAACACACCCAGGGAAGTGTAGACTGACCTCACTGTGTCAATGTAACACACCCAGGGAAGATCAGACTGACCCCACTCTGGAAATGTAACACAAACAGGGAAGAGCAGTCTGTCCCCACTCTGTCAATGTAACACACACAGGGAAGTGCAGACTGACCCCACTCTGTCAATGTAACACAAACAGGGAAGGGCAGACTGACAACAATCTGTCAATGTAACACACCCAGGGAAGAGCAGACTGACTCCACTTTGTCAATGTAACACACCCAGGGAAGATCGGACTGACCCAACTCTGTCAATGGAACCCACCCAGGGAAGAGCAGGCTGACCTCACTCTGCAAAATACCTCACACTGTCAAGTGCAGATTGACCCCTATCTGTCAATGTAACGCACCCAGGGAAGAGCAGACTGACCCCTCACTGTCAATGTAACACACCCAGGTAAGAGCAGACTGACCCGACTCTATCAAAATAACTCACCCAGGGAAGAGCAGACTGACCTCACTCTGCAAAATAACTCACGCAGTCAAGTGCAGATTGACCCCACTGTGTCAATGTAACCCACCCAGGGAAGCGCAGACTGGCCCCACACTGTAAATGTAACAAAAGCATGTTAGAGCAGACTGACCCCACTCTGTCAATGTAACACAAACAGGGAAGAGCAGTCTGTCCCCGCTCTGTCTATGTAACACACCCAGGGAAGATCAGACTGACACCACTCTATAAATGTAACACACGCAGGGAAGTGCAGACTGACCCCAATCTGACAAAGTAACACACGCATGGAACAGCAGACTGACCCCACTCTGTCAATGTAACACACCCAGGGAAGAGCAGACTGACCCCACTCTGTCAATGTAACACACCCAGGGAAGATCAGACTAACCCCACTCTGTCAATGTGACACACACATGGAAGAGCAGACTGACCCCACTCTGTCAATGTAACACAAACAGGGAAGAGCAGTCTGTCCCCACTTTGTCAATGTCACACAACCAGGGAAGTGCAGACTAACCTTACTGTGTCAATGTCACACACCCAGGGAAGATCAGACTGACCCCACTCTGTAAATGTAACATAAACAGGGAAGAGCAGACTGACCCCACTCTGTCAATGTAACACACCCAGGGACGTGTAGACTGAACTCACTCTGTCAATGTAACACACCCAGGGAAGATCAGACTGATCCCACTCTGTCAATGTAACACGCCTAGAGAAGTGCAGACTGACCCAACTCTGTCAGTGAAACACATCCAGGGAAGAGCAGACGGACCCCACTCTGGCAATGTAACACACACAGCGAAGAGCAGCCTGACCCCACTCTGTTAATGTAACACACCCAGGGAAGAGCAGACTGACCTCACTATGTCAATGTAACACACCCTGGGAAGTGCAGACTGACCCAACTCAGTTAATGTAACACACCCAGCGAAGAGCAGACTGACCCCACTCTGTTATTTTAACACACCCAGGGAAGAGCAGACTGACCCCACTATGTCAAAGTAACACACCCTGGGAAGTGCAGACTGACCCCACTCTGTCAGTGTCACACTCCCAGGGAAGTGCAGACTGAACCCACTCTGTCAATGTAGCACACCCATGGAAGAGCAGACTGACCCCACTCTGTCAATGTAACCCACCCAGTGAAGAGCAGACTGACCCCACTCTGTCAATATAACACGCACAGGGAAGAGCAGACTGACCCCACTCTGTCAATGTAACTCACCCTGGGAAGTGCAGATTGACCCCAGTCTGTCAATGCAACACACCGATGGAAGAGCAGACTGACCCCACTCTGTCAATGTAACACACCCAGGGAAGTGCAGATTGACCCCACTCTTTCAATGTTACTCCCCCTGGGAAGTGCAGATTGACCCCCCTCTGTCAATGGAACCCACCCAGGGAAGAGCAGGCTGACCTCACTCTGCAAAATACCTCACAGAGTCAAGTGCAGATTGACCCGTCCATGTCAATGTAACGCACCCAGGGAAGAGCAGACTGTCCCCTCTCTGTCAATGTAACACACCCAGGGAAGAGCAGAATGACCCCTCACTGTCAATGTAACCCATCCTGGGAAGAGCAGACTGACCGCACTCTGTCAATGTAACACACCCAGGGAAGTGCAGACTGACCCCACTCTGTCAACGTAACACACCCAGGGAAGAGCAGAACAACCCCACTCGTTCCAACAAACTGACACACCAAGACAGACAAACCCAACTCTGCCAATGTAACCCGACAAGGCAAGAGCAGACTTACCTCACTCTGCAAATTAACTCATGCAGTCAAGTGCAGATTGAACCCTCTCTGTCAATGTCACACACCCAGTGATGTGCTGACTGACCCCACTCTGTCAATGTAACCCACCCAGGGAAGCGCAGACTGACCCCACTCTGTAAATGTATCTCACCCTGAAAAGTGCAGATTGACACCACTCTGTCAATGTAACACTCCCATGGAAGAGCAGACTGACCCCACTCATTCAATGGAACCCACCCAGAGAAGAGCAGGCTGACCTCACTCTGCAAAATAACTCACACAGTCAAGTGCAGATTGACCCCTCCATGTCAATGTAACGCACCCAGGGAAGAGCAGTCTGTCCCCTCTCTGTCAGTGAAACACATCCAGGGAAGTGCAGACTGACCCCACTCAGTTAATGTAACACACCCAGCGAATATCAGACTGAACTCACTCTGTCAATGTAACACACCCAGGGAAGATCAGACGGACCCCACTCTGTAAAGGTGACACAAACAGGGAAGAGCAGTCTGTCCCCACTCTGTCAATGTAACACACCCAGGGTAGTGCAGACTGACCCCACTCTGTCAATGTAACTCACCCTGGGAAGGGCAGACTGACCCCACTCTGTCTATGTAACACACCCAGGGAAGAGCAGACTGACCCCACTCTGTCAATGTAACACACCCAGGGAAGAGCAGACAGACTCCACTCTGTCAATGTAACACACCCAGGGAAGAGCAGACTGACCCCACTCTGTCAATGTAACACAAACAGGTTAGAGCTGTCTGTCCCCACTCTGTCAATGTAACACAAACAGGGAAGAGCAGTCTGTCCCCACTCTGTCAATGTAACACACCCAGGGAAGTGCAGACTGACCCCACTCTGTAAATGTAACACAAATAGGGAAGAGCAGTCTGTCCGCACTATGTCAAGTAACACATGCAGGGAAGTGCAGACTGACCCCACTCTGTAAATGTAACACACCCAGGGAAGTGCAGACTGACCTCACTGTGTCAATGCAACACACCCAGGGAAGATCAGACTGACACCACTCTGTCAATGTAACACAAACAGGGAAGAGCAGACTGACCCCACTCTGTCAATGTAACACACCCAGGGAAGATCAGACTAACCCCACTCTGTCAATGTAACACACCCAGGGACGAGCAGTCTGTCCCCAATCTGTCAATGTAACACACCCAGGGAAGAGCAGAGTGACCGCACTCTGTCAATGTAACACACCCAGGGAAGATCAGACTAACCCCACTCTGTCAATGTAACACAGCCAGGGAAGAGGAGACTGAACGCACTCTGTCAATGTAACACAGCCAGGGAAGAGCAGACTGACCCCACTCTGTCAACGTAACACACCCAGGGAAGAGCAGAACAACCCCACTCGTTCCAACAAACGTACACACCAAGACAGACAAACCCAACACTGCCAATGTAACCCGACCAGGCAAGAGCAGACTGACCTCACTCTGCAAAATAACTCACGCAGTCAAGTGCATATTGACCCCTCTCTGTCAATGTAAAACACCCAGGGATGTGCAGTCTGACCCCACTCTGTCAATGTAACCCACCCAGGGAAGCGCAGACTGACACCACTCTGTAAATGTAACACAAATAGGGAAGAGCAGTCTGTCCGCACTCTGTCAATGTAACACACCCAGGGAAGTGCAGACTGACCTCACTGTGTCAATGCAACACACCCAGGGAAGATCAGACTGACACCACTCTGTCAATGTAACACAAACAGGGAAGAGCAGACTGACCCCACTCTGTCAATGTAACACACCCAGGGAAGATCAGACTAACCCCACTCTCTCAATGTCACACACCCAGGGAAGAGGAGACTGACCCCACTCTGTCAATGTAACACACCCAGGGAAGAGCAGACTGACCCCACTCTGTCAATGTAACACAAACAGGGAAGAGCAGTCTGTCGCCACTCTGTCAATATCACACACCCAGGGAAGTGCAGACTGACCTCACTGTGTCAATGTCACACACCCAGGGAAGATCAGACTTGACACCACTCTGTAAATGTAACACAAACAGGGAAGAGCAGTCTGTACCCACTCTGTCAATGTAACACACCCAGGGAAGTGGAGACTGACCTCACTCTGTCAATGTAACACACCCAGGGAAGATCAGACTGATCCCACTCTGTCAATGTAACACACCTAGAGAAGTGCAGACTGACCCAAATCTGTCAGTGAAACACATCCAGGGATGAGCATACGGACCCCACTCTGTCAATGTAACACACCCAGCGAAGAGCAGCCTGACCTCCACTCTGTTAATGTAACACACCCAGGGAAGAGCAGACTGACCTCACTATGTCAATGTCACACACCCTGGGAAGTGCAGACTGACCCCACTCAGTTAATGTAACACACCCAGCGAAGAGCAGACTGACCCCACTCTGTCAATGTAACACACCCAGCGAAGAGCAGACTGACCCCACTCTGTCAATGTAACCCACCCAGGGAAGAGCAGATTGACCCCACTCTGTCAATGTAACTCACCCTGGGAAGTGCAGATTGACCCCACTCTGTCAATGTAACACTCCCATGGAAGAGCAGACTGACCCCACTCATTCAATGGAACCCACCCAGGGAAGAGCAGGCTGACCTCACTCGGCAAAATACCCCACACAGTCAAGTGCAGATTTACTCCTCCATGTCAATGTAACGCACCCAGGGAAGAGCAGACTGTCCCCTCTCTGTCAATGTATCACACCCAGGGAAGAGCAGAATGACCCCTGACTGTCAATGTAACCCACCCTGGGATGGGCAGACTGACCGCACTCTGTCAATGTAACACACCCAGGGAAGTGCAGACTGACCCCACTCTGTCAATGTAACCCACCCAGGGAAGCACAGACTGACACCACTCTGTAAATGTAACACAAATAGGGAAGAGCAGTCTGTCCGCACTCTGTCAATGTAACACAAACAGGGAAGATCAGACTAACCCCTCTCTGTCAATGTAACACACGCAGGGAAGAGCAGACTGACCCCACTCTGTCAATGTAACACATCCAGGGAAGTGCAGACTGACCCCATTCTGTCAATGTAACACACCCAGGGAAGAGCAGACTGACCCCACTCTGTCAATGTAACACAAACAGGGAAGAGCAGTCTGTCCCCACTCTGTCAATGTCACACACCCAGGGATGTGCAGACTGACCTCACTGTGTCAATGTCACACACCCAGGGAAGATCAGACTTGACACCACTCT
This sequence comes from Chiloscyllium punctatum, assembly GCF_047496795.1. Lineage (NCBI taxonomy): Eukaryota > Metazoa > Chordata > Chondrichthyes > Orectolobiformes > Hemiscylliidae > Chiloscyllium > Chiloscyllium punctatum. Next base: position 136,362,479 of record NC_092742.1, read on the forward strand.
GTAACTGTAACACAAACAGGGAAGAGCAGTCTGTCCCCAATCTGTAAATGTAACACACCCAGGGAAGTGGGGACTGACCTCACTCGGTCAATGTAACACACCCAGGGAAGATCAGACTGATCCCACTCTGTCAATGTAACACACCCAGGGAAGATCAGACTGATCCCACTCTGTCAATGTAACACACCTAGAGAAGTGCAGACGGACCCCACTCTGTCAATGTAACACACCCAGCGAAGAGCAGCCTGACTCCACTCTGTTTGTGTAACACACCCAGGGAAGAGCAGACTGACCTCACTATGTCAATGTAACACACCCTGGGAAGTGCAGACGGACCCCACTCAGTTAATGTAACACACACAGCGAAGAGCAGACTGACCCCACTCTGTCAATGTAACTCACCCTGGGAAGTGCAGATTGACCCCACTCTGTCAATGTAACACTCCCATGGAAGAGCAGACTGACCCCACTCATTCAATGGAACCCACCCAGGGAAGAGCAGGCTGACCTCACTCTGTCAATGTAACACTCCCATGGAAGAGCAGACTGACCCCACTCATTCAATGTATCACACCCAGGGAAGAGCAGAATGACCCCTGACTGTCAATGTAACATACCCAGGGAAGTGCAGACTGACCCCACTCTGTCAATGTAACACACCCAGGGAAGATCAGACGGACCCCACTCTGTAAAGGTAACACAAACAGGGAAGAGCAATCTGTCCCCACTCTGTCAATGTAACACACCCAGGGTAGTGCAGACTGACCCCACTCTGTCAATGTAACTCACCCAGGGAAGGGCAGACTGACCCCACTCTGTCTATGTAACTCACCCAGGGAAGTGAAGACTGAACTCACTCTGTCAATGTAACACACCCAGGGAATATCAGACTGATCCCACTCTGTCAATGTAACACACCCAGGGAAGTGCAGACGGATCCCACTCTGTCAATGTAACACACCTAGAGAAGTGCAGACTGACCCAACTCTGTCAGTGAAACACATCCAGGGAAGTGCAGACTGACCCCACTCAGTTAATGTAACACACCCAGCGAAGAGCAGACTGACCCCACTCTGTTAATGTAACAGAACCTGGGAAGTGCAGACTGACCCCACTCAGTTAATGTAACACACCCAGCGAAGAGCAGACTGACCCCACTCTGTTAATGTAACACACCCTGGGAAGTGCAGACTGACTCCACTCTGTCAATGTAACACACCCAGGAAAGTGCGGACTGACCGCACTCTGTCAATGGAACACACCCAGGGAAGAGCAGACTGACCCCACTCTGTCAATGTAACCCACCCAGAGAAGTGTTTACTGACCCCACTCTGTCAATGTAACCCACCCAGGGAAGAGCAGAATGACCCCACTCTGTAAATGTAATACACCCAGGGAAGAACAGACTGACCCCACTCTTTCAAAGTAACACACCCAGGGAAGAGCAGACTGACCCCACTCTGTCAATGTAACACACCCAATGAAAGGCAGACTGACCCCCTCTGTCAATGTAACCCACCCAGGGAAGAGTTTACTGACCCCACAGTGTCAATGTAACACACCCAGGGAAGTGCAGACTAAACCTACTCTGTCAATGTAACACACCCAGGGAAGGGCAGATTGACCCCACTCTGTCAATGTAACACAAACAGGTTAGAGCAGTCTGTCCCCACTCTGTCAATGTCACACACCCAGAGACGTGCAGACTGACCTCACTGTGTCAATGTAACACACCCAGGGAAGCGCAGACTGACACCACTCTGTAAATGTGACACAAATAGGGAAGAGCAATCTGTCCGCACTCTGTCAATGTAACACATCCAGGGAAGTGCAGACTGACCCCACTCTGTAAATGTAACACACCCAGGGAAGTGCAGACTGACCTCACTGTGTCAATGCAACACACCCAGGGAAGATCAGACTAACACCACTCTGTAAATGTAACACAAATAGGGAAGAGCAGTCTGTCCGCACTCTGTCAATGTAACACAAACAGGGAAGATCAGAGTAACCCCTCTCTGTCAATGTAACACACGCAGAGAAGAGCAGACTGATCCCACTCTGTCAATGTAACACACCCAGGGAAGATCAGACTAACCCCATTCTGTCAATGTAACACACCCAGGGAAGAGCAGACTGACCCCACTCTGTCAATGTAACACACCCAGGGAAGAGCAGACTGACCCCACTCTGTCAATGTAAAACGCCCAGGGAAGAGCAGACTGACCCCACTCTGTAAATGTAACACAAACAGGGAAGAGCAGTCTGTCCCCACTCTATAAATGTAACACACCCAGGGAAGTGGAGACTGACCTCACTCTGTCAATGTAACACACCCAGGGAAGATCAGACTGATCCCACTCTGTCAATGTAACACACCTAGAGAAGTGCAGACGGACCCCACTCTGTCAATGTAACACACCCAGCGAAGAGCAGCCTGACCCCACTCTGTTAATGTAACACACCCAGGGAAGAGCAGACTGACCTCACTATGTCAATGTATCACACCCTGGGAAGTGCAGACCGAGCCCACTCAGTTAATGTAACACACCCAGCGAAGAGCAGACTGACCCCACTCTGTCAATGTAACACACCCAGCGAAGAGCAGACTGACCCCACTCTGTCAATGTACCCAACCAAGGAAGAGCAGATTGATCCCACTCTGTCAATGTAACTCACTCTGGGAAGTGCAGATTGACCCCACTCTGTCAATGTAACACACCCAGGGAAGAGCAGACTGACCCCACTCTGTCAATGTAACACACCCAGGGAAGAGCAGACTGACCTCACTATGTCAATGTAACACAAACAGGGAAGAGCAGTCTGTCCCCACTCTGTCAATGTCACACACCCAGGGAAGTGCAGACTGTCCTCACTGTGTCAATGTCACACACCCAGGGAAGATCAGACTTGACACAACTCTGTCAATGTAACACTCCCATGGAAGAGCAGACTGACCCCACTCATTCAATGGAACCCACCCAGGGAAGAGCAGGCTGACCTCACTCTGTCAATGTAACACTCCCATGGAAGAGCAGACTGACCCCACTCATTCAATGTATCACACCCAGGGAAGAGCAGAATGACCCCTGACTGTCAATGTAACATACCCAGGGAAGTGCAGACTGACCCCACTCTGTCAATGTAACACACCCAGGGAAGATCAGACGGACCCCACTCTGTAAAGGTAACACAAACAGGGAAGAGCAATCTGTCCCCACTCTGTCAATGTAACACACCCAGGGTAGTGCAGACTGACCCCACTCTGTCAATGTAACTCACCCAGGGAAGGGCAGACTGACCCCACTCTGTCTATGTAACTCACCCAGGGAAGTGAAGACTGAACTCACTCTGTCAATGTAACACACCCAGGGAATATCAGACTGATCCCACTCTGTCAATGTAACACACCCAGGGAAGTGCAGACGGATCCCACTCTGTCAATGTAACACACCTAGAGAAGTGCAGACTGACCCAACTCTGTCAGTGAAACACATCCAGGGAAGTGCAGACTGACCCCACTCAGTTAATGTAACACACCCAGCGAAGAGCAGACTGACCCCACTCTGTTAATGTAACAGAACCTGGGAAGTGCAGACTGACCCCACTCAGTTAATGTAACACACCCAGCGAAGAGCAGACTGACCCCACTCTGTTAATGTAACACACCCTGGGAAGTGCAGACTGACTCCACTCTGTCAATGTAACACACCCAGGAAAGTGCGGACTGACCGCACTCTGTCAATGGAACACACCCAGGGAAGAGCAGACTGACCCCACTCTGTCAATGTAACCCACCCAGAGAAGTGTTTACTGACCCCACTCTGTCAATGTAACCCACCCAGGGAAGAGCAGAATGACCCCACTCTGTAAATGTAATACACCCAGGGAAGAACAGACTGACCCCACTCTTTCAAAGTAACACACCCAGGGAAGAGCAGACTGACCCCACTCTGTCAATGTAACACACCCAATGAAAGGCAGACTGACCCCCTCTGTCAATGTAACCCACCCAGGGAAGAGTTTACTGACCCCACAGTGTCAATGTAACACACCCAGGGAAGTGCAGACTAAACCTACTCTGTCAATGTAACACACCCAGGGAAGGGCAGATTGACCCCACTCTGTCAATGTAACACAAACAGGTTAGAGCAGTCTGTCCCCACTCTGTCAATGTCACACACCCAGAGACGTGCAGACTGACCTCACTGTGTCAATGTAACACACCCAGGGAAGTGCAGACTGACCCCACTCTGTCAATGTAACACACCCAGGGAAGCGCAGACTGACACCACTCTGTAAATGTGACACAAATAGGGAAGAGCAATCTGTCCGCACTCTGTCAATGTAACACATCCAGGGAAGTGCAGACTGACCCCACTCTGTAAATGTAACACACCCAGGGAAGTGCAGACTGACCTCACTGTGTCAATGCAACACACCCAGGGAAGATCAGACTAACACCACTCTGTAAATGTAACACAAATAGGGAAGAGCAGTCTGTCCGCACTCTGTCAATGTAACACAAACAGGGAAGATCAGAGTAACCCCTCTCTGTCAATGTAACACACGCAGAGAAGAGCAGACTGATCCCACTCTGTCAATGTAACACACCCAGGGAAGAGCAGACTGACCCCACTCTGTCAATGTAACACACCCAGGGAAGAGCAGACTGACCCCACTCTGTCAATGTAAAACGCCCAGGGAAGAGCAGACTGACCCCACTCTGTAAATGTAACACAAACAGGGAAGAGCAGTCTGTCCCCACTCTATAAATGTAACACACCCAGGGAAGTGGAGACTGACCTCACTCTGTCAATGTAACACACCCAGGGAAGATCAGACTGATCCCACTCTGTCAATGTAACACACCCAGGGAAGATCAGACTGATCCCACTCTGTCAATGTAACACACCTAGAGAAGTGCAGACGGACCCCACTCTGTCAATGTAACACACCCAGCGAAGAGCAGCCTGACCCCACTCTGTTAATGTAACACACCCAGGGAAGAGCAGACTGACCTCACTATGTCAATGTATCACACCCTGGGAAGTGCAGACCGAGCCCACTCAGTTAATGTAACACACCCAGCGAAGAGCAGACTGACCCCACTCTGTCAATGTAACACACCCAGCGAAGAGCAGACTGACCCCACTCTGTCAATGTACCCAACCAAGGAAGAGCAGATTGATCCCACTCTGTCAATGTAACTCACTCTGGGAAGTGCAGATTGACCCCACTCTGTCAATGTAACACACCCAGGGAAGAGCAGACTGACCCCACTCTGTCAATGTAACACACCCAGGGAAGAGCAGACTGACCCCACTCTGTCAATGTAACACAAACAGGGAAGAGCAGTCTGTCCCCACTCTGTCAATGTCACACACCCAGGGAAGTGCAGACTGTCCTCACTGTGTCAATGTCACACACCCAGGGAAGATCAGACTTGACACAACTCTGTCAATGTAACACTCCCATGGAAGAGCAGACTGACCCCACTCATTCAATGGAACCCACCCAGGGAAGAGCAGGCTGACCTCACTCTGCAAAATACCCCACACAGGGTAGAGCAGATAGAACAGGCAATCCCCACTCGTTGCAAAAAATATAAACACCAAGGCAGACAAACCCAACTCTGCCAGTGTAACCCGACCAGGCAAGAGCAGACTGAACTCACTCTGCAAAATAACTCACCAAGTCAAGTGCAGATTGACCCCTCTCTGTCAATGAAACCCACCCAGGGAAGAGTTTACTGACGACACACTGTCAATGTAACACACCCATGGAAGAGCACACTGACCCAACTCTGTCAATGTAACACACCCATGGAAGAGCAGATTGAACCCACTCTGTCAATGTAACACAAACAGAGAAGAGCAGACTGACCCCACTCTGTCAATGTAACACACACAGGGAAGAGCAGACTGACCCTACTCTGTCAATGTAACACAAACAGGGAAGTGCAGACTGACCCCACTCTGTCAGTGTAAGAAACCCAGGGAAGAGCAGACTGACCCCACTCTGTCAATGTAACACAAACAGAGAAGAGCAGACTGACCCCACTCTGTCAATGTAACACACCCAGGGAAGAGCAGACTGACCCCACTCTCTCAATGTAACACACCCAGGGAAGAGCAGATTGACCCAACTCTTTCAAAGTAAAACACCCAGGGAAGAGCAGACTGACCCCACTCAGTCAATGTAACACAACCAGTGAAAGGCAGACTGACCCCCTCTGTCAATGTAACCCACCCAGCGAAGAGATTACTGACCCCACAGTGTCAATGTAACAAACCCAGGGAAGTGCAGACTGACCCCACACTGTCAATGTAACACACCCAGGGAAGGGCAGATTGACCCCACTCTGTCAATGTAACACAAACAGGTTCGAGCAGTCTGTCCCCACTCTGTCAATGTCACACACCCAGGGACGTGCAGACTGACCTCACTGTGTCAATGTAACACACCCAGGGGAGTGCAGACTGACCCCACTCTGTCAATGTAACACACCCAGGGAAGGGCAGACTGACCCCACTCTGTCAATGAAACACACCCAGGGAAGAGTATACTGACCCCACTCTGTCAATGTAACACACTCAGCGAAGAGCAGACTGACCTCACTATGTCAATGTAACACACCCTGGGAAGTGCAGACTGACCCCACTCAGTTAATGTAACACACCCAGCGAAGAGCAGACTGACCCCACTCTGTCAATGTAACACACCCAGCGAAGAGCAGACAGACCCCACTCTGTCAATGTAACCCACCCAGGGAAGAGCAGATTGACCCCACTCTGTCAATGTAACTCACCCTGGGAAGTGCAGATTGACCCCACTCTGTCAATGTAACACTCCCATGGAAGAGCAGACTGACCCCACTCATTCAATGGAACCCACCTTGGGAAAAGCAGGCTGACCTCACTCTGCAAAATACCCCACTCAGGGTAGAGCAGAGAGAACAGACTAACCCCACTCGTTGCAACAAATATAAACACCAAGGCAGACAAACCCAACTCTGCCAGTGTAACCCGACCAGGCAAGAGCAGACTGAACTCACTCTGCAAAATAACTCACCAATCAAGTGCAGATTGACCCCTCTCTGTCAATGAAACCCACCCAGGGAAGAGTTTACTGACGACACACTGTCAATGTAACCCACCCAGGGAAGAGCAGACTGACCCGACTCTGTCAATGTAACACACCCATGGAAGAGCACACTGACCCAACTCTGTCAATGTAACACACCCATGGAAGAGCAGACTGACCCCACTCTGTCAATGTAACACAAACAGAGAAGAGCAGACTGACCCCACTCTGTCAATATAACACACACAGGGAAGAGCAGACTGACCCTAATCTGTCAATGTAACACAAACTGGGAAGTGCAGACTGACCCCACTCTGTCAGTGTAAGACACCCAGGGAAGAGCAGACTGACCCCACTCTGTCAATGTAACACAAACAGAGAAGAGCAGACTGACCCCACTCTGTCAATGTAACACACCCAGGGAAGAGCAGACTGACCCCACTCTGTCAATGTAACGCACCCAGGGAAGAGCAGACTGACCCCACTCTGTCAATGTAACACAAACAGGTTAGAGCAGTCTGTCCCCACTCTGTCAATGTCACACACCCAGGGAAGTGCAGACTGACCTCACTGTGTCAATGTAATACACCCAGTGAGGATCAGACTGAACCCAGTCTGTAAATGTAACACAAACAGGGAAGAGCAGTCTGTCCCCACTATGTCAATGCAACACAGCCAGGGAGTGTAGACTGACCCCACTCTGTAAATGTATTTCACGCAGGGAAGGGCAGACTGACCGCCCTCTGTCAATGTAACACACCCAGGGAAGAGCAGACTGACAATACTCTGTCAATGTAACACACCCAGGGAAGAGCAGACTGACCCAACTCTGTCAATGTGACACACGCAGGGAAGAGCAGACTGACCTCACTCTGTCAATGTAACACACCCAGAAAAGTGCAGACTGACCCCACTCTTTCAATGTAACACACCCACAAAAGTGCAGACGGACCACACTCTGTCAATGTAACACACCCAGGGAAGAGCAGACTGACTCCACTCTGTCAATGTAACACACCCAGAAAAGTGCAGACTGACCCCACTCTCTCAATGTAACACACCGAGGGAAGAGAAGACTGACTCCACTCTGTCAATGTAACACACCCAGGGAAGAGCAGACTGACCTCACTGTGACAATGTAACACACCCAGGGAAGATCAGACTAAACCCACTCTGTAAATGTAACACAAACAGGGAAGAGCCGTCTGTCCCCACTCTGTCAATGTAACACACCCAGGGAACGGCAGATTGACCCCCCTCTGTCAATGTAACACACCCAGGGTAGAGCAGACTGAATCCACTCTGTCTCTGCAACACACCCAGGGAAGAGCAGACTGACTCCACTCTGTCAATGTAACACACCCAGAAAAGTGCGGACTGACCCCACTCTGTCAAAGTAACACACCCAGGGAAGAGCAGACTGACCCCACTCTGAAAACGTTCCACACCCAGGGAAGGGAAGACTTACTCCACTCTGTCAATGTAACCCACCCAGAGAAGAGTTTACTGAACCCACACTGTCAATGTAACACACCCAGGGAAGAGCAGACGGAACCGACTCTGTCAATTTAACACACCCAGGGAAGAGCAGACTGACCCCACTCTGTCAATGTAACACACCCAGGGAAGACAGACTGACCCCACTCTGTCAATGTAACACACCCAGGGAAGAGCAGACTGACCCCACTCTGTCAATGTAACACACCCAGGGAAAGGCAGACTGAACCCCCTCTGTCAATGTAACCCACCCAGGGAAGCCTTTACTGACCCCACACTGTCAATGTAACACACCCAGGGAAGTGCACACTGACCGCACTCTGTCAATGTAACACACCCAGGGAAGGGCACACTGACCCCACTCTGTCAATGTAACACAAACAGGTTAGAGCAGTCAGTCCCAACTCTGTCAATGTCACACACCCAGGGAAGTGTAGACTGACCTCACTGTGTCAATGTAACACACCCAGGGAAGAGCAGAACAACCCCACTCGTTCCAACAAACTTACACACCAAGACAGACAAACCCAACTCTGCCAATGTAAGCCGACCAGGCAAGAGCAGACTGACCTCACTCTGCAAAATAACTCACACAGTCAAGTGCAGATTGACCCCTCTCTGTCAATGTAACACACCCAGGGATGTGCTGACTGTCCCCACTATGTCAATGTAACCCACCCAGGGAAGCGCAGACTGACCCCACTCTGTCTACGTAACACACCCAAGAAGATCAGACTAACCCCACTCTGTCAATGTAACACACCCAGGGATGAGCAGACTGACCCCACTCTGTCTATGTAACACACACAGGGAAGAGCAGACTGACCCTACTCTCTCAATGTAACATACCCAGTGAAGGGCAGATTGACCCCACTCTGTCAATGTAACACAAACAGGTTAGAGCAGTCTGTCCCCACTCTGTAAATGTAACATAAACAGGGAAGAGCCGTCTGTCCCCACTCTGTCAATGTAACACACCCAGGGATGAGCAGACTGACCCCTCTCTGTCAATGTAACACACCCAGGGTAGAGCAGACTGACCCCACTCTGTCAATGCAACACACCCAGGGAAGAGCAGACTGACTCCACTCTGTCAATGTAACACACCCAGAAAAGTGCAGACTGACCCCACTCTTTCAATGTAACACACCCACAAAAGTGCAGACGGACCACACTCTGTCAATATAACACACCCAGGGAAGAGCAGACTGACTCCACTCTGTCAATGTAACACACCCAGAAAAGTGCAGACTGACCCCACTCTCTCAATGTAACACACCGAGGGAAGAGAAGACTGACTCCACTCTGTCAATGTAACACACCCAGGGAAGAGCAGACTGACCTCACTGTGACAATGTAACACACCCAGGGAAGATCAGACTAAACCCACTCTGTAAATGTAACACAAACAGGGAAGAGCCGTCTGTCCCCACTCTGTCAATGTAACACACCCAGGGAACGGCAGATTGACCCCCCTCTGTCAATGTAACACACCCAGGGTAGAGCAGACTGAATCCACTCTGTCAATGCAACACACCCAGGGAAGAGCAGACTGACTCCACTCTGTCAATGTAACACACCCAGGGAAGGGCACACTGACCCCACTCTGTCAATGTAACACAAACAGGTTAGAGCAGTCAGTCCCAACTCTGTCAATGTCACACACCCAGGGAAGTGTAGACTGACCTCACTGTGTCAATGTAACACACCCAGGGAAGAGCAGAACAACCCCACTCGTTCCAACAAACTTACACACCAAGACAGACAAACCCAACTCTGCCAATGTAAGCCGACCAGGCAAGAGCAGACTGACCTCACTCTGCAAAATAACTCACACAGTCAAGTGCAGATTGACCCCTCTCTGTCAATGTAACACACCCAGGGATGTGCTGACTGTCCCCACTCTGTCAATGTAACCGACCCAGGGAAGCGCAGACTGACCCCACTCTGTCTACGTAACACACACAAGAAGATCAGACTAACCCCACTCTGTCAATGTAACACACCCAGGGATGAGCAGACTGACCCCACTCTGTCTATGTAACACACACAGGGAAGAGCAGACTGACCCTACTCTCTCAATGTAACATACCCAGTGAAGGGCAGATTGACCCCACTCTGTCAATGTAACACAAACAGGTTAGAGCAGTCTGTCCCCACTCTGTAAATGTAACACAAACAGGGAAGAGCCGTCTGTCCCCACTCTGTCAATGTAACACACCCAGGAATGAGCAGACTGACCCCTCTCTGTCAATGTAACACACCCAGGGTAGAGCAGACTGACCCCACTCTGTCAATGCAACACACCCAGAAAAGTGCAGACTGACCCCACTCTCTCAATGTAACACACCGAGGGAAGAGAAGACTGACTCCACTCTGTCAATGTAACACACCCAGGGAAGAGCAGACTGACCTCACTGTGACAATGTAACACACCCAGGGAAGATCAGACTAAACCCACTCTGTAAATGTAACACAAACAGGGAAGAGCCGTCTGTCCCCACTCTGTCAATGTAACACACCCAGGGAACGGCAGATTGACCCCCCTCTGTCAATGTAACACACACAGGGTAGAGCAGACTGAATCCACTCTGTCAATGCAACACACCCAGGGAAGAGCAGACTGACTCCACTCTGTCAATGTAACACACCCAGAAAAGTGCGGACTGACCCCACTCTGTCAAAGTAACACACCCAGGGAAGAGCAGACTGACCCCACTCTGAAAACGTTCCACACCCAGGGAAGGGAAGACTTACTCCACTCTGTCAATGTAACCCACCCAGAGAAGAGTTTACTGAACCCACACTGTCAATGTAACACACCCAGGGAAGAGCAGACGGAACCGACTCTGTCAATTTAACACACCCAGGGAAGAGCAGACTGACCCCACTCTGTCAATGTAACACACCCAGGGAAGAACAGACTGACCCCACTCTGTCAATGTAACACACCCAGGGAAGAGCAGACTGACCCCACTCTGTCAATGTAACACACCCAGGGAAAGGCAGACTGAACCCCCTCTGTCAATGTTACCCACCCAGGGAAGCCTTTACTGACCCCACACTGTCAATGTAACACACCCAGGGAAGTGCACACTGACCGCACTCTGTCAATGTAACACACCCAGGGAAGGGCACACTGACCCCACTCTGTCAATGTAACACAAACAGGTTAGAGCAGTCAGTCCCAACTCTGTCAATGTCACACACCCAGGGAAGTGTAGACTGACCTCACTGTGTCAATATAACACACCCAGGGAAGAGCAGAACAACCCCACTCGTTCCAACAAACTTACACACCAAGACAGACAAACCCAACTCTGCCAATGTAAGCCGACCAGGCAAGAGCAGACTGACCTCACTCTGCAAAATAACTCACACAGTCAAGTGCAGATTGACCCCTCTCTGTCAATGTAACACACCCAGGGATGTGCTGACTGTCCCCACTCTGTCAATGTAACCGACCCAGGGAAGCGCAGACTGACCCCACTCTGTCTACGTAACACACCCAAGAAGATCAGACTAACCCCACTCTGTCAATGTAACACACCCAGGGATGAGCAGACTGACCCCACTCTGTCTATGTAACACACACAGGGAAGAGCAGACTGACCCTACTCTCTCAATGTAACATACCCAGTGAAGGGCAGATTGACCCCACTCTGTCAATGTAACACAAACAGGTTAGAGCAGTCTGTCCCCACTCTGTAAATGTAACACAAACAGGGAAGAGCCGTCTGTCCCCACTCTGTCAATGTAACACACCCAGGAATGAGCAGACTGACCCCTCTCTGTCAATGTAACACACCCAGGGTAGAGCAGACTGACCCCACTCTGTCAATGCAACACACCCAGGGAAGAGCAGACTGACTCCACTCTGTCAATGTAACACACCCAGAAAAGTGCGGACTGACCCCACTCTGTCAAAGTAACACACCCAGGGAAGAGCAGACTGACCCCACTCTGTAAATGTTCCACACCCAGGGAAGGGCAGACTTACTCCACTCTGTCAATGTAACCCACCCAGAGAAGAGTTTACTGAACCCACACTGTCAATGTAACACACCCAGGGAAGAGCAGACGGAACCGACTCTGTCAATTTAACACACCCAGGGAAGAGCAGACTGACCCCACTCTGTCAATGTAACACACCCAGGGAAGAGCAGACTGACCCCACTCTGTCAATGTAACACACCCAGGGAAAGGCAGACTGAACCCCCTCTGTCAATGTAACCCACCCAGGGAAGCCTTTACTGACCCCACACTGTCAATGTAACACACCCAGGGAAGTGCACACTGACCGCACTCTGTCAATGTAACACACCCAGGGAAGAGCAGACTGACCCCACTCTGTCAATGTAACACAAACCGGGATGAGCAGTCTGTCCCCACTCTGTCAATGTCACAGAACCAGAGAAGTGCAGACTGACCTCACTGTGTCAATGTCACACACCCAGGGAAGATCAGACTGACCCCACTCTGTAAATGTAACACAAACAGGGAAGAGCAGTCTGTACCCACTCTGTCAATGTAACACACCCAGGGAAGTGGAGACTGACCTCACTCTGTCAATGTAACACACCCAGGGAAGATCAGACTGATCCCACTCTGTCAATGTAACACACCTAGAGAAGTGCAGACTGACCCAACTCTGTCAGTGAAACACATCCAGGGAAGTGCAGACTGACCCCACTCAGTTAATGTAACACACCCAGAAAAGTGCAGACTGACCCTACTCTATCAATGGAACACACCTAGGAAAGAGCAGACTGACTCCACTCTGTCAATGTAACACACCCAGGAAAGTGCGGACTGACCCCACTCTGTCAATGTAACCCACCCAGAGAAGTGTTTACTGACCCCACTCTGTCAATGTAACCCACCCAGGGAAGAGCAGACTGACCCCACTCTGTCAATGTAACACACCCAGGGAAGAGCAGACTGACCCCACTCTGTCAACACAGTAACTATGAGTGGATCAGGGTGATAGTGACACAATAAGTGTGATGGGATCAGGGAGATAGTGACACAGGAAGTGTGAGGGGGTCATGGTGATAGTGATGCAGTGAGTATGAGGGGGTCAGGGAGAAAGTGACACAGTAAGTGTGATGGGATCTGGTTGATAGTGATGCAGTGAGTGTGAGGGGATCAAAGTGATAGTGACGCAGTGAGTGTGAGGGGGTCAGGAAGAGAGTGACGCAGTAAGTGAGTGGGGATCAGGGAGATAGTGACACAGTAAGTGTGAGGGGGTCATGGTGATAGTGATGAAGGGAATGTGAGGGGGTCAGGGTGATAGTGACATAATAAGCGTGAGGGGATCAGGGAGATAGTGATGCAGTAAGTGTGAGGGGATCAGGGAGAGAGTTACATAGCGAGTGTGATGGGGTCAGGATGATCGTGACTTCGTGAGTGTGAGGGGATCAGGGAGATAGTGACGCAGTAAGTGTGAGGGGATCAAGTTGATAGTGACGCAGTAAGTGTGATGGGTCAGTGTGATAGTGATGCAGTAAGTCTGAGGGAGTCAGGGAGATATTGAGGCAGTAAGTGTGAGGGTATCACATTGATCGTGATGCAGTAAGTGTGATGGGATCAGGGAGTTAGTGACACAGTGAGTGTGAGGGGTCAGGGTGATAGTTATGTAGTAAGTGTGAGCTGGTCAGGTAATAGTAAAGCAATAAGTGTGAGGGGTTCAGAGTGATAGTGACGCAGTAAGCGTGAGGGGGTCAGGGAGATAGTGATGCAGTAAGAGTGGTGGTGTCAGGGTGATATTGACACAGTAAGTATGAGTGGATCAGGGTGATAGTGACGTAATAAGTGTGAGGGGATCAGGGAGATAGTAACGCATTAAGTCTGAAGGTATCAGGGAGATAGTGACGCAGTGAGTGTGAAGGGATCAATGTGATATGTTATGCAGTAAGTGTGAGGGGGTCAGGTGATAGTGAAGCAGTAAGTGTGAGGGGGTCAGAGAGATAGTGATGCAGTAAGTGTAATGGAGTCATAGTGATAGTGACACAATACGTATGAGTGGATCAGAGTGATAGTGATGCAGGAAGTATGAGGGGATCAGGGAGATATTGACGCAGTAAGCGTGAGGGGGTCAGGGTAATAGTGATGCAATAAGTGTGAGGGGATCAGGGAGAGAGTGAAAAAGCGAGCGTGATGGGATCAGGGCGATAGAGACGCAGTAAGTGTGATGGGATCAGGGTGATAGAGACGTAGTAAGTGTGATGGGATCAGGGTGGGAGTGACGCAGTAAGTGTGATGGGATAGGGGGGATAGAGACGCAGTAAGTGTGATGGGATCAGGGTGAGAGTGACACAGAAAGTGAGAGGGGATCAGGGTGATAGAGACGCAGTAAGTGTGATGGGATCAGGGTGAGAGTGACGCAGTAAGTGTGATGGGATCAGGGTGATAGTGATGCAGTAAGTGTGATGGGGTCATGATGACACTTAGGCAGTAAGTGTGAGGGTGCTAGGGTGATAATGACGCAGTGAGTGTGAGTGGATCAAGGTGATAGTGACGCAGTAAGTGTGCGGGTGTCAGGGAGATAGTGACACGGTAAGTGTGAGTGGATCAAGGTGATAGTGACACTGTAAGTGTGAGGGTGTCACGCAGTAAGTGTGATGGGGTCAGAAAGATAGCGATGCAATAAGTGTGAGGGGATCGGGGTGATAGTGACTCAGTAAGTGTGATGGAGTCAGGGTGAGTGTGATGCAGTAAGGGTGATGGGATCAGGGTGATAATGATGCAGTAAGTGTGATGGGGTCAGCGTGATAGTGATGCAACAAGTGTGTGGGGATCAGGGTGAGAGTGACGCAGTAAGTGTGATGGGGTCAGCGTGATAGTGATGCAGCAAGTGTGATGGGATCAGGGTGATTGTGATGCAGTAAGTGTGATGGGATCAGGGTGAGAATGATGCAGTAAGGGTGATGGGATCAGGGTGATAATGATGCAGTAAGTGTGATGGGTTCAGGGTGATAGTGATGCAGTAAGTGTGATTGGATCAGGGTGATAGTGACGCATGGAGTGTGAGGGGTCAGGGTGATAGTTATGCAGTAAGTGTGAGGGGATCCGAGTGATAGTGACACAGCAAGTGTGAGGGGGTCAGGGATATAGTGCTTCAGTAAGAGTGATGGTGTCAGGGTGATAATGATGCAGTAAGTGTGAGGGGTCAGGGAGATAGTGACACAGTCAGTGTGAAGGTGTCAGGGTGATAGTGACACAGTAACTATGAGTGGATCAGGGTGATAGTGACGTAATAAGTGTGAGGGGATCAGGGAGATAGTGATACACGAAGTGTGAGGTGGCCATGGTGATAGTGATGCAGTGAATGTGAGGGGTCAGGATGATAGTGACGCAGTAAGTGTGATGGGATGAGGAGAAAGTGAGGCAGTAAGTGTGATGGGGTCAGGGTGATAGTGATGCAGTAAGTCTGAGGGAGTCAGGGAGATATTGAGGCAGTAAGTGTGAGGGTATCACATTGATCGTGATGCAGTAAGTGTGATGGGATCAGGGAGTTAGTGACACAGTGAGTGTGAGAGGTCAGGGTGATAGTTATGCAGTAACTGTGAGCGGGTCAGGTGATAGTGAAGCAATAAGTCTGAGGCGGTCAGAGTGATAGTGACGCAGTAAGTGTGAGGGGGTCAGGGAGATAGTGATGCAGTAAGAGTGGTGGTGTCAGGGTGATAGTGACAGAGTAAGTATGAGTGGATCAGGGTGATAGTGACGTAATAAGTGTGAGGGGATCAGGGAGATAGTAACGCAGTAAGTCTGAGGGTATCAGGGAGATAGTGACGCAGTGAGTGTGAAGGGATCAATGTGATGGTTATGCAGTAAGTGTGAGGGGGTCAGGTGATAGTGAAGCAGTAAGTGTGAGGGGGTCAGAGAGATAGTGATGCAGTAAGTGTAATGGTGTAATGGTGATAGTGACACAATAAGTATGAGTGGATCAGAGTGATAGTGATGCAGGAAGTATGAGGGGATCAGGGTGATATTGACGCAGTAAGTGTGAGGGGGTCAGGGTAATAGTGATGCAATAAGTGTGAGGGATTCAGGGAGAGAGTGAAAAAGCGAGTGTGATGGGGTCAGGGTGATAGAGACGCAGTAAGTGTGATGGGATCAGGGTGAGAGTGACGCAGTAAGTGTGATGGGGTCAGGGTGATAGTGACGCAGTAAGTGTGATGGGATCAGGGTGAGAGTGACGCAGTAAGTGTGATGGGATCAGGGTGATAGAGACGCAGTAAGTGTGATGGGATCAGGGTGAGTGTGACGCAGTAAGTGTGATGGGATCAGGGTGATAGAGACGCAGTAAGTGTGATGGGATCAGGGTGATAGAGACGCAGTAAGTGTGATGGGATCAGGGTGAGAGTGACGCAGTAAGTGTGATGGGATCAGGCTGATAGTGATGCAGTAAGTGTGATGGGGTCATGATGATACTTAGGCAGTAAGTGTGAGGGTGTCAGGGTGATAGTGACGCAGTGAGTGTGAGTGGATCAAGGTGATAGTGACGCAGTAAGTGTGCGGGTGTCAGGGAGATAGTGACATGGTAAGTGTGAGCGGATCAAGGTGATAGTGACACAGTAAGTGTGAGGGTGTCACGCAGCAAGCGTGATGGGGTCAGAATGATAGCGATGCAATAAGTGTGAGGGGATCAGGGTTATTGTGATGCAGTAAGTGTGATGGGATCAGGGTGATAATGGTGCAGTAAGTGTGATGGGGACAGGGTGATAGTGATGCAGCAAGTGTGATGGGGGTCAGTGTCATAGTGTCACAAAAAGTGTGATGGGTTCAGGGTGATAGTGATGCAGTAAGTGTGAGCGGTTAAATGATAGTGATGCAGTAAGTGTGAGAGGTCAGGGTGATAGTGATGCAGTAGTCAGAGGGGATCAGGGAGATAGTGACTCAGTAAGTGTGAGGCGATCACAGTGATTATGACGCAGTAAGTGTGAGGGGATCAGGGTGATAGTGATGCAGCAAGTGTGATGGGGTCAGGTTGATAGTAATGCAGCAAGTGTGATGGGGTCAGGGTGATAATGATGCAGTAAGTGTGATGGGTTCAGGGTGAGAGTGACGCAGTAAGTGTGATGGGGTCAGGGTGATAGTGACACTGTAAGTGTGATGGGATCAGGTTGATAGTGATGCAACAAGTGTAAGGGGATCAGGGTGAGAGTGACGCAGTACGTGTGACGTGGTCAGCGTGATAGTGATGCAGCAAGTGTGATGGGATCAGGGTGATTGTGATGCAGTAAGTGTGATGGGGTCAGGGTGATAATGATGCAGTAAGTGTGATGGGTTCAGGGTGAGAGTGATGCAGTAAGTGTGATGGGGTCAGGGTGATAGTGACGCAGCAAATTTGATGGGGTCAGTGTGATAGTGACACAGTAAGTGTGAGTGGCTCTCGGAGATATTCACACAGTAATTGTGAAGGGTCAGGGTGATAGTGGCACTGAAAGTGTGATAGCATCAGGGTGATAGTGATGCAGAAAGTGTGAGGGGAGTAGGGTGATAGTGACTCAGTAAGTGTGAGGGGTCAGGGTGATAATGATGCAGTTAGTGTGATGGTGTCAGGGTGATAGTAACACAAAAAGTGTGATGGTTCAGGGTGATAGTGACGCAGTAAGTGTGAGTGGTTAGGGTGATAATGATGCAGTAAGTGTGAGGGGGTCAGGGTGTTAGTGATGCAGTAAGTGTGAGGGAGTCAGGATGATAGTGACGCAGTAAGTGTGGTGGGCTCAGAGTGATACTGATGCAGTAAGTGTGAGCGGGTCAGGGTGATAGTGCCACAGTACGTGTGATGGTATGAGAGTGATAATGACGCAGCAAGTGTGATGTGGTCAAAGTGATAACGATGCAGTAAGTGTGAGCAAGTCAGGGTCATAGTGATGCAGTAAGTTTGAGGGGGTCAGGGTGATAGTGACGCATTAAGTGTGAGTGGTTAGGCTGGTAGTGATGCAGTAAGTGTGATGGAGTCAGGGTGATAGTGACGCAGTGAGTGTGATGGGGTCAGGGTGATTGTGAGGCAGTACGTGTGATGGGGTTAGAGTGATAGCGATGCAGCAAGTGTGATGGGATCAGGGTGATAGTGATGCAGTAAGTGTGGGGGGTCAGTGTGATAGTGACACAGTAAGTGTGAGGGGGTCAGATTGATAGTGATGCAGTAAGTGTGAGGCGGTCATGGTGATAATGACGCAGTAAGTGTGAGTGGCTCAGGGAGATATTGACACAGTAAGTGTAATGGCTTCAGTGTGATAGTGACGCAGGAAGTGTGAGGGGGTCATGGTGATAATGTCACAGTAAGTGTGAGTGGCTCTAGGAGATATTGACGCAGTAATTGGGAGGGGTCAGGGTAATACTGACACAGGAAGTGTGATGGGGTCAGGGTGATAGTGACACAGAAAGTGTGAGGGGATCAGGGTGATAGAGACGCAGTAAGTGTGATGGGATCAGGGTGAGAGTGACGCAGTAAGTGTGATGGGATCAGGCTGATAGTGATGCAGTAAGTGTGATGGGGTCATGATGATACTTAGGCAGTAAGTGTGAGGGTGTCAGGGTGATAGTGACGCAGTGAGTGTGAGGGGATCAAGGTGTTAGTGACGCAGTAAGTGTGCGGGTGTCAGGGAGATAGTGACACGGTAAGTGTGAGCGGATCAAGGTGATAGTGACACTGTAAGTGTGAGGGTGTCACGCAGTAAGTGTGATGAGGTCAGAATGATAGTGATGCAATAAGTGTGAGTGGGTCGGGGTGATAGTGATGCAGTAAGTGTGATGGGGACAGGATGATAGTGATGAAGTAAGTGTGAGGGGATCGGGGTGATAGTGACTCAGTAAGTGTGATGGGGTCAGCGTGATAGTGATGCAACAAGTGTGTGGGGATCAGGGTGAGAGTGACGCAGTAAGTGTGATGGGGTCAGCATGATAGTGATGCTGCAAGTGTTAATGGGTCAGGGTGATTGTGATGCAGTAAGTGTGACGGGTAGGCTGATCGTGATGCAGTAAGTGTGAGGGGGTCAGAGTGAAAACGACGCAGTAAGTGTGATGGGTTCAGGGAGATAATGACGCAGTAAGTGTGAGCAGTTAGGGTGATAGTGATGCAGTAATTGTGAGGGGGTCAAGGTGATAGTGATGCAGTAAGTGAGAGGGGATCAGGGAGATAGTGACTCAGAAAGTGTGAGGCGATCACAGTGATAGTGACACAGTAAGTGTGCGGGAGTTAGGCTGATAGTGACGCAGTAAGTGTGATGGGGTCAGAGTGATAGTGATACAGTAAGTGTGAGCGGGTCAGCATGTTATTGATGCAGTGAGTGTGAGCGGGTCAGGGTGATAGAGATGCAGTAAGTGTGAGGGGATTAGGGTGATCATAACACAGTAAGTGTAATGGGAGCAGGGTGATTGTGATGCATAAGTGTGATGGGGTCAGGTTGATTGTGAAGCAGAAAGGGTGAGGGGATCAGGGTGATAGTGACTCAGTAAGTGTGATGGGATCAGGGTGAGAATGACGCAGCAAGTGTGATGGGGTCAGGATGATAGTGATGCAGTAAGTGTGAGGGGATCAGGGTGATAGTGACTCAGTATGTGTGATGGGGTCAGGATAATAGTGATGCAGTAAGTGTGACGGGATCAGGGTGATAGTGATTCAGTAAGTGTGATGAGGTCAGGATGATAGTGATGCAGTAAGTGTGAGGTGATCAGGATGATAGTGACTCAGTAAGTGTGATGGGGTCAGGATGATAGTGATGCAGTAAGTGTGAGGTGATCAGGGTGATAGTGACTCAGTGGGTGTGATGGGATCAGGGTGAGAGTGACGCAGTAAGTGTGATGGGGTAAGGTTGATAGTGAAGCAGAAAGTGTGATTGGGTCAGGGTGATAGTGATGCAGTAAGTGTGATGGGATCAGGATGAGAGTGACACAGTAAGTGTGATGGTGTCAGTGTGATAGTGATGCAGCAAATGTGATGGGGCCAGGGTGATAATGACGCAGTAATTGTGAGTAGCTCTGGGAGATAGTAACGCAGTAAGTGAGAGGGGATCAGGGTGATAGTGACTCAGTATGTGTGATGGGGCCAGGATGATAGTGATGCAGTATGTGTGAGGGGATCAGGGTGATAGTGACTCAGTATGTGTGATGGGGCCAGGATGATAGTGATGCAGTATGTGTGAGGGGATCAGGGTGATAGTGACTCAGTAAGTGTGATGAGGTCAGGATGATAGTGATGCAGTAAGTGTGGGGGATCAGGATGATAGTGACGCATTAAGTTTGAGGGGGTCAGTGTGATACTGACGCAGTAAGTGTGATGCGGTCATGGTGATAATGACACAGTAAGTGTGAGTGGCTCTGCGGGATATTGATGCAGTAAGTGTGAGGGGTCACGGTGATAGTGACACAGGAAGTGTGATGGGATCAGGGAGATAGTGACGCAGGAAATGCGAGGGGATCAAGGTGATAGTGACTCACTAAGTGTGATGGGGAAGTGTGATAGTGACACAGTTAGTTTGAGGGGATCAGGATGATAGTGACACAGTAAGTGTGAGTGGGTCAGTGTGATAGTGACACAGTAGGTGTGAGGGGGTCATGGTGATAGTGATGCAGTAAGTGTGATGGGGTCATGATGACACTTACCGCAGTAAGTATGATGAGGTCAGGGTGATAGTGACGCAGTAAGTGTGAGGGTGTCAGGGAGATAGTGACACGGTAAGTGTGAGGGTATCAGGGTGATAGTGACGCAGTAAGTGTGAGGGTGTCAGGGAGATAGTGACACGGTAAGTGTGAGGGTATCAGGGTGATAGTGCAGCGGTATGAGTGACTGGATCAAAGTGATAGCGACGCAGTAGGTGTGATGGGGTCAGGGTTATAGTGATGCAGTAGGTGTGATGGGATCAGGGTGATAGTGATGCAGTAAGTGTGATGGGATCAGGGTGATAGTGATGCAGTAAGTGTGATGGGATCAGGGTGATAGTGATGCAGCAAGTGTGATGGGGTCAGAGTGATAGTGACACAGTCAGTGTGATGGGGTCAGAGTGATAGTGACACAGTTATTTTGATGGGATCATGATGACACTTACGCAGTAAGTGTGATGGGGTCAGAGTGATAGTGACGCAGTAAGTGTGAGGGTATCAGGGTGATAGTGCAGCAGTAAGTGCGACGGGATCAAAGTGATAGCGATGCAGTAGGTGTGATGAGGTCAGGGTGATAGTGACGCAGTAAGTGTGAGGGTGTCAGGGAGATAGTGACACGGTAAGTGTGAGGGTATCAGGGTGATAGTGCAGCGGCATGTGTGACGGGATCAAAATGATAGCGATGCAGTAGGTGTGATGGGGTCAGGGTGATCGTGATGCAGTAGGTGTGATGGGATCAGGGTGATAGTGATGCAGTAAGTGTGATGGGGTCAGGGTGATAGTGATGCAGTAAGTGTGATGGGATCAGGGTGATAGTGATGCAGCAAGTGTGATGCGGTCAGGGTGATTGTGACGCATAAAGTGTGATGGGGTCAGGGTAATAGTGATGCAGTAAGTGTGATGGGGTCGGGGTGTTAGTGACACACAAAGTGTGAGGGGAGTAGGTTGATCGTGACGCAGTAAGTGTGAGGAGGTCAGGGTGAAAGTGACACAGTAAGTTTGATGGGATAAGGGTGACAGTGACGCAGTAAGTGTGATCGGGTCAGGGTAATAGTGACGCAGTAAGTGTGATGGGGTCAGGGTGATAGTGAGACAAAAAGTGTGATGGGTTCAGGGTGATAGTGATGCAGTAAGTGTAGCGGTTAGGTTGATAGTGATGCAGTAAGTGTGAGTGATCAGGGTAATAGTGACTCAGTAAGTGTGAGGCGATCACAGTGATAGTGACGCAGTAAGTGTGAGGGAGTCTGGGTGATAGTACCAAAGTAAGTGTGATGGTATCAGAGTGATAACGATGCAGTAAGTGTGAGCAGGTCAACATGATAGTGATGCAGTAAGTGTGAGGGGGTCAGGGTGATATTGATGCAGTAAGTGTGATGGGATCAGGGTGATAGTGATGCAGTAAGTGTGAGGGGATTATGGTGATCATATCACAGTAAGTGTAATGGGATCAGGGTGATTGTGATGCATAAGTGTGATGGGGTCATTTTGATAGTGAAGCAGAAAGTGTGAGGGGATCAGGGTGATAGTGACTCAGTAAGTGTAATGGGGTCAGGGTGAGAATGACGCAGTAAGTGTGAGGGGGTCAGGATGATAGAGACGCAGTAAGTGTGAGGGGATCAGGGTGATAGTGCTCAGTAAGTGTGATGGGGTCAGGATGATAATGATGCAGTAAGTGTGATGGGATCATGGTGATAGTGACTCAGTAAGTATGAGGCGATCACAGTGATAGTTACGCAGTAAGTGTGAGGGAGTCCGGGTGATAGTGATGCAGTAAGTGTGATGGGGTCAGGGTGATAGTGTTGCAGTAAGTGTGAGGGGTTCAGGGTGATAGTGACGCAGTAAGTGTGAGGGGGTCAAGATGATAGAGATGCAGTAAGTGTGAGGGGATCAGGGTGATAGTGACTCAGTAAGTGTGATGGGGTAAGGTTGATAGTGATGTAGTAAGTGTGATGGGATCAGGGTGATAGTGACTCAGTAAGTGTGATGGAGTCAGGATGATAGTGATGCAATAAGTGTGATGGGATCAGGGTGATAGTGACTCAGTAAGTGTGAGGCGATCACAGTGATAGTGCCGCAGTAAGTGTGAGGGTATCAGGGTAATAGTGATGCAGTAAGTGTGATGGGGTCAGGGTGATAGTGACACAGTAAGTGTGAGCAGTTAGGGTGATAGCAATGCAGTAAGTGTGAGGGGATCAAGGTGATAGTGTTGCAGTAGGTGTGATGGGATCAGGGTGATAGTGATGCAGTAAGTGTGATGGGGTCAGGGCGATAGTGACGCAGTAAGTGTGATGGGATCAGGGTGATAGTGATGCAGCAAGTGTGATGCGGTCAGGGTGATTGTGACGCATAAAGTGTGATGGTGTCAGGGTAATAGTGATGCAGTAAGTGTGATGGGGTCAGGGTGAAAGTGACACACAAAGTGTGAGGGGAGTAGGGTGATCGGGATGCAGTAAGTGTGAGGAGGTCAGGGTTAAAATGACACAGTAAGTTTGATGGGATCAGGGTGACAGTGACGCAGGAAGTGTGATCGTGTCAGGGTGATAGTGACGCAGTAAGTGTGATGGGTTCAGGGTGATAGTGATGCAGTAAGTGTGAGCGGTTAGGGTGATAGAGATCAGTAAGTGTGAGTGGTCAGGGTGATAGTGACTCAGTAAGTGTGAGGCGATCACAGTGATAGTGACGCAGTAAGTGTGAGGGATTCTGGGTGATAGTGATGCAGTAAGTGTGATGGGGACAGGGTGATAGTGATGCAGTAAGTGTGAGGGGATCAAGGTGATAGTGATGTAGTAAGTGTGAGGGGTTCAGGGTGATAGTGATGCAGTAAGTGTGATGGGGTCAGGGTGATAGTTACACAAAAAGTGTAATGGGTTCAGAGTGATAGTGATGCAGTAAGTGTGAGCGGTTAGGGTGATAGTGATGCAGTAAGTGTGAGGGGTCAGGGTGGTAGTGATGCAGTCAGTGAGAGGGGATCACAGTGATAGTGACGCAGTAAGTGTGAGGGCGTGAGGGTGATAGTGACGCAGTAAAAGTGATGGGGTCAGCGTGATAGTGATCACACAAAGTGTGAGAGGAGTAGGGTGATCGTGACGCATTAATTGTGAGGAGGTCAGGGTGAAAGCGACACAGTAAGGTTGATGGGATCAGGGTGACAGTGACGCAGTAAGTGTGATGGGGTCAGGGTGATAGTGATGCAGTAAGTGTGATGGGGTCAGGGTCATAGTGACGCAGTAAGTGTGATGGGGTCAGGGTAATAGTGACACAAAAAGTGTGATGGGTTCAGGGTGATAGTGATGCAGTAAGTGTGAGCGGTTAGGGTGATAGAGATACAGGAAGTGTGAGGGGTCAGTGTGGTAGTGACTCAGTAAGTGTGAAGTGATCACAGTGATAGTGACGCAGTAAGTGTCAGGGAGTCTGGGTGACAGTGACGCAGTAAGTGTGATGGAGTCAGGGTAATAGTGACACAGTAAGTGTGAGGCGGTCATGGTGATAGTGATGCAGTTAGTTTGAGGGGATCAAGGTGATAGTGATGCAGTAAGTGTGAGGGGTTCAGGGTGATAGTGACGCAGTAAGTGTGAGGGGATCAAGGTGCTAGTGATGTAGTAAGTGTGAGGGGTTCAGGGTGATAGTGACGCAGTAAGTGTGATGGGGTCAGGGTGATAGTTACACAAAAAGTGTAATGGGTTCAGGGTGATAGTGATGCAGTAAGTGTGAACGGTCAGGGTGATAGTGACACAGTAAGTGTAAGGCGGTCATGGTGATACTGACGCAGTAAGTGTGATGGGGTCATGGTGATAATGTCACAGTAAGTGTGAGTGGCTCTGGGAGATATTGATGCAGTAATTGTGAGGGGTCAGAGTGATAGTGACACAGGAATTGTGAGGGGGTCAGGGTGATAGTGACTCAGTAAGTGTGATGGGGTCAGTGTGACAGTGACATAGGAAGTGTGATGGGGTCAGGGTGATAGTCATGCATTAAGTGTGATGGGGCCAGGGTGATAGTGATGCAAGAAGTGTGAGGGGATCAGGGTGATAATGACGCAGTAAGTGTGAGTGGCTCTAGGAGATATTGATGCAGTTATTGGGAGGGGTCAGTGTGATAGTGACTCAGTAAGTGTGCTGGGGTCAGAGTGATAGTGATGCAGAAAGTGTGAGGGGGTCATGATGATACTTTCACAGTCAGTGGGAGGGCGTCAGGGTGATAGTGATGCAGTGAGTGTGAGTGGATCAAGGTGATAGTGACGCAGTAAGTGTGAGGGGATCAGGGTGGTAGTGACGCAGTGAGTGTGAGTGGATCAAGGTGATAGTGACTCAGTAAGTGTGAGGGTGTCAGGGAGATATTGATGCAGTAAGTGCGATGGGGTCAGTGTGATAGTGATGCAGTAAGTGTAGTCGGATCACGGTGATAGGGACACAGTAAGTGTGATGGGGCCAGGCTAATAGTGATGCAGCAAGTGTGATGGGATCAGGGTGATAGTGCAGCAGTAAGTGTGACGGGATCAAAGTGATAGCGATGCAGTCAGTGTGATGGGGTCAGGGTGATCATGATGCAGTAAGTGTGATGGGATCAGGGTGATAGCGACACAGTAAGTGTGATGGGACCATGGTGATAGTGATGCAGCAAGTGTGATGGGGTCAGGGTGATAGTGACGCATTAAGTGTGATGTGGTCAGGGTGATAGTGATGCACTAAGTGTGATGGGATAAGGGTGATAGTGACACAGCAACACCTGCCATCTGAGAGAGGAGCTGTTCCAAAATAGATACATGTTCCAATTACTTGAGGTTTGCCTGCTGTTTTGACCACAATTCCAATTTACCCAATTAGTTTAAGTTATACCCAGGATACCAGAAACCAATGGCATTTGGTTTGATTGTTTTGACACCTTGAAACTGATTATAAGAGTTTATTGAGTCGTGGGTGTTATATAAACCCGGTATTTTGAAAATATGAGGGAGAGCAACTCATACTTCCATCGAATAGCGAGCAACTGCTGCCGAGCCCGAGAGCTAAATGGCCATCTCGCATCTTCCTCTCAAAGAAATTAGAAAACAATTTCAACCAAAGTACCTTTTCATGTAAAACCTTCTCACATTAAAAATAAAACAAGACGGCCCATCGAGATTAGCAGACAGAGGATTGAATTCAGAGGAACCTGTTTGGTCTTGAGATTAAGTTCATGCAATGTTTAATAAGTGTCGAGATTAATAATTGGAACAATGTACTTTTGTGGTGTTGGAGTCAGATACTAAGTAGGTAAAAGAAGGGGACTTGGATTTGTGAACAGTTGTTGTTTAATGTTGACTATCAGAGTTAAGTAAATAATTATAATTTTCTGAATGTATTGGAATTTTAGAGTTCTCTGTCCCTATTACTTTAACAGAGTGAACCAAGACTCTCTGGGTGTTTGGTTTAATTAACAGAGAGGTTCGACCTCTGCATCGTAATTAATGGCAGGAAATTTCTGATGAGACTGCAATGGATAAGCAGCCCAAAGAAACTGGAAACTTGATGCTGACAAATAGAGGCCAGCCATTTCTTTGGTGAGTGCGTTCTAATAATATCATGTAATCACCTACCACGATTTCTCACTTCAGAACAGCTCATAGATCGCTATTTGGGACATTAGTATAGGGTTGGTATACATGGAATATTTACAGATTAACTAGTCTGTTTAACTGTATCAGTACCCGCTGAAGAATTTGATTTTTGATGGACACTTAGAGAGTTCCAAGCTGATAGGACTTACCCAGTAGGAAATTCCACTTTCCTGGACAATTCATTTGGATTATGCTAAGATGGGGAATCTGCCAGTTCCCAGCTCAAACCTGCCTCTACACTGGGATAAGGACTCTCTGTAGGATGGAATATGCTCCACTTGCCTTTATGAATGCAACTCCAATAAATGCTCAACAAACTTGACACCATCCAGGACAAAGCAACCTGCTTGATTGGCACCCCAACCACAAATATCCACTCCTTCCACCAAAGATGCTCAGTAGCAGCAGTGTGTACCACCTACAAATGCAGTGCAGATATTCACCAAAGATCCTCAGACAGCTCTTTACAAACCCACAGCCACTTCCATTTAGGACAATGGCAACAAATACATAGGAACACCACCTTATGCAAATTGCCTTCCAAACTTCTCACCATCTTGAAGTGGAAATATATCCCTGTGTCAAATTCCTGGAATTCCTTCCCTAACAACGTTATGGGTGGACCTACATGGACAATAGTGGTTCAAGAAGGCAGTTCACCACCAACTTCTCAAGGGCCAACTAGGGATGGGTAATAAATGCTGGGCCTGGGCAGTGACGCCAACATCCCATGAATGAATTTGAAAAATTGTTTCATGTCGGGAACAACAGGACCCTCCTGTGGATTCGCTAAGGAGTTTTATTTATTTATTATGCAAGGAATTTGTGTAACTCGCTACTTTGCTGTGTTAGTGATCTTCACTCTGAACCGAGATAATGTTGTTGCATAAATAAACCTGTTTGTGCACCAACTTAGGGTCTGCAGCATATAACCAAGTTTTGTGAAGTTATGCAGGAAAAGCAAGTAATCTTCAGGCTGGACTCCTTGACTAACATAATGTAAGAAACATAAAACAGAGATGAACAACAGGAGGATGAAGCTCCAAGAGATGGTGAGGAGCAAAATCACAGACTTCCTTCTGCTCTCTATCTCTGGGTCTCTGTGCTGTAGATAATCCACAGAATGCAGTTTTGTTGCCCACCGTCATTATTGCTGGGACACCCTGTGCAGTATCTGCAGAAACAGGTTGAGGGAGGAGTTCAGACAGGCCAGCCAAGGGAAAGCCTCATAGCAAATTTGTAAGTAACAGTGTAAACATTTGTTCCAGGAGAAGACCCACCCCAATATCTCTCACTATCAGTTTAAATTACATTCCCTATAATATGGAAACGGGCTCTTCAGCCCAACAAGTCCACACTGGCCCACTGAAAAGGAACCCACACAGACCCATTTCCCTACCCTATATTTACCCCTGACAAAGCACCTAACACTATGAACAATTTAGCATGGCCAATTCACCTAACCTGCACATCTTTGGCCTGTGGGTGGAAACCCATGCAGACACGGGGAGAATGTGCAAACTCCACACAGACAGTCGCCCAAGGCTGGAAATGAAGCCATGTCCCTGGTGCTGTGAGGCAGCAATGTGGACCACCGAGCCACCATCCACCCCAATTACAGCAGCTCACCAAGGTCTGGTTTAATGGCAACTGCAAGGGCACTCTCAGTGCTAAGGATTCCAATTATCCCAAGTGACGGAGTTAGGATGATGTCCAAATTAACAGAATTATATTTTTAAAAATGTATTTAGATGGCTTATCATATCTTCCTCCCACATAATGTGGAGATACAGGGGACATTGACAGGGACCACCCTTAAGTAAATGTGAAGGAACAGGCCATGCCATTCCATGCCCATAGCCTGTCACCCATGAATTCGGCTCCTCTCACAGCAAGCTGTGGTCCTAACTGCACTCCCCATGATATATCTCGGGATACCGGTGGTTGTGATTGTAGTTTGGAAAAGGCACCTATCTCCACACATGGGTATGATCCTGATGAATACAGACCAGGGTCTATAAGGTAGATCGAACTCCCAGTGTTATTATCACTTTATTCTTACCCATTGATGGGATGTGGGCATCACTGGCTGGGCCAGTGTTTATTACTCGTCCCTAGTTGCCCCTTTGGGAAGGATGGAGAATGACAATAAGAGTGACATCAGTGACACCTCCATTGTTGGAAGCCCAACTTGTTCACTCAGTCCCCTTCCTCCAGGAAAGCCCTTCATGTACCTCCAGTACCTGGGCAATTAGGGATGTGGAATAAATGCTGACCTCGGCAGTAATGCACACATTCAGTGTGTATGAAGAATCACATTTCAATCAGTGAGTGAAATGCTCTTGTTTAAAGAGGGCAGCTCCTACTCTAGAGAACAGAAGACCAGCTCTGAGATATATTTTCATACATGGAATAAACTGGCTCGATGCAGCATTGGTTGAAATTATTTGTGATCTCGTGATGGGGCTCGCGGTATTTGTGTGGGCAGCATTATTGCTGAGAGATCCCAGGTTCTGTTTTTTTGTTATTTCATTATGATATACTAAACAGTAACGCCCCTTCATAATGGGGATTCAACTTGTTATTGTAATGAGTTTGTTCATTGTCAGAGTTTTGACACAAAGCTGAGCAATGCTGTCGTGTCAGTCTCCCAAAGGAGCTTTCAGACAGTATAAGGCAGCATCTCTGGGAATGCATCAGCCCAGAGTTTCAAACAAGGAGCTTGTCAGCTGCCTGAAGGGACAGATCACCTCACATGGAAACATGCATCCACCAACTCAGCAGGTGGAGAGGGTGTTCGACACCATCTTTGTTATTATTGGTGTCCCTGGTGTGGCATAAAGACATTTTGGACTTGGTTTAATCTGCTGCTGATCTGCTCTCTGGTTTTACCTTTTGAACAACAACGTCACCATCTCATTGACTGGTCAGCCATATCCAGACCCCAGAACAGTGCTAACAATCCAGTGAGCAGCGTTCATGGTACAATTTTCCATTGACAGAGACTCCCAAAGTCACTGCTGCTGCAGAATGTCCTGACTTAAGTATTCTCTCATCTGTTCTGGTTTCGTATATTCTGAAGATATGAAGAGAGATCATGCAACTTAGTTCTGAAGAAGGGTCTCCGGACTTGAAACATTTACTCTACTTTCTCTCTCACAGATGCTTGCCAGACCTGCTGAACAATTTCTGTTTTTTGATATACAAACGAAGCCTGTGTTCACAAGGATCTTGAAGGTTAAGGGCTGATCTGAGTGAAGTCCTCCAAGACATTAACAGAAAAAGATAAATGATTTCCATTGGCTGGCAATTCTCTAACGAGGGGGCACAGTCTGAAAGTGAGAGCCAGAGCGTTCAGGAGGAATGTTAGGATACACATCTACAGACAAAGGCTGGGAGAGGTTTGGAACTCTCTTCCACAAACGACAGTGGATACTGGAACTGTTAGTCAGTTTAAATGAGGAAGTTTTTTTTAAACAAAGGAACTGAAGGATACACGTATTTTGATTTGTGAAGCTACATCCATCTACCATGCCCCCCAGAAATGTTCTCGTTCTCTGGTTAGAGAATTCAAGTCTTGACAGATTGCCCTCCTGATCTCTGTACTTTGAGGTGTTTGTCATGTACAGATGTGTAGATTTAGAGTGTAAATATCACCACAGTGCAAACACTCCCTTATTGTCACTAAGGGAGCCCTGAATGCTTTGATATATTGCACTTAGTCATAGAGATGTACAGCATGGAAACAAACCCTTCTGTCCACCTCATTCATGCCAACCAGATATCCTAACCTAATCTAGTCTCTTTTGCCAACACCTGGCCTGTATCCCTCTAAACCTTACTATTCATATACCCGTCCAGATGCCTTTTAAATGCTGTAATTGTACCAATCTCCACTACTTCCTCTGGTAGCTCATTCCATACACACACCATCCTCTATGTGAAAAAGTTGTCTCCTTAGGTCCATTTTATATCTTTCCCTCTTACTCTAAGCCTATGCCCTCCAATTTGGGACTCTCTCACCCCAGGGAAAAGACTTCGTCCGATCCATGCCCCTCGTGATTTTATGAAACTTGAGCAGTCTCCAACACACCAGTGAAAACAGCCCCAGACTATTTCAGCCTCTCCCTATAGCTCAAATCCTCCACCCTGGCAATATCTTTGTAAATATTTTCTGAACCCTTTCAAGATTCACAACATTCTCCGTTTGGAAGGAGACCAGAATTGCACGTGGCCTAACCAATGTCCTGTACAGCCACAACATGGCCTCCTAATTACGATACTCAATCATCTGACCAATAAAGGAAAGCATGCCAAATGCCTTCTTCACTATCCTATCTGCCTGCAACTCTACTTACAAAGAACTATGAACTTGCACTCCAAGGTCTCTTTGTCCAGCAACACACCCTTACCTTTATGTGGATATGACGTGCTCTGATTTGCTTTTCCAAAATGCAGCACCTCGTATTTATCTAAATTAAACTCCAAATGCCACTGCTCGGCCCATTGGCCCGTCTGATCAAGATCCCATTGTACTCTGAGGTAACCTTCTTCACTGTCCACTGCACCTCCAATTTTGTTGCCACCTGCAAACTTACTAACTCTTCCTCCTACGTTTGTATCCAAATCATTGATGTAAATGATAAAAAGCAGTGGATTCAACACCGATCCTTGGAGCACATCAGTGGGCATAGGCCTCCAGTCTGAAAAGCAACCTTACACCACCACCTCTTGCCTTTGAGTCAATTCAAATGGCTAATTCTCCCTTTGTTCCATATGATGTAACCTTGCTAACCAGTATTCCATGGGGAACCTTGTCGAGCACCTTACTGAAGTCCATATGGATCCCGTTCACCGCTCTGCCCTCATCAATCCTCTTTGTTACTTCTTTAAAATAATCAGTCAAGTTCATGTGACATGATTTCCCACACACAAAACCATTGCTACTTTCAAATTAATCAAATTTTGGTCACGGAAGAATGGGGACCACACAACAATCAACAGACAGGAGGGTTCCCTCCCAGTTGGGGAACGCTTCAGTGGTCCAGGACATTCAACCTCAGACCTTCGGGTGACCATCCTCCAAGGTGGACTTCGGGACAGGCAGCAGAGGAATGTGGCCGAGCAGAGGCTGATAGCTAAGTTCGGTACCCATAGGGAGGGCCTCAACCGGGACCTTGGGTTCATGTCACATTACAGGTGATCACCATTGCACTATACACACACACACACACACCCACACACACACACACACACGCACACACACACACAGATATTCCTACACACACATCCTCACATGCACAAGGACACACATACACACAGACGCACACACAGACACCTACACACACCCTTATAGACACGCATACTCCCAAACATGTACACCCTCACAGACCTAAGACACTCTGCACTCACTACACACACACACACTTTCTCACACTCACAACCCCCACCCCAGACAGACACACACACAGACAGACAAAGACCCACATGCACACATATACTACATGTAGTTTGTTCAAAAGCTACATACATTCATGTAGAACTCTGAGTTCAAAAAATGCATGAATTTATGTAAAACTCTTTTATCTCAATTTTTAGATTAGAATCAATCTAAACATCAGGTCATAGACAGAGAACACAGGGGGCTAACACCTTCAACATATTGTCTCGCTATCACCATTGTTAACAGCTAACCCGAGAATGCAACTTAAAAAAAAGGGTTTTGTGATTTACACATGAAAGAAGTGAAACTATCACTGTATTCTAACAGATGAAAGGCTTAACAGACAATTAATTTTTCAATGTATAATTTCAGTTACGTCACACTGTAAATTTTTGCTATAAATTCTGTGTTACGATCGAGCCCTCCACAATTACCTGATGAAGGAGCATTGCTCCGAAAGGTAGTGTGCTTCCAATTAAACCTGTTAGACTATAACGTGGTATTGTGTGATTTTTAACTTTGTACAACCCAGTCCAACACCGGCATCTCCGAATCTTAACCAATCAAAGTTGCCTTCTTTAAGACATAAGAAATCAAGTGTCCTTCAGCTCTTGTCTCAATTTTAATGTTTCTTGCAAGGAGTCACCCATGAAGGAAGCGTTGCTGCAGCTGTTCCCAGTTTTACTGAGATCACAGCTGGAGGACTGTATCGGGCTTTTTAAAATCTCTTTACCTCAGAAAGAATTTAATTACACGAGAAGGTGTATGGACATAGCTCACTCAGTTGATTCCTGGGATGACCAGTTCATCCCATGTGGAAATGTTGCGCAGTTTGGATGGATAACCTTTGAAGTTCAGCAGAAATAGGCATGATCATATTGAGACATAACTGACCCTGAAGGGAATTGACAGGGTGGATGCTGAGAGGATGGATGTGGTTGTGTCGAACTAGGGGAACTGGAGAATGTTTGAAAATGTGGCCTCTTCCATTTCAGACTGAGATAAGGATGTATCTGATAATGTGTTGCCCAGAGAGCAGTGAAGGCTGAATTTGATAGATATTTGATCAACTAGACAGCCAGTGCTTATGTGGGTCAGGTTTGTTGTGGTTGAATGGTCTACATCTGTTCTTATTTGTTGCGCATCATGTCACAAATAGGAGGGGATTTGGTCCAAGGACAATCACTTTAAATGTAAGGGTGCTCCCATTTCAGATTGAGATGAGGATGCTCCTTTGTCCTGAGGGATGTGCTAACTGTGGCATTCTCATCTGCAGGGAGCAGTGAAGATATTCAAGGCTGAGCTCAGTAGCTCCTTGATGGTCGAGGAAGCCCATGTTTATTGGGAACAGAGATGGACAGGGGGTTCGGCCACAGTCAGATCAGCTCTGACCTGTCTGAATGGTGTAGCAGAGACCGAATGGCCACCTGGTGCTCCTACCTCCCGTGTAATGTCACACAATACGTCTCTGACAGAATTCCTCAAGGCTATTACTGAGGCACAGGAATAAACCATTCAGCCCCTCTAAACAGTTGCATAGAAACTTGTATTCAGCACTTAGAACGTACTGCACAGTGTACCAAGGAGATGATTTAACTCTTTTAAACAACTCCTCCTCATCTGACCAGATTCTGTGTATGCGTAGGGCTTGTCCATAGGGGCGGGCTGTTTTAATATGTTTTGGGTGGAAGCTGGAGAAGTGTAGCATTGTGAGGTTTTCTGTGGGTTTGCGGTAGAATGAGGTGCCCATCCTTGATGGAGATACATGTGTCCAAAATGAGACAGTAGAGAGTCGTCCATTGTGAGTTTGATGGTGGGATAAAACTTGTTGATATCACTGTGTAGTTTTCTCTGTGACTCCTCGCCATGGGTCCAGAGGAAGAAAATGTCGTTGATGTACCTGGTGTATAGTGTTGGTTGGAGGTCCTGCGTAAAGAAGAAGTCTTGTTCAAACATGAGCCTAAAGATGTTGGCATATTGGGGTGCAAATTTTGTCCCCGTGGTTGAACCATGTGCCTGGATGAAGAACCTGTTGTCAAAGGTGAAGACATTGTAATTGAGGATAAAGCGGATGAGTTGTAGGACGGTGCCCGGAAATTGGCAGTTGTTGCTCGTCTTTAAAGAACTCCCAGACCTCAAACAGATGAAGGGGTAAATGTAGGAGAATGGGTCGGTGTGGACTTGTTGGGCCGAAGGGCCTGTTTCCACACTGTAAGTAATCTAATCTAATCTAAACTATAGAGAAAACAGAGAATAATGAATAACGAACAGTACAGCACAGGAACAGGCCCTTCGGCCCACCAAGACTGTGCTCACACTTGATGCCTTTCCAAATGAAAAACCATTTATCTTTTCATGGTCCATATCCCTTGATTCCCTACCTATTCAAGAAGTTGCTATTGTATCCACCTCCACCATTACCTTTCAGAAGCACATTTCAGGTACTTATCACCATCGGTGTAAAAAAGCTGTCTCATATCTCCTTTAAACTTTCCCTTCTTACCTTAAAACTATGTCCCCTTGTAATTGAGATTAGTATGCTGGGAAAAAAGGCTCTGACTATCCACAGTAATAGCCTGGGACTCTGATTGCAAGTGTAGTGATATTATCACAATCCCACTGACTCTCCTAAAGACAACACCTTTCAGGGAGAACACTCAACATTTCTGTTCAAAGTTTGTGAGAAGATTTGTAGCTCAGGTGCTCGTTGTTGTGGATCTGTTCGCCGAGCTGGGAATTTGTGTTACAGACGTTTCGTCCCCTGTCTAGGTGACATCCTCAGTGCTTGGGAGCCTCCTGTGAAGCGCTTCTGGGATCTTTCCTCCGGCATTTGTAGTGTTTGAATCTGCCACTTGCGGTTGTCAGTATAACTACTATTATAGGTCAAGCCAAACAGAGAACAGCCAGGGAATACGTCGAGGCATGGCACTCATCCACAGATTCAATCAATAAGCACATCGACCTGGACCCAACATACCGGCCACTGCAGCGGACAGCTCGAACTGACAACCGGAAGCAACAGATTCAAAGCACTATAAATGCCGGAGGAAAGATCACAGAAGTGCTTCACAGGAGGCTCCCAAGCACTGAGGATGTCACCTAGACAGGGGATGAAACGTCTGCAACACAAATTCCCAGCTCGGCGAACAGAAACATTTCTGGTCAAATTAGTTGTGGCAGGAAGAGAATAGGAACAGTTGAATTTGGATATAATAAAGGTGCAGATGATGGTTTATACAGCAGCTAGACTGAGACAAAATGGTAGACCTAAGATATTGTGGAGTTGATAGTGAACAGGATTGGTGCTGGAGAGAATATGGAAATAGATATCAGCTCAGAGCCGAAGTACATGTTGGAGTTATACGCAGTTTGATTCCAATTCAGATATTGGCATTAAAATTGTATGGTTAAGAATGGAGTTTGTGAACAGAAGCCATGGCAACAGCTTCCTTTTTTTCAGTATTTAAGTTATGAGGACAGTAAGTTAGTTCAACAAAGATTGATGAATTCATAGTCAGATAGAAAGACTTACCAGGAATAATAGTGAGAGAGGATAGAAATCAGCTTGAATCAGCCAAGGCACTTTTAAGGTCCACCCAATCTTGAGGAAGATTGTAAAGACCCAACTATAAACCCCTGGTCAGTATTGGAACATTCCAGTCTATTGTTGTCATATTCTGGTCCATTGTTGGGACATTTTCGTGCATTGTTCTCAGACTCTGATCTCTGCTCTCCCTCACTCTTGAACTGTTGATCCTGGTTAGTGATGCAAGTGAAGGTCCTACTGATATTGTGTGATCATATTGTAAGACCCCCCCCCGCCCCCCCTTATTAATAGGAAGTAAACCTTTTAGTGAAATAATTTGATGCATGGAGACTGACATTAACTACAATCACTGAACGAGCAGGTTCACTTAACCCCATTCAAACCAATTTGTTTTATACCATGGTAAATTAATACATTTGCTCAGTCTGGATGGGATGTCTGAGTGTTTCTGAGGAATGGACACAACAGCAAAGTGATTGATCTTAACTATTTAATGCTCCATAGATATGGAAGTGTAGTCAGAGGACTGAAGAGTTTTCAATTACCATCTCTTTTCATAAAAGAAGAGACAAACCCTGTAATAAAGAATAGCCAATATAATATAATAAAATATTGAGGAGACTTCTAGAGTTTACCATTTGGGGAGAATAATTTGTTCCTCAGATACATTGGATTTACAAGAAGCAACAAGAATAGAGACGCAAATGGAAAACACATGTATCGACAAGAAAGGTCAGTTTATTAAGCGAGTAACAGAGCAGATCAATGAAGATGGTCCTGTAGATTTTCTCAACTAAAATATAATCAAGGGTCATTGTCATGGAAATTAAATCGACTCAACTATTAGCAGGAGCAAAGAAAGGCCTTTATTTTGAATCCTGCAGGATTGACTCACTATGCTACGCCAGATGCCTTAATACAAAGAGCACTGAAACATTGTACAGATGCTTGCCATATACTGTTCCTTATCACAGTCTCAAGGGCAACTCCCTGGTCTTTCAGACATAATGGTTCTTCAGCCTTCGCTGAGTTCGACTATCGCAAGGTCAAGTAGAATGTTTACAGAATTCACACAGAGTTAAGCTGACGGCAACCCTTCATCAAAGCATCGTTTACAAAGATCAGTACAGCATTGAATTAAAGAAAAGCATTCTCTTTAAATTTTGCAGCAAATGGATAATTAATTTCACAGTAAATGGATAATTTCCCATTTCATTTTCCCCCTTTTTGTCATTTTATGACATCAAGCCCAACTACAGCAACAACTACAAAGGAAATACAGAGCCGTAAGAGCTATACATCAAAAAATGTTTAGGAAACACCAGGCCTTTCCTCAGACACCACCTCCCCGAAACATAGCTTTGTGGTGGTATCTTCCCTTGCTCTGGTGTGCCCTGTACATAGCCCATGTGTGAGCTGTGGCAGCCCCATAACCATGTGAGACTTCTAATCACTACTTGCACTTAATTGGTTCCGGTGCTGTCCGATATCTCCTCGGGCTCAGCTACACGCTTGTAAAGGCTGGTGTGTATCCACTTGGCTTTCTGCGATCTTAACGACTGTCTGTGTTGTGAGGAGCACTTGAAACCGTCCAAGCCACCTCTTCGCCATAAACATGTCAATCTGCTCAGTTGGCAGCTGCTGGGCTGCCGTTCTTGCTGCTGAGTCTGCCCTCGCAGTGCCTTGGGAACTAAGATCATTATTTTTTGTGTGAGCTTCACACTTACACACAGCGATTGATTTCGGCAACAGGACCGCTCCCAGGAGGTCGGAAATCAGGTCGCGGTGTGTGATGGGTATTCCGGTGGAGGCCAAGAATCCCCTGTGTTTTCACAGGGTTCCAAAATCATGTACATCCCTAAAGGCATATCTGCTATTGGTGTAAATATTCACTGTCCTTCCCTCAGCCAACTAACAGGCCTCAGTGAAGGCAATCAGCTCCGCTGCTGGCCCTGACAGATGAGAAGGGAGTGATCCGACTTTGACTACCTCGTACATAGTCACTCTACACAATTCTGGCCTGTCCCCTTGCTCCTGAATGCTGACCCATCCACAATAAACTCCATATCTGGATTCTGACATGGTCAATCCTGCAAATCTGGTCTGGGGCAGCAAATTTCATTAGTTACAGCAACACAGTCGTGTGGGTTTCTGTCTCCTTCTGTGGGGAGAAGGCTAGCAGGGTTAAGGGCGTTCCGTCACTTTATTATAATGTTAGGCGTCTCCAATAACACAGTATTGTATCGGAGACAACGTGCTGCTGACATGTGTGCGTCCTTTGCTCGGAAAGCAGTCAGGATACTGCATGTGGGACCAGAAGGGTTAATTCACCACAGCCGACTATATCCCTGGTTGTTACAACAGCCTTTTCAGCTGCGGCCACAGCTCACGGGGTCATGTTTAGCTGAAAAATATGCTCCCGGCCTCAATCTTCCCCAATGATCCAGGAACAGCACAGATGTCACGCAGCCACATTAGTCATCTACCGTTTGTACAAAAGGCTGGTTTGGGTTCAGAATCCCCAGTGTAGGTGTAGTTTGGAGAGCCCCTTTTTAATTCAACAAAGGCACTCTCAGCCTCTGGGGTCCACTGTAATCGACTCTGGTTCTGCAGAGTCACTGAGCTATGTCACTTAGGGAGCCTCAAGGGTTGCGTAATGTGTGATAAACATCCTACTGTAGGAGCACATACCCAAAAAGGATAGCAATTGTCTCTTCGTGTGAGGCTTTGGAATTTGCTGGATTGTTTGAACTCTGTCTTGACCAATAGCCTTCCCTTATTCAGATATTAGGTGACCTAAGAACGTCACCTGTTGTTGCACAAATTGTAGCTTTGTGAGACTGGCTTTGTGCCCTTCCCGCACGAGATGGCAGAGCAACGGAAGGGTCTCCTTCCACATTGTTCCTTTGTTGGTGCCGCAGTCAAGCAGTCATCTACATACTGCAGCAGCACTGACCCCGGGGTTTGAATAAGAGTCTCCAGACCCCTATGTAGAGCCCCATTATATATGGTGGGAGACTCACAGTAACCTCGCGTGAAGGTATATGATTTCCCTTTGAATTAAAAAGCGAACCAGAATTGACTCTCTGGGGCACCGGTACACTAAAGAAGGCATTTGCTAAATCCACAACAGAGAACCATTTCCTGTCCGGTGGAATTTGAGCCAATATAGTATAGGGATTGGGAATGTTTGGGGCATGTGGAACAGCAACGTCATTGACAGCCTGCAGGTCTTGAACAAATCTCCATTCCTCCGGTTCACCGGGAATGTTTGTCTTTTTGAACGGATAAATGGGGGTTCTCACTGGTGAGTTTTCACAGGGGATTATCACTCCAGCCTTTAGGAGGGATTCAAAGACTGCAGTAATTCCTTCTATGGCTTTGGGTTTTAACAGGTATTGTGCTCTGCAAGGACGATCCTCAGACTTCGGGGTTATCCTTATGGGCTCACAGCCCCATATGAGCCCCATATCATGTTGCCCTTTGTCCACAACTCAGTAAGGACCATTTTTAATCTTGGGTTTGAGACTTCTATCTTAGGGAAACGCCAGGCTATCCCCCTAGGCTTCTCATGGCTAGTGGGTGTTACCTGGACTGTCCTATCTGCCTGAGTTAGCCAATTTAATTTCTTCTTATATGTCCGCATTTCTGCATTGAACCAGATACCCACATCGTCCCATAAGACCCAACCTTTCATTCTTTGTGCCTTTAGCACCCATGCTCCTAAATCCTACCACCTGTCACTGGACGCCTTCGCCAGTGACACATGAGAGCGGAACCTTCCACATCAACAAAATAGGGTCGACTTGCCGTCACAGATACTTTAGATAAGTTCACACTGACTGCACATCTGTGATCACTCCGATAAAATTCACACAATAACAACTGATCTGGTTTCACCAATCTCCTGAACCAATCCTTCTCATATGGTTCATCAGGACCATCACGATGTATGTGTGCTGTGCAGTGCAGCATGTCTCCAGCAAGAAAATCGGTGTTAATAAGATTCACATAGTTACTTGCTTCCAGGGCGAGGGAATTGCTCACTGAACTTCTCGCTCTCTGGATTAATAGCCACTCATAGACATGCATCAGGGGTCATAGGTCAGATTTTACAGCCTGCACTGGGTAAATCGTTTCTTTGAATTATCTACAAGCCCGTCGGAGTACTGATCAAATCCAATCCCAGTCTCCGTATGAGATCCCGGCCCATCAAATTTAAAGGACAAAATTCCGATAACAAGAAGGAGAATTGGAATGTTTCCCTTATCCTGGTTTTGCGTCGTAGAGGTGCAGAAAATCTCTCCCACACCATGACTCCTGATGCACACATTGTGTTCAGGAACCTTTCACTCATCTTTATTTGTGTCGATTGTCTGAACGGGCCTAATGTAAGGACTGAGTGTGTTGCCCCTGTATCTACCAAAAAGGTAACCGATGTACTTTCACATATAACATAGAGGTTGGCATCGGCTTATACACATCATTGTGATATTGGACATACTGTCCACACTTTGCAATCTCAGTGCTGAACATTGAGGTGTGATATGTCTCAGTGTGTGAAAGGTTAGTAGAAGAGATTAGCATAAGCGAGTCTTCGTTGCCAAGCATAAAGGAAAGAGTCTTCCCTGTACCTTGTGGGCTGCCCACCTCCACCTCAGCCTTCCCCTGTTAGTCACCCTCATGTCCCACCTCTCGGGCCGAGTGAGGCTGTCTGTGTGGGCACCGTCTCACCCAGTGGTCCATTGCTCTGCCATCAAAGCACCCACCAGATCTCCCTCTATTAGTGGCTCTTTTGTGACCTCTTCCTCTTCCGTGACCTCCCCCTCTGCCTCTCTCTCTTCCTGCAGCACCTCCCTCCAACAGCTGGGTGACCATTTCCATCAGAGTAAGCTGACCTTTATGTGTTTGCTGTTCCATCTTTAGTTTCTGATTATCCTTCTCTTGGGTAAGCAATATTTCAGCATGTATTGCATGTTGTTCTTTCAAATTCAGCTTTCCCGTGTCCCAGGTCTTTTACCTTTTTCACTATTTCTTCCTTCTTTCCATTGATGAAGCTGTTCCTCAGGTGTGCCTCATACAGTGTGATTTCTGCCGTCGTTATGTCCTCATGTCGTCTCAGTGCACTATGGGTGTTATGAACTTCAGTGAGGTACTGGGACACTCTCTCACACTCCCATTGTTTTCACATTGCTGTTTTGGTCATGTCCATTCACACTGGGAATGCCTCCCTACAGGTGGTTCCCAGCGCTGTAACAAAAAGATTAAAGTCTCCCTTCTCTTCCACTTGTGGGTTGGCTGCTCTGGCATGGACGTTTGCAGCTGGCCAGGTATACTTGTGTTTGGTGACATTGGCACCTAGTTTTCATCCCAGGAGACGTCTCATCTCTTGTGATGTGGGACGGAACTCAGTACAGAACTTTGTCACTTCTTATTAGCTCCAACCTCGCGTGGGTCAGGCAACTGCCCATAGGCACTTTCCAGATCCTTCATGGTCCATGGCTGGTGGGCCAACACTGGGCGCCCTTCTGGACCTGCAACTTCAACCATTGGGTCTTGCAGAACGACCTGGTTAGATGATCGTACGCCAGTACCCTCACCGTGTGACTCATCATCCGTCGGGGGGTGATCACGGACAGGCCTTGGATGCCTATCCACCTTGGAGTTGTCGTCCTTCTTTTGGCCTTTTTGTTTCGGTCTGTTGTGGGTATGGTGTGCTATCGGTGATCTAGCAGGCCCTGAGGTGGTGGTCGCTGACGTGGAACTTTCACCAGGCGGATCTCGTGGTGGGAGTGGGGGGGCGGCAGGTCTCGGAAGGAAGTCATCAAGGTCAGGGTCTGAAACAGATTTAAGACACTGTACAGCTTCGTTAGGTTGTTTCCCACATGGGCACTGGTGTTTGTACGTGTATTTGATCGATCCTTTACTTGAGAATTCCTTTCTCTGATATCAGCCTCAGCCTTCCACTTACAAGAAACACTCCAATTCACAGGTTTGATCTTTCCGTCCCTTTTCTCCTTCTCTCTCTCCTCCTACCCAACCTTAATATTTCCAGCTGTCTTTTACTAAAACGTCCTCCCTCCGGCAAACCACATTCCTTAATCCACAATTCTAACTGCTTTACACATTCTGGGCGGTACTTATTTAGCATGTATTGTAATTTTGGTTGGGTATTCCAAGTTTTGTGTGGACTCCCCCTTTGTTCGCTCTTGCCAGAACCCATTTTTAGTGTAACATCAAAAGTGTTCAGCTCTCTCTCTCTCTCTCTCTCTGTCTCTCGCTCTCGTGGTACAGTTATCTATTCCCTTTTGACATTCTTTTACTTCCGGAGGTCCCCTCTCACATTGAGCACGTCCGCCTCAAGGCCTTGGTTTTCGTAAACCAAGAAACCACGTACCTCGTACGTCTTCGGCGAGTCCAACTCAGCCAGTGGTGGTTCCAAGTCTAAAACCAGCCTTAACCTTGCTGTCTCCTAAACACTCTTCAGACAGCAATCCCCTTCCCCTTGGGGTTTTACTCTAATACCACGTGAGAGTTCACTGAACCCTTTTCCTGTTGTATTTATTCTCTATGAACGACTCTCTATGTAGGATTACGCAAACCACGACTATGACCCAACCTTAATTGATTTGAAACCCCGGCGCTAGGGCAATCTACAGATTCCCAGTCCTCTCACGCAAAAGGTCCAATTCAGCTCTCAAGATGAAGTGAAAGACCTTCAAGCCGCTGGCACCTGCGCTTCCTGGGAATCTTCAGAATCTCATCCAGTCGCTGGGTCCTGGGATGAGCCCCCAGGTTTACTGTCATGGAAATTAAATTGACTTGACTCAATAATTAGCAAGAGCAAAGCAAGG
Organism: Chiloscyllium punctatum; assembly: GCF_047496795.1. Lineage (NCBI taxonomy): Eukaryota > Metazoa > Chordata > Chondrichthyes > Orectolobiformes > Hemiscylliidae > Chiloscyllium > Chiloscyllium punctatum. Next base: position 136,405,114 of record NC_092742.1, read on the forward strand.
GCCTTCATTAAAAATTTTACAAGATTAGCCCATTACACTAAGTCAGATGCTCAATGCAATAAGTACCCAAACATTTACACAGACACCTGCCTTATAGCGTTCCTTACCACACTCTCAAGGGCAGAGACTGGGGAAAGTCAAGTTGTTATCCTCGCATCCCCTGGTGCTAGACATAACAGTTATTCAGCTTTCGCTGAGTTTGACTATCGCAAGGTCGAGTTGAATGCTTACAGAAATCAAACAGAGATAAGTTAACTGCAACCCTTCATCAAAGCATCGTTTACAAAGCTCAGCACAGCATTGATTTAGACAAAGCATTCTCTTTAAATTTTACAGTAAGTGGATAATTAATTTCATAGTAAATGGATCGTTTTCAATTACAGTCACTGTGTGTTCAGAGTGTCATAGTGTGTCTCAGGATGTGTCTTAGAGAGGGTCTCAGTGTGTCCCATTGTGTCTCAGAGAGTGTCACAGTGTATCAGAGAGAGGCAGGGAATGTCATAGTGTGTCAGAGAGTGTCACAGTGTGTCAGAGAATATCACAGTGTGTCTCAAAGACAGTCAGAGCGTATCAAAGTGCATCAGAGATTGGCACAGTATGTCCCAGACAATGCCAGAGAGTGTCACAGTGGGACTCAGAGAGTGTCAGACGGAGTCAGAGATTGTCACAGTGTGCTACAGAGAGTGTCAAAGAGGGTCAGCCAGTGTAACAGTGTGTCTCAGAGAGTGTCACAGTGTGTTACAGAGAGTGTCAAAAAGGGTCAAACAGTGTAACAGTATGTCTCAGAGAGTGTCACAGTGTGTCTCAGGGAGTGTCGGAGAGAGTCAGGGAGTGTCACAGTGTGTCACAGTCTGTTAGAGAGTGTCACAGAATGTCTCAGAGAGCGTCAGAGATTATCACAGTGTCTTAGAGAGGGATACAGGATGTCTCTGAGAGTGTCAGAAAGTGCCACAGTGTCTTAGAGAGTGTCACAGTGTGTCAGAGATTGTCATAGTGTGTCAGATAGAATCAGAGAGTGTCACAGTGTGTCAGAGAGCGCCACAGTTTGTCTCACAGAGTGTCAGAAAGTGTCACAGCGTCTCAGTGGGTGTCACAGTGTGTCAGGGATTGTCACAGTGTGTCAGAGAGAGAGAGTCAGAGAGTGTCACAGTGTGTCAGCGAGTGTCATAGTGTCACAGAGAGAGTCAGAGAGTGCTGCATGCAGAGTCAAATAGTATCACAGTGTGTCACAGTCTGTTAGAGAATGTCACAGTGTTTCTCAGAGAGTGACAGAGAGAGTCGGAGAGTGGCACAGTGTGTTTCAGAGAGTGTCAGAGAGAGTCAAAACGTGTCACAGTGTGTCACAGTCTGTCAGAGAGTGTCACAGTACGTTTCACACAGTGTCAGAGAGATTCAGAGACAGTCAAATACGTGTCACAGTCTGTCACATTCTGTCAGAGAGTATCACAGTACGTTTCAGAGAGTGTCAGAGAGAGCCGCAGTGTGTTTCAGACAGTGTCACAGTGTGTCTCAGAGAGTGTCACAGTGTATCAGAGATTGTCACAGGGTCTCACAGTCAGTCAGAGAGTGACAGAGAGTGTCACAGTGTGTCTCAGACAATGTCAGTGAGAGTCAGATAGTGTCACAGTCTGCCAGAGAGTGTCACAGTGTGTCTCTGAGATTTTCATAGAGTGTCTCAGTATGTCACAGTCTGTCAGAGAGAGTCAGTTTGTCTCAGAGAGTGTCAGATAGAGTGGGAAAGTGTCACAGTGTGTCTCAGAGAGTGTCGCAGTGTGTCAGAGATTGTCACAGTGTCTCACAGTCAGTCAGAGAGTGTCACAGTGTGTCTCGGAGATTTTCAGAGAGTGTCTCTGTGTGTCACAGTTTGTCAGAGAGAGTCAGTGCGTCTCAGAGAGTGTCAGAGAGAGTCAAAGAGTGTCAAGTATGTCTCTGAAAGTGTCAGAACGAGTCAGAAAGTGTCAGAGAGACTCAGAGTGTGTCACAGTGTGTCTCAGACAGTGTCAGTGAGAGTCAGATAGTGTCACAGTCTGCCAGAGAGTGTCACAGTGTGTCTCAGAGAGTGTCAGATAGAGTCGGAAATTGTCACCATGTGTCTCAGAGTGTGTCACAGTGTGTCACAGTCTGTCAGAAAGTGTCACAGTGTGTTTCAGAGAGTGTCGGAGAGTGTCACAGTCAGTCTCAGAGAGAGTCAGAGTTTCACACAGTGTGTTACATCCTGTCAAAGAGTGTCATAGTATGTCTCAGAGAGTGTCAGAGAGAGTCAGAGAGTGTTACAGAGTGTCTCAGAGAGTGTCACAGTGTATTTCAGAGAATCAGAGAAAGTCAGAAAGTGTCACAGTGTATCTCAGAGAGTGTCACAGTGTGTCACAGTCTTTCAGAGAAGGTTACAGCATATTTCAGAGTGTGTCAGAGGGAGTCAGAAAGTGTCAAAGTGTGTCATACTGTGTCTCAGAGAGTGTCAGTGTTTGTCTCAGAGAATGTCACAGTCTGTCAGAGAGTGTTACAGTGTGTCTCAGAGAGTGTCAGAGAGGGTCAGCATTTGTCTAAGAGAGGGTCAGAGAGGGTCAGAAAGTGACACAGTGTCTCTGAGAATGTCACCGTGTGTCAGAGAGTGACGCAAGTGTGTCACAGTGTGTTTCAGAGTGTGTTAGAGAGAGTCTGAGAGTGTCACAGTGTGTCATATAATATCTCAGAGAGTGTCCGAGAGAGCCAGAGAGTTCTCAGTCTGTATCAGAGTGTCAGAGTCAGAAAGTGTCACAGTGTGCCACAAACTGTCAGAGAGAGTCACAGTGTCTCTCAGAGAGTATGAGAGAGAGTCAAAAGATGTCGCAGTGTGTCACACTCTGTCTCAGAGAGTGATCAAGTGTCTCAGAGAGAGTGTCACAGTGTGTCAGTGAGTGTCATAGTGTGTCTCAGAGAGTGTCAGAAAGTTTCGCAGCGTCTCAGTGTGTGTCACGGTGTGTCAGGGATTGTAACAGTACGTCAGAGAGAGAGAGTCAGAGAGTGTCACAGTATGTCAGCGAGTGTCATAGTGTGTCTCATAGAGAGTCAGAGAGTGCTGCATGCGGAGTCAAACAGTATCACAGGCTGCCACAGTCTGTCAGAGAATGTCACAGTGTTTCTCAGAGAGTGACAGAGAGAGTCGGAGAGAGCCACAGTGTGTTTCAGTGAGTGTCACGGTGAGTCACAGAGAGTGTCACAGTGTATCAGAGATTTTCACAGTGTCTCACAGTCTGTCAGAGAGTGTCAGAGAGAGTCAGAGAGTGTCACAGTGTGTCTCAGACAGTGTCAGTGAGAGTCAGATAGTGTCCCAGTCTGCCAGCGAGTGTCACAGTTTGTCCCGTAGATTTTCAGAGAGTGTCTCAGTGTGTCACAGTCTGTCAGAGAGACTCAGTTTGTCTCAGAGAGTGTCAGATAGAGGGGGAAAGTGTCACTGTGTGTCTCAGAGTGTGTCACAGTGTGTCACAGTCTGTCAGAAAGTGTCGCAGTATGTTTCAGAGAGTGTCAGAGTGTGACACAGTGTCTCTGAGAATGTCACCGTGTGTCAGAGAGTGTCGGAGTTTGTCACAGTGTGTTTCAGAGTGTGTTAGAGAGAGTCGGAGAGTGTCACAGTGCGTTATACTATGTCTTAGAGAGTGTCTGAGAGAGCCAGAGAGTGTCTCAGTCTGTATCAGAGTGTCAGAGAGAGTCAGAAAGTGTCAGTGTGTCTCAGAGAGTTTCACAGTGTCTCAGAGAATGTCACAGTGTGTCACAATCTGTCAGAGAGAGTCAAAGTCTGTCTCAGAGAGTGTGAGAGAGAGTCAGAAGATGTCACAGTGTGTCACACTCAGACTCAGAGAGTGACCGAGAATCTTGTAGAGAGAGGCAGGGAGTGTCACAGTGTGTATCAGACAGCGTCACTGAGAGTCAAAGTGCCACAGTCTGCCAGAGAGTGTCACAGTGTGTCTCGGAGATTTTCAGAGAGTGTCTCAGTGTGTCACAGTCTGTCAGAGAGAGTCAGTTTGTCTCAGAGAGTGTCAGATAGAGTCGGAAAGTGTCACCGCGTGTCTCAGAGTGTGTCACAGTGTCTCACAGTCTGTCAGAGAGTGTCACAGTATGTTACAGAGAGTGGCAGAGATAGTCAGAGAGTGTCAGAGAGATTCAAAACGTGTCACAGCCTGTCACAGCCTGTCAGAGAGTGCCACAGTGTTTTTCAGAGAATGTCAGAGAGAGTCAGAGACAGTCAAATACGTATCACAGTGTGTCACAGTCTGTCAGAGAGTGTCACAGTACGTTTCATAGAGTGTCAGACCAAGCCACAGTGTGTTTCAGAGAGTGTTAAGGTGTGTCTCAGAGAGTGTCACCGTGTAGCAGAGATTGTCACAGAGTCACACAGTCAGTCAGAGAGTGTCAGAGAGTGTCAGAGAGTGTCACAGTGTGTCTCAGACAGTGTCAGTGAGAGTCAGATAGTGTCACAGTCTGCCAGAGAGTGCCACAGTTTGTCTCGGAGATTTTCAGAGAGTGTCTCAGTGTGTCACAGTCTGTCAGAGAGAGTCAGTTTATCTCAGAGAGTGTCAGATAGAGTCGGAAAGTGTCACCGTGTGTCTCAGAGTGTATCACAGTGTGTCACAGTCTGTCAGAAAGTGTCACAGTGTGTTTCAGAGAGTGTCCGAGAGTGTCACAGTCGATCTCAGGGAGGGTCAGAGTATGACACCGTGCGTCACAACCTGTCAGAGTGTCATAGTATGTCTCAGAGCATGTCGGAGAGAGTCAGAGAGTGTTACAGTGTGTCTCAGAGAGAGTCACAGTGTATTTCAGAGAATCAGAGAAAGTCAGAAAGTGTTACAGTGTGTCTCAGATAGTTTCACAGTGTGTCACAGTCTTTCAGAGGTTACAGTACATTTCAGAGTGTGTCAGAGAGTGTCACAGTGTGTCATACTGTGTCTCAGATTGTGTCAGAGTGTCAGTGTTTGTCTCAGAGAATGTCACAGTCTGTCAGAGAGTCTTACAGCGTGTCTCAGAGAGTGTCAGAGAGGGTCAGCATTTGTCTAAAAGAGGGTCAGAGAGGGTCAGAGAGTGACACAGTGTCTCTGAGAATGTCACCGTGTGTCAGAGAGAGTCGCAGTGCGTCACAGTGTGATTCAGAGTGTGTTAGAGAGAGTCTGAGAGTGTCACAGTGTGTCATACTATATCTCAGAGAGTGTCCGAGAGAGCCAGAGAGTGTCTCAGTCTGTATCAGTGTCAGAGAGATTCAGAAAGTGTCACAGTGTGTCTCAGAGAGTTTCACAGTGTCTCAGAGAGTGTCACAGTGTGTCAGGAAGTGTCACAGTGTGTCACAATCTGTCAGAGAGAGTTACAGTGTGTCTCAGCGAGTGTGAGATTTAGTCACAAGATGTCACAGTGTGTCACACTCTGTATCAGAGAGTGACCGAGTGTCTCAGAGTGAGAGGCAGGGAGTGTCACAGTGTGTCTCAGAGAGTGTCACAGTGTGTTTCTGAGGGTCAGAGAGAGAGACACAATGTGTCACAGTGCGTCTCAGAGAGTGTCACAGCATCTGAGAGAACGTCACCGTGTGTCAGAGAGTGTCACAGTGTCTTACAGAGAGTGCCAAAGAGTGTCAGACAGTGTAACAGTGTGTCCCAGAGAGTGTCACAGTGTGTCTCAGGGAGTATCAGAGAGAGTCAGGGAGCGTCACAGTGTGTCACAGTCTGTTAGAGAGTGTCACAGTATGTCTCAGAGTGCGTCAGAGATTATCACAGTGTCGTAGAGAAGGATACAGTATGTCTCTGAGAGTGTCAGAAAGCGTCACAGTGTCTTAGAGAATGTCATAGTGTGTCAGAGATTGTCATAGTGTGTCAGATAGATTCAGAGAGTGTCACAGTGTGTCAGAGAGTGCCACAGTTTGTCTCACACAGTGTCAGAAAGTGTCACAGCGTCTCAGTGGGAGCTACAGTGTGTCAGGGATTGTCACAGTGTGTCAGAGAGAGAGAGTCAGAGAGTGTCACTGTGTGTCTCAGAGAGACTCAGAAAGTGCTGCATGCAGAGTCAAACAGTATCACAGTGTGTCACAGTCTGTCAGAGAGTGTCACAGTACGTTTCAGAGAGTGTCAGAGATAGTCAGAGAGTGTCAGAGACAGTGAAAACGTGTCACAGTCTGTCACAGCCTGTCAGAGAGTGCCACAGTGTGTTTCAGAGAATGTCAGAGAGAGTCAAAACGTGACACAGTCTGTCACAGCCTGTCAGAGAGTGCCACAGTGTGTTTCAGAGAATGTCAGAGAGAGTCAGAAACAGTCAAATACGTGTCACAGTGTGTCACAGTCTGTCAGAGAGTGTCACAGTACGTTTCAGAGAGTGTCAGAGAGAGCCACAGTGTGTTTCAGAGTGTGTCTCAGTGTGTCTTAGAGAGCGTCACAGTGTGTCTCAGTGTCAGTGAGAGTCAGATAGCGTCACAGTCTGCCAGAGAGTGTCACAGTGTGTCTCGGAGATTTTCAGAGAGTGTCTCACTGTGTCACAGTCTGTCAGAGAGAGTCAGTTTGTCTCAGAGAGTGTCAGATAGAATCGAAAATTGTCACTGCGTGTCTCAGAGTGTGTCACAGTGTGTCACGGTCTGTCAGAAAGTGTCACAGTGTGTTACAGAGTGTGTCGGAGAGTGTCACAGTCGGTCTCAGAGAGGGTCCGAGAGTGTCACAGTGTGTTACAACCTGTCAAAGAGTATCATAGTATGTCTCAGAGTGTTTTAGACAGAGTCAGAGAGTGTTACAGTGTGTCTCAGAGAGTGTCACAGTGTATTTCAGAGAATCAGAGAAAGTCAGAAAGTGTCACAGTGTGTCTCAGAGAGTTTCACAGTGTGTCACAGTCTTTCAGAGAAGGTTGCAGTGTATTTCAGAGTGTGTCAGAGAGAGTCAGAGAGTGTTACAGTGTGTCTCAGAGAGAGTCACAGTGTATTTCAGAGAATCAGAGAAAGTCAGAAAGTGTCAGTGTGTCTCAGAGAGTTTCACATTGTGTCATACTGTGTCTCAGAGAGTGTCAGAGAGTGTCAGTGTTAGTCTCAGAGAATGTCACAGTCTGTCAGAGAGTGTTACAGTGTGTCTCAGAGAGTGTCAGAGAGGGTCAGCATTTGTCTAAGAGAGGCTCAGAGAGTGACACAGTGTCTCTGAGAATGTCACCGTGTGTCAGGGAGTGTCGCACTGTGTCACAGTGTGTTTCAGAGTGTGTTAGAGAGAGTCTGAGAGTGTCACAGTGTGTCATACTATATCTCAGAGAGTGTCCGAAAGTGCCAGAGAGTGTCTCAGTCTGTATCAGAGTGTCAGAGAGAGTCGGAAAGTGTCACAGTGTATCTCAGTATGTTAGAGATTGCTAAAGAGTGACACAGTGTGTCTCGGAGTGTCAGAGAGTGTCACAGTGTATCTCCGACAGTGTCAGTGAGAGTTAGATAGTGTCACAGGCTGCCAGAGAGTATCACAGTGTGTCTCAAGGAATTTTCAGAGAGTGTCTCAGTGTGTCACTGTCTGTCAGAGAGAGTCAGTGTGTCTCAGAGAATCAGAGATAGTCAGAAAGTGTCACAGTGTGTCTCTAAGAGTGTCACAGTGTGTCACATTCTGTCAGAGAGCGTCACTGTGTGTTTCTGAGAGTGTCAGAGTGTGTCACAGTCGGTCTTAGAGAGGGTCAGAGTGTTGTATCACAGCCTGTCAAAGAGTGTCACAGTCTGCCTCAGAGAGTGTCAGAGAAAGACAGAGTGTCACAGTTTGTCAGTCTGTTAGAGAGTGTCACAGTGTGTTCCAGAGTGTGTCAGAGAGTTTCACAGTCTATCTCAAAGCGGGTCAGAGTGTGTCACAGTGTGTCACAACCTGTCAAAGAGTGTCGTAGTATGTCTCAGAGAGAGTCAGAAAGAGTCAGAGAGTGTTGCAGTGTGTCTCAGAGAGTGACAGAGAGATTCAGAGAGTGTCATAGTGTGACTCCGAGAGTGTCAGAGAGGGTCAGAGAGCGACACAGTGTCTCTGAGAATGTCTCCATGTGTCAGAGAGTGTCGCAGTGTGTCACAGTTTATTTCAGAGTGTGTCAGAGAGAGTCTGACAATGTCATAGTGTGTCATACTATATCTTAGAGAGTGTCAGAGAGAGTCAGAGAGTTTCTCAGTCTGTCTCAGAGAGTGTCACAGTGTCTCAAAGAATGTCACAGTGTGTCAGAATGTGTCACAGTGTGTCTCAGAGTGAGTCAGAGAATGTCACAGTGTGTCACAATCTGTCAGAGAGAGTTACAGTATGTCTCAGAGAGTGTGAGAGAGAGTCAGAAAATATGACAGTGTGTCACACTGTGTCTCAGAGAGTGACCGATTGTCTCAGAGAGAGGCAGGGCGTGTCACAGTGTGTCTCTGAGTGTCAGAGAGAGAGATAGAATGTGTCACAGTGTGTCTCAGAGAGTGTCACAGTGTCTCAGAGAATGTCACCGTGTGTCAGAGAGTGTCACAGTGTGTCTCAGAGAGTGTCACAGTGTGTCTCAGAGAGTGTCGAGGCGAGTCAAACAGTGTCATAGTGTGTCTCAGAGTGTCAGAGAGAGTCAAAGAGTGTCACAGTGTGTCTCTGAGAGCATCAGGGTGTGCCTCATAATGGCAGAATGAGTCCGAAAGTATCACAGTGTGTCTCAGGGAGTGTCACAGTCTGTCCGAGAAGGTTATAGTGTATTTCAAAGTGTTTCAGAGAAAGTCAATGAGTGTCACATTGAGTCGTACTGTGTCTCAGAGACTGTCAGAGTGGGTCAGCATTTGTCCCAGAGAGGGTCGCAGTCTGTCAGAGAGTGTTACAGTGTGTCTCAGGGAGTGACAGAAAGAGTCAGAAAGTGTGTCTCATAGGGTGTCAGGGAGAGTCAGAGAGAGTCAGCGACTGTCACACTGAGTTTCAGAGAATGTCAGAGAGAGACATAGCGTGTCACAGTTTGTCTAATACAGTGTCGGAGAGAGTCAGAGAGTGTAACAGTTTGTCACAATCTGTCAGAGAGTGTCACAGTGTGTCTCAGAGAGTGTCACAGTGTGTCTCAGAGATTGTCTGAGAGTGTCACAGTGTGTTCAGACAGTGTGAGAGAGAGTCAAAAGACGTCATAGTGTGTCACAGTGTATCAGAGAGTGACTGAGTGTCTCAGAGAGAGTCAGAGAGTGTCACAGTGTATCTCAGAGTCAGAGAGAGACAGAATGTGTCACAGAGATTGTCATAGTCTGTCAGAGTGTCACAGTGTGCCTCAGTGAGTGTCAGAGAGAGTCAGTGAGTATCACAGTGTGTCTCAGAGAGTGTCAGAGAGTGTCACAGTGTGTCTCAGAGAGTGTCACAGTGTGTCTCAGAGATTGTCTGAGAGTGTTACAATGTGTTCAGACAGTGTGAGAGAGAGTCAAAAGATGTCATAGTGTGTCACAGTGTATTGGAGAGTGACTGAGTGTCTCAGAGAGAGGCAGAGAGTGTCACAGTGTGTCTCAGAGTCAGAGAGAGACAGAATGTGTCACAGAGATTGTCATAGTCTGTCAGAGAGTCTCACAGTGTGCCTCAGTGAGTGTCAGAGAGTCAGTGAATGTCACAGTGTGTCTCAGAGAGTGTCAGAGAGAGTCACAGAGTGTCACCGTGTGTCTCAGAGATGGTCAGAATGTGTCACAGTGTTTCACAGTCTGTCAGAGAGTGTCATAGAGTGTTACAGTGTGTCTCAGAGAGGGTCAGAGAGTTTTACAGTGTGTCTCAGAGAGGCAGAGACTGTCACAGTGTGTCACAGTCTGTCAGGGATTGTCACAGTGTGTCTCAGAGAGTGTCAGAGAAAGTCAGCGAATGTTACAGTGTGTCATTACTGTCAAAAATGTCACAGTTTGTCTCAGAGCGTCAGAGAGAGTCAGAATGTGTCGCAGTGTGTCTCAGAGAGTGTCACAGTATGTCACAGTCTGTCAGAGAAGGTTGCAGTGTATTTCAGAGTGAGTCAGAGAGAATCAGAAAGTGTCAAAGTGTGTCATACTGTGTCTCAGAGAGTGTCAGTGTTTGTCTCAGAGAGTGTCACAGTCCGTGAGAGAGTGTTACTGTGTGTCTCAGAGAGTGTCAGAGAGGGTCAGCATTTGTCTCAGAGAGTGTCACAGTCCATGAGAGAGTGCTAGAGTGTGTCTCAGAGATTGACATAAAAAGTCAGAGAATGTCACATTGTGCCTCAGTGTCAGAGAGTGTCACAGTCTGTCTCAGAGAGTGTCAGAGAGTGTCACAGTGTGTCTCAGAGATTCAGAGAGTGTCACAGTCTGTCACAGAGTGTCGCGGTGTGTCTCAGAGAGTCAGAGAGTGTCACAGTGTGCCTCAGAGAGTGGCAGGTAAGATCAGAGAGTGTCACAATGCGTCTCAGAGAGTTTCAGGTAGGATCAGAGAGTGTCACAGTGTGTCTAAGAGAGTGTCAGAGAGAGCCAGAGAGTGTCACAGTGTGTCACAGTCTGTCAGAGAGTGTCACAGTGTGTGTCAGAGAGCGTCAGATAGAATCAGAGAGTGTCACAGTGTGTCTATGAGAGTGAGAGAGAGTCAGAGAGTGTTACAGTCTGTCAGAGAGTATCAGAGTGAGTCTCAGCGAGTGTCACAGTGTGTCTCAGAGAGTCAGAGAGTCGCCGTCTGTCTTTGAGAGTGTCACAGTGTGCCATAGAGAGTGTCAGAGAGAGTCAGAGAGTATCATAGTGTGTTTAAGAGAGTGTCAGAGAGAGTCATAGTCTGTCTCAGAGAGTCAGAGAGAGTCAGAACGTGTTACAGTCCGTCTCATAGAGTGTCACAGTGTGTCACAGTCTGTCAGAAAAGGTTACATGTATTTCAGAGTGTGTCAGAGAGTCAGAGAGTGTCACAGTGAGTCCTACTGTGTCTCAGAGAGTGTCAGAGTGGGTCAGTGTTTGTCTCTGAGAGGGTCTCTGAGTGACAGAATGACTCAGAAAGTGTCACAGAGTGTCTCAGAGAGAGTCAAAGAGTGTCACAGTGTGCCTAAGAGAGTGTCAGAGAAAGTCAGAGAGTGTCACAGTTTGTCACAATTTGTCAGAGAGGGTCACAGATGTCGTGCTGTGCCTCAGAGAGTGTCAGGGAGAGTCAGACGTGTTACAGTCTGTCAGAGAGTGTCACAGTGTGTCTCAGAGAGTCAGAGAGAGTCGGAACGTGTCACAGTCTGTATCAGAGAGTGTCACAGTGTGTCACAGTCTGTCAGAGAAGGTTACAGTATATTTAGGAGTGAGTCAGAGAGGGTCAGAAGTGTCACAGTCTGTCAGAGAGTGTCACAATGTGTCTCCGAGAGTGCCAGAGAGCGTCAGAGAGTGTCACAGTGCATCTCAGAAAGAGTCAGAGAGTCAGAGCAGATCGGAGTGTGTCACAGTGTGTCTCAAAGAGTGCTACAGTGTGTCTAAGAGAGTGTCAGAGAGAATCAGAGAGTGTCACAGTGTGTCACAGTCTGTCAGAAAGTGTCACAGTGTGCCTCAGAGAGAGTCACAGTGTGTCTCAGAGAGAGAGACAGAGAGTGTCAGAGTCGGACAGAGTGTCACAGTGTGTCTCAGGGAGTCAGAGAGAGACGGAAAGTGTCACAGTGTGTCCCAGAGAGTGTCGCAGTGTCGCAGAAAATGTCACCGTGTGTCAGAGAGTGTCACAGTAGGTCAGAGAGTGTCATCGTGTGTCACAGAAAGTGTCACAGTCTGTCAGAGAGCGTTACCGTGTTTCTCAGAGAGTCTGAGAGAACGTCACAGGGTATCTCAGAGTGTCAGAGAGCGTCACAGTGTGTCTCAGAGAGAGTCAGTGAGTGTCACAGTGTGTCTCAAAGAGTGTGAGAGAGGGACAGAGAGTGTCACAGTGTTTTCCAGAGTATCAGAGAGAGTCACAGAGTGTCACAGCGTGTCTCAGAGTAACAGAGAGAGTCAGAGAGTGTCACAGTGTGTCTACGTACGTGTCAGAGAGAGTCATAGAGTGTCACAGTCTGTCAGAGAGTATCACAGTGCGTCTTAGAGAGTGTCAGAGAGTTTGTCTCAGAGAGGTTCACAGTCTGTGAGAGAGTGTCACAGTGTGTCTCAGAGAGTGTCAGAGTGAGTCAGAGAGTGTCGTAGTGTGCCATACTGTGCCTCATAGAGTGTCACAGAGAGTCAGACTGTATCACAGTGCATCTCCGAGAGTCAGAGTGTGTCACAGTCTGTCTCAGAGAGTGACACCGTGGGTCACGCTCTGTCAGAGAAGGCTACAGTATATTTTAGAGTGAGTCAGAGGGAGTCAGAAAGTGTCAGTCTGTCTTTGAGAGTGTCACAGTGTGTCTCAGATAGGATAACAGAGTGTCACAGTGCATCTCAAATTGTCAGAGTGTCCCAGTGTGTCTCAGCGAGTGTCAGAGTGTGTCACAGTGTGTCACAGTCTGACAGAGCTTGACACAGTGTGTTTGAGAGAGTGTCAGAAAGTGTCACAGTGTGTCTCAGCATGTGTCAGAGAGTGTCACAGTGTGTTTCAGAGAGAGTCAGACAGTGTCACAGTGTGTCTCAGAGAGTGTCACAGTGTGTTACAGCGAGTGTCACAATGCCTATTGGAGAGAGTTAGAGAGTGTCACAGTGTGTCTCAGAGAGTGTCACAGTGCCTTTCAGTGAGAGTCAGAGAGTGTCACAGTGCGTCTCAAAGTGTCAGAGAGTGTCACAGTGTGTCACAGCCTGTCAGAGAGTGTCACGGTGTGTCTCGAGGGTGTCAGATAAGATCAGAGAGTGTCACAGTGCGTCACAGAGAGTGTCTCAGTGTGTCACAGTCTGTCTCAAAGTGTCAGAGGGAGTCAAAGAGTGTCACAGTGTGTCTCTGAGAATGCCAGATAGGATCAGAGAGTGTCACAGTGTGTCTATGAGAGTGTCACAGTGTGTCACAGAGAGTGTCACAGTATGTCTCAGAGAGTCAGAGGGAGTCTGAAAGTGTCACAGTGTGCCTCAGAGAGAGTCAGAGAGTGTCACAGTGTGTCTCAGAGAGTCAGAGATAGTTAGAACGTGTCAGTCTGTCTCAGAGCCTGTCACAGTGTGTCACAGTCTGTAAGAAAAGGTTACAGTATATTTCAGAGAGAGTCAGAGAGAGTCAGAAAGTGTCACAGTCTGTCTTTGAGAGTGCCTCAGATTGACACAGTCTGTCAGAGAGTGTCACAGTGTGCCTCAGAGAGTGTCAGAGAGAGTCAGAAAGGGTCACAGTCTGTCTTTGAGAGTGTCTCAGTGTGTCACAGTCTGTCAGACAGTATCACAGTGTACCTTAGAGAGAGTCAGAGAGAGTCAGAGAATGTCACAGTGTGTTTAAAAGATTGTCAGAGGGTCATAGTGTGACTCAGAGAGTCAGAAAGAGTCAGAAAGTGTCACAGTATTTCTCAGAGAGTGTCACTGTGAGACACAATCTGTCAGAGACTCTTACAGTGTTTTGCAGAGTGTCTCAGAGAGAGTCAGAAAGTGTCACAGTCTGTCATACTGTGTCTCAGAGAGTGTCAGAGAATGTCAGCATTTGGCTCAGAGAGTGTCACAGTCTGTGAGTGAATGTCACAATGTGTCTCAGAGAGTGTCAGATAGGATCAGAGAGTGTTGCAGTGCGTCTCAGAGAGTGTTAGATAAGAACAGTGCGTGTCAGTGTGTCTAAGAGAGTGTCAGAGATTGTCACAGTGTGTCACAGTCTGTAAGAGAGTGTCACAATGTGCCTCATAGAGTGTCCGATAGGATCAGAGATTTTCACAGTGTGTGTCAGAGACACAGGGAGAGTCAGAAAGTGTCACAGTCTGTCTCTGAGAGTGTCACAATGTGTCACAGTCTGTCAGAGAGTGTAACAGTGTGTTTCAGAGAGAGTCAGAGAGTGTCACAGCATGTCACAGTCTGTCAGAGAATGTCACAGAGTGTCTCAGAGAGTGTCAGGCAGTGCCACAGTATGTCTCAGAGATTCAGAGAGTCAGAAATTGTCAGTCTGTCTCAGAAAGTGTCTCAGTGTGCCTCAGAGGGTGTCACAGTGTGTCTCAGAGAGTGTCACAGTGTCTCAGAAAAAGTCACCCAGAGTCAGAGAGTGTCACCATCCATCAGAAAGTGTCACAGTCTGTCACAGTCTGTCAGAGAGTGTTACAATGTTTCTCAGAGAGAGTGAGAGAGCGTCACAGTGTATCCCAGCGTGTCAGAGAGAGTCACAGTTTGTCTCAGAGAGAGTCAGAGAGTGTCACAGTGTGTCTCAGAGAGTTTGTGTGAGAGAGAGTCATAAATGTCACAGTATGTCTCAGAGCGTGTCAGAGAGGGACAGAGAGTGTCACAGTGTGTCTCATAGAGTCAGAGAGTGTCACAGTGTGTCTGAGAAAGAGTCAAAGTATGTCACAGTGTGTCTCAGAAAGTCAGAGAGTGTCACAGTTTGTCTCAGAGAGTGTCAGAGCGTGTCACAGTGAGTCACAGGCTGTAAGAGAGTGTCACAATGAGTTTCAGAGAGAGTCAGCGAGTGTCACAGTTCGTCTAAGTAAATGTCAGAGAGAGTCGGAGAGTGTCACAGTCTCTCAGAGAGTGTCACAGTATGTCTCAGAGAGAGTCAGAGTGAGTCAGAGAGTGTCATAGTGTGTCATACTGTGCCTCAGAGAGTGTCAGAGAGAGTCAGACTGTATCACAGTGTGTCTCAGAGTGTGTCACAGTTTGTCTCAGAGAGTGTCACAGTGTATCACAGGCTGTCAGAGAGTGTCAAAGTGTGTTTCTGAGAGAGTCAGAGAGTGACACAATGTGTCTCAGAGAGTGTCCGATAGGATCAGAGAGTGTCATAGTGTATCTCAAAGTGTCAGAGAGAGTCAGAGAGTGTCACAGTGTGCCTCAGAGAGAGTCAGAGGGTGTCACAGTGTGTCTCAGAGAGTGTCCGATAGGATTTGAGAGTGTCATAAAGCGTCTCAAAGTGTCAGAGAGAGTCACAGTGTTTAGATTACATTACAGATTAGATAACATTACAGTGTGGAAACAGGCCCTTCAGCCCAACAAGTCCACACCGACCCGCCGAAGCGCAACCCACCCATTCCCCTACATTTACCCCTTACCTAACACTACGGGCAATTTAGCATGGCCAATTCACCTGACCTGCACATCTTTGGACTGTGGGAGGAAAGCAGAGCACCCGGAGGAAACCCACGCAGACACGGGGAGAACGTGCAAACTCCACACAGTCAGTCGCCTGAGGTGGGAATTGAACCCGGGTCTCTGGCGCTGTGAGGCAGCAGTGCTAACCACTGTGCCACCGTGCTGCACACAGTGTGTCACCGTCTGTCAGAGAAGGCTACAGTATATTTCAGAGTGAGTCAGAGAGAGTCAGAAAGTATCACATTCTGTCTTTGAGAGTGTCTCAGTGTGTCACAGTCGTTCATAGAGTGTCATAGTGTGACACAGAAATTCTCAAAGTCTGTCAGCGCGTGACACAGTGTGTCTCAGAGAGTGACAGAGAGAGTCAGAGAGTGTCGCAGTGTGTCTAAGAGAGTGTCAGAGAAAGTCAGAGAATGTCAGTTTGTCACAACCTGTCAGAGAGTGTCACAGTGTGTCGTGCTGTGCCTCAGTGAGTGTCAGAGAGTCTCACATTCTGTCTTAGAGAGTGTCAGAGAGAATCAGCATGTGTCTCAGAGAGTCAGCGAGTGTCACAGTGTGTCACAGTGTGTCACAGTGTCACAGTGTGTCTCAGAGAGTGTCAGAGAATGTCACAGTGTGTATCAGAGAGTGTCAGATAGAATCAGAGAGTGTCACAGTCTGTCAGAGAGTGTCACAGTGTGTCTCAGTGAGTGTCACAGTCTGTCTCAGAGAGTGTCACAGTGTACTAGAGAATGTGACAGAGTGTCAGGCAGTGCCACAGTGTGTCTCAGAGTCATAGAGAGTCAGACAGTGTCACAGTCTGTCTCAGAGAGTGTCACAGCTTGTCAGAGAGTGTCACAGTGTGTCTCAGAGAGAGTCAGACAGTGTCACAGTGTGTCTTAGAGAGTGTCACAGTGTGCCTCAGAGAGAGTCACAGAGTGTCACAGTGTGTCTTAGAGAGTGTCAGATAGAATCAGAGAGTGTCACAGTGTGTCTATGAGGGTGTCAGAGAGTGTCACTGTCTGTCGGAGAGTGTCACGGTGAGTCTCAGTGAGTGTCACATTGTGTCTCAGAGAGTCAGAGGGAGTTAGAACGTGTTACAGTCTGTCTTTGAGAGTGCCTCAGTTTGTCACAGTCTGTCAGCGAGTGTCACAGTGTGCCTCAAAGAGTGTCAGAGAGAGTCCGAAAATGTCACAGTCTGTCTTTGAGAGTGTCACAGTGTGTTACAGTCTGTTAGAGTGTGTCACAGTGTGTCTCAGAGAGTGTCAGATCGGATCAGAGTGTGTCACAGTGCGTCTCAAATTGTCAGAGGGAGTCATAGAGTGCCCAAGTGTGTCTCAGTGAGTGTCAGAGTTTGTCACAGTGTGGCACAGTCTGTCAGAGAGTGTCACAGTGTGTTTCAGAGAATGTCACAGTGTGTCTCAGAGAGGGTCAGATAGGATCAGAGAGTGTCCCAGTGCATCTCAAAATGTCAGAGTGTCACAGTGTGTCACAGTCTGTCAGAGAGTGTCGCAGTGTGTCTCAGAGAGAGTGCGATAGGATCAGAGAGTTTCACGGTGTGTGTGAGAGAGACAGGAAGTGTCAGAAAGTGCCACAGTCTGTCTCAGAGAGTGTCACAGTGTGTCTCAGAGAGAGTCAGACAGTGTCACAGTGTGTCTTAGAGAGTGTCACAGTGTGCCTCAGAGAGAGTCACAGAGTGTCACAGTGTGTCTTAGAGAGTGTCAGATAGAATCGGAGAGTGTCACAGTGTGTCTATGAGGGTGTCAGAGAGTGTCACTGTCTGTCGGAGAGTGTCACAGTGTGTCTCAGAGAGATTCAGAGAGTGTCACATTGTGTCTCAGAGAGTCAGAGGGAGTTAGAACGTGTTACAGTCTGTCTTTGAGAGTGCCTCAGTTTGTCACAGTCTGTCAGCGAGTGTCACAGTGTGCCTCAAAGAGTGTCAGAGAGAGTCCGAAAATGTCACAGTCTGTCTTTGAGAGTGTCACAGTGTCTTACAGTCTGTTAGAGAGTGTCACAGTGTGTCTCAGAGAGTGTCAGATCGGATCAGAGAGTGTCACAGTGCGTCTCAAATTGTCAGAGGGAGTCAGAGTGTGCCCCAGTGTGTCTCAGTGAGTGTCAGAGTTTGTCACAGTGTGGCACAGTCTGTCAGAGAGTGTCACAGTGTGTTTCAGAGAATGTCACAGTGTGTCTCAGAGAGAGTCAGATAGGATCAGAGAGTGTCCCAGTGCATCTCAAAATGTCAGAGAGTGTCACAGTGAGTCACAGTCTGTCAGAGAGTGTCACAGTGTGTCTCAGAGAGAGTGCGATAGGATCAGAGAGTTTCACAGTGTGTGTCAGAGAGACAGGAAGTGTCAGAAAGTGCCACAGTCTGTCTCTGAGAGTGTCACAGTGTGTCAGAGAGTGTCACAGTGTGTCTCAGAGAGAGTCAGAGAGTGTCACAGTGTGTCTTAGAGAGTGTCACAGTGTGCCTCAGAGAGAGTCACAGAGTGTCACAGTGTGTCTTAGAGAGGGTCAGATAGAATCAGAGAGTGTCACAGTGTGTCTATGAGGGTGTCAGAGAGTGTCACTGTCTGTCGGAGAGTGTCACGGTGTGTCTCAGAGAGTCAGAGGGAGTCAGAAAGTGTCACAGTGTGCCTCAGAGAGATTCAGAGAGTGTCACATTGTGTCTCAGAGAGTCAGAGGGAGTTAGAACGTGTTACAGTCTGTCTTTGAGAGTGCCTCAGTTTGTCACAGTCTGTCAGCGAGTGTCACAGTGTGCCTCAAAGAGTGTAAGAGAGAGTCCGAAAATGTCACAGTCTGCCTTTGAGAGTGTCACAGTGTCTTAGAGTCTGTTAGAGAGTGTCACAGTGTGTCTCAGAGAGTGTCAGATCGGATCAGAGAGTGTCACAGTGCGTCTCAAATTGTCAGAGGGAGTCAGAGAGTGCCCCAGTGTGTCTCAGTGAGTGTCAGAGTTTGTCACAGTGTGGCACAGTCTGTCAGAGAGTGTCACAGTGTGTTTCAGAGAATGTCACAGTGTGTCTCAGAGAGAATCAGATAGGATCAGAGAGTGTCCCAGTGCATCTCAAAATGTCAGAGAGTGTCACAGTGTGTCACAGTCTGTCAGAGAGTGTCACAGTGTGTCTCAGAGAGAGTGCGATAGGATCAGAGAGTTTCACAGTGTGTGTCAGAGAGACAGGAAGTGTCAGAAAGTGCCACAGTCTGTCTCTGAGAGTGTCACAGTGTGTCACAGTCTGTCAGAGAGTGTAACAGTGTGTTTCAGAGAGAGTCAGAGTGTCATAGTGTGTCTCAGAGAGTGTCAGATAAGATCAGACATGTCACAGTGCGTCTCAGAGAGTCTCAGTGTGTCTAAAAGAGTCTGAGAGAGAGTCAGAGTGTCACAGTTTGTCAGAGAGTGTCACAGTGTGTCTCAGAGAGTGTCACAGTGTGTTTCAGAGAGTCAGAGATTGTCACAGTGTGTCACAGTCTGTCACAGAGTGTCACAGTGTGTTTCAGAGAGTGTCACAGTGTGTCACAGTCTGTCAGAGACTGTCACAGTTCTTTTCAGAGAGTGTCAGAGAGTGTCACAGTGTGTCTCAGAGAGGGTTGGATAGATTCAGAGAGTGTCCCAGTGCGTCTCAAAGTGTCAGAGAGGGTCCCGCTGTATCGCAGAGTGTGTCAGAATGTGTCACATTCTGTCAGTGTGTGTCACAGTGTGTCGCTTTCTGTCAGAGAGTGTCACAGTGCATCTCAAAATCTCAGAGAGTGTCCCAGCGTGTTTTAGAGAGTCTCAGAGAGTGTCACAGTTTGTCACAGTTTCTCAGAGACTGTCACAGTGTGTTTCAGAGAGAGTCAGAGAGTGTCACAGTGTGTCGCAGTCTGTCAGAGAGTGTCACAGTCTGTCAGAGAGTGTCACAGTGTGTTTCAGAGAGGCAGAGTGTGTCACCGTGTGTATTAAAGAGTGTCAGGGTATGTCACAGTGTGTCACTTTCTGTCAGAGAGTGTCACAGGACATCTCAAAATCTCAGAGTGTCCCAGCGTGTCTCAGAGAGTCTCACAGAGTGTCACAGTTTGTCAGTTTCTCAGAGAGTGTCACAGTGTGTTTCAGAGAGTGTCATAGAGTGTCACAGTGTGTCTCAGAGAGTGTCAGAGAGAGTCAGAGAGTGTCACAGTGTGTCTCAGAGATTGTCAGATAGGATTAGAGAGTGTCATAGTGCATCTCAAAGTGTCAGTGAGAGTCAGAGAGTGTCACAGTATTCTAAGAGAGTGTCAGAGAGAGTCAGAGCATGTTTATAGTGTGTCACTGTCAGAGAATGTCTAGTGCGCCTTAGGGAGAGTCAGAGAGTGTCACAGTTTGTCAAACTGTGTCTCAGAGTGGCAGAGAGTGTCAGCATTTGGCTCAGAGATGGCTACTGTCTGAGAGAGTGTCACAGTGTGTCTCAGAGATGTCAGAGTGAGTCAGAGAGTGTCAAAGTAAGTCATACTTTGCCTCAGAGAGAGTCAGAATGTGTCACAGTCTGTCTTTGAGAGTGTCACAGTGTGTCTCAGATAGGATAACACAGAGTGTCACAGTGCGTCTCAGAGAGTGTCTCAATGTGTCACAGTCTGTCAGAGAGTATCACATTGTGTCTTAGAGAGTGACAGACAGTATCACAGCATGTGTCAGAGATTCTGCGAGAATCTGAAAGTGTCACTATCTGTGAGAGAGTGTCATAGTGTGTCACAGTCTGTCAGTGTCACAGTGCTTTTCAGAGAGTTTTAGAGAGTGTCACAGTGCGTCTCAGAGAGTGTAGGATAGGATCAGAGAGTGTTACAGTGCATCTGAAATTGTCAGAGAGAGTCCCAGTGTGTCTTAGAGAGTGCCAGAGTGTGTCACAGTTTGTCAGAGAGTGTCACAGTGTGTATCAAAGAATGTCAGCGAATGTCACAGCGTGTGTCAGAGTGTGTCACAGTCTGTCAGAGAGTGTCACAGTGCGTCTCAAATTGTCAGAGAGGGTCCCAGTGTGTCTCCGAGACTCTCAGAGAGTGTCACAGTGTGTCTCAGAGAGTGTCAGATAGGATCAGAGAGTGTCATACTGCGTCTCAAAGTGTCAGCGAGATTCAAAGAGTGTCAAAGTGTGTCTCAGAGAGTGTTGGATAGGATCAGAGAGTGTCCCAGTGCGTGCCAAATTGTCAGAGAGGGTGCCGCTGTGTCACGCAGTGTGTCAGAGCGTGTCACAGTGTGTCACAGTCTGTGATAGAGTGTCGCAGAGCATCTCAAATTGACAGATAGGGTCCCAGTGTGTCTCAGAGAGTGTCACAGTGTATCACAGTCTCTCAGAGAGTGAAGCAGTGTGTTTCAGAGAGAGTCAAACAGTGTCACAGTGTGTCTCAGAGAGTATCATATAGGATCAGAGAGTGTCATAGTGCATTTCAAAGTGTCAGCGAGAGCACAGTGTGTCTAAGAGTGTGTCAGAGAGAGTCAGAGCGTGTTTCAGTGTGTCACAGTCTGCCAGAGATTGTCACAGTGTGACTCAGAGAGAGTCAGAGAGTGTCACAGTGTTTCGTACTGTGTCTCAGAGAGTGTTAGCATTTGGCTCAGAGATGGTCACAGTCTGTGAGAGAGTGTCACAGTGTGTCTCAGAGATGAGAGAGTGAGTCAGAGAGTGTCTCAGTACGTCATACTGTGCCTCAGAGAGTGTCAGATAGAGTCAGACTGTATCCCAGTGTGTCTCCGAAAGTGTCAGACAGGATCAGAGAGTGTCACAGTGTGTCTCAAAGTGTCAGAGAATGTCAGAGAGTGTCACAGTCTGTCAGAGAGTATCACAGTGCGACTCAGAGAGTGTCTTAGTGTGTCACAGTCTGTCAGAGAGTGTCACATTGTGTCTCAGAGAGTGACAGACAGTATCACCGTGTGTCAGAGATTCAGAGATAGTCTGAAATTGTCACTATCTGTCATAGAGTGTCACAGTGTGTCACAGTCTGTCAGAGTGTGTCACAACTTGTCAGAGTGTCACAGTGTGTTTCAAAGAATGTCAGCGAGTGTCACAGTGTGTTGCAGTCTGTCAGAGAGTGTCACAGTTCGTCTGAAATAATCAGAGAGGGTCCCAGTGTGTCTCAGAGAGTCTTAGAGAGTGTAACATTGTATCATAGTCTCTCAGAGAGTGTCGCAGGGTGTTTCAGAGCGAGTCAGAGAGTGTCACAGTGTGTCTCAGAGAGTGTCAGATAGGATCAGAGAGTGTCACAGTGCGTCTCAAAGTATCAGAGAGTGTCAGAGCGTGTCACAGTGTGTCACAGTCTTTCAGAGAGTGACAGAGTGCTTTTCAGAGAGTTTTCTGAGAGTGTCACAGTGTGTCTCAGAGAGTGTCGGATAGGATCAGAGAGTGTCACAGTGCATCTCAAATTGTCAGCGAGGGTCCCAGTGTGTCGCAGATAGTATCAGAGTGTGTCACAGTTTTCAGGGAGTTTAAAAATGTGTTTCAAAGAATGTCAGAGAGTATCACAGTGTGTGTCAGAATGTGTCAGAGTGTTAAACAGTCTGTCAGAGAGTGTCACAGTGTGTCTCAAATTGTCAGAGAGGGTCCCAGTGTGTCGCAGAAAGTGTCACAGTGTGTCACAGTCTGTCAGAGATTGTCACAGTGTGTTTCAAAGAATGTCAGATAGTGTAACAGTGTGTGTCAGAGAGTGTCATAATGCGTCTCAAATTGTCAGATAGGGGCCCAGTGCGTCTCAGAGAGTGTCACCGTGTAGCACTGTCTCTCACAGAGTGTCACAGTGTGTGTCAGAGAGTGTCTGATAGGATCAGAGAGTGTCATAGTGCGTCTGAAAGTGCCTGCGCGAGTCAGACAGTGTCACAGTGTGTCTCAGCGAGTGTCAGAGAGTGTCACAGTGTGTCTCAGAGAGTGTCAGATAGGATCAGAGAGTGTCTTAGTGCGTGTCAAATTGTCAGAGAGTGTCACAGCGTGTCGAAGAGAGTGTCGGAGAGTGTCACAGTTCTTTTCAGAGAGCATCAGAGAGAGTCACAGTGTGTCTCAGAGTGTGTTGGATAGGATCAGAGAGTATCACAGTGCGTGTCAAATTGTCAGAGAGGGTCCCAGTGTGTCGCAGAGTGTGTCGGAGTGTGTCACAGTCAGTCAGAGAGTATCACAGTGTGTTTCAAAGAATGTCAGAGAGTGTCACAGTGTGTCTTATAGAGTGTCACAGTGTGTCACAGTGTGTCTTATAGAGTGTCAGAGTGTGTCCCAGTGTGTCACTTCCTGGGAGAGAGTGTCACAGTGCTTCTCAAAATCTCAGAGATGTTCCCAGCGTGTCTCAGAGAGCGTCACAGTTTTTCATAGTTTCTCAGAGAGGGTCTCAGTGTGTCTCAGAGAGTCTCAGAGAGAGTCATAGTGTGTTTCAGAGAGAGTCAGAGAGTGTCACAGTGTGTCTCCGAGTGAGTCAGATAGGATCAGAGAGTGTCACAGTGCATCTCAAAATGTCAGAGAGAGTCAGAGAGTGTTACAGTGTGTCTGAGAGAGTGTCAGACAGAGTCAGGGAGTGTCACAGTGTGTCTCAGAGAGTGTCAGATAGGAGCACAGTGTCATAGTGCGTCTCAAAGTGTCAGAGAGAGTCAGAGAGTGTTTCCATGTGTCACAGTCTGTCAGTGAGTGTCACAGTGTGCTTCAAAGAGAGTCAAAGAGTGTCACAGTGTGTCATACTGTGTCTCAGAGAGTGTCAGCATTTGGCTCAGAGATGGTCACAGTGAGCGAGTGTCACAGTGTGTCTCAGAGATGTCAGAGTGAATCAGAGAGTGTCACAGTAGGTCATACTGTGCCTCAGAGAGTGTCAAATAGAGTCAGATTGTATCCTAGTGTGTCTTCGAGAGTGTCAGACAGGATCAGAGAGTGTCACAGTGTGTCTCAAAGTCTCAGAGAGGGTCCCAGTGTGTCTCAGAGATGGTCGCAGTTTGTCACAGTTTCTCAGAGAGTGTCACAGTGTGTTTCAGAGAGAGTCAGAGTGTGTCACAGTGTGTCAGTTTCTGTTAGAGTGTGTCACAGTGCATCTCAAAATCTTAGAGAGTGTCTCAGTGTGTCTCAGAGAGTGTCACAGTTTGTCAGGGAGTGTAATAATGTGTTTCAAAGAATGTCAGAGAGTATCACAGTGTGTGTCAGAGTGTGTCACAGTCTGTCAGAGAGTGTCACAGTGTGTCTCAAATTGTCAGAGAGATTCCCAGTGTGTCGCAGAAAGTGTCAGAGTGTGTTACAGTCTGTCAGAGATTGTCACAGTGTGTTTCAAAGAATGTCAGTGAGTGTCACAGTGTGTGTGTCAGAGAGAGTCACAATGCGTCTCAAATTGTCAGATAGGGGCCCAGTGCATCTCAGAGAGAGTCACAGTGCATCACAGTCTCTCAGAGAGTTTCGCAGTGTGTTTTAGAGAGAGTAAAAAGTGTCACAGTGTGTCTCAGAGAGTGTCAGATAGGATCAGAGAGTGTCATAGTGCGTCTCAAAGTGTCAGCGCGAGTCAGAGAGTGGCACAGTGTTTCTAAGAGAGTGTCGGAGAGGGTCACAGTGCTTTTCAGAGAGCATCAGAGAGTGTCACAGTGTGTCCCAGAGTGTGTTGGATAGGATCAGAGAGTGTCAGTGTGTCTCAGAGTGTGTTGGATAGGATCAGAGAGTGTCACAGTGCATCTCAAATTGTCAGAGAGGGTCCCAGGGTCTTCGCAGAGTGTGTTGTCGTGTGTCACAGTCAGTCAGAGAGTATCACAGTGTGTTTCAATGAATGTCAGACAGTGCCACTGTGTGTCTTATAGAGTGTCAGAGTCTGTCACAGTGTGTCACTTCCGGGCAGACAGTGTCACAGTGCATCTCAAAATCTCAGAGAGGGTCCCAGTGTGTTTCAGAGAGTGCCGCAGTTTGTCACAGTTTCTCAGAGAGGGTCTCAGTGTGTCTCTGAGAGTCTCAGAGAGAGTCACAGTGTGTTTCAGAGAGAGTCAGAGAGTGTCACAGTGTGTCTCCGAGTGTGTCAGATAGGATCAGAGAGTGTCACAGTGCATCTCAAAGTGTCAGAGAGTGTCACAGTGTGTCACCGTCTGTCAGAGAGGGTCACAGTGCTTTTCAGAGAGTTTTCTGAGAGTGTCACAGTGTGTCTCAGAGAGTGTCGGATAGGATCAGAGAGTGTCACAGTGCATCTCAAATTGTCAGCGAGGGTCCCAGTGTGTCGCAGATAGTGTCAGAGTGTGTCACAGTCTGTCAGAGCTTTTCACAATGTGTTTCAAAGAATGTCAGAGAGTGTCACAGTGTGTGTCAGAGAGTGTTACAATGCGTCTCAAATTGTCAGATAGGGGCCTTGTGCGTCTCAGAGAGTGTCACAGTGCATCACAGTCTCTCAGAGTGTCGCAGTGTCTTTTGCAGCGAGTAAAGAGTGTCATAGTGTGTCTCAGAGAGTGTCGGATAGGATCAGAGAGTGTTACAGTGCGTCTCAAAGTGTCAGCGCGAGTCACAGAGTGGCACAGTGTTTCCAAGAGAGTGTCGGAGAGTGTCACAGTGCTTTTCAGAGAGAATCAGAGAGTGTCACAGTGTGTCTCAGAGTGTGTTGGATAGGATCAGAGAGTATCACAGTGCGTGTCAAATTGTCAGAGAGGGTTCCAGTGTGTCGGAGTGTGTGACAGTCAGTCAGAGAGTATCACAGTGTGTCCCAGAGTGTGTTGGATAGGATCAGAGAGTGTCAGTGTGTCTCAGAGTGTGTTGGATAGGATCAGAGAGTGTCACAGTGCATCTCAAATTGTCAGAGAGGGTCCCAGGGTCTTCGCAGAGTGTGTTGTCGTGTGTCACAGTCAGTCAGAGAGTATCACAGTGTGTTTCAATGAATGTCAGACAGTGCCACTGTGTGTCTTATAGAGTGTCAGAGTCTGTCACAGTGTGTCACTTCCGGGCAGACAGTGTCACAGTGCATCTCAAAATCTCAGAGAGGGTCCCAGTGTGTTTCAGAGAGTGCCGCAGTTTGTCACAGTTTCTCAGAGAGGGTCTCAGTGTGTCTCTGAGAGTCTCAGAGAGAGTCACAGTGTGTTTCAGAGAGAGTCAGAGAGTGTCACAGTGTGTCTCCGAGTGTGTCAGATAGGATCAGAGAGTGTCACAGTGCATATCAAAGTGTCAGAGAGTGTCACAGTGTGTCACCGTCTGTCAGAGAGGGTCACAGTGCTTTTCAGAGAGTTTTCTGAGAGTGTCACAGTGTGTCTCAGAGAGTGTCGGATAGGATCAGAGAGTGTTACAGTGCATCTCAAATTGTCAGCGAGGGTCCCAGTGTGTTGCAGATAGTGTCAGAGTGTGTCACAGTTTGTCAGGGAGTGTAATAATGTGTTTCAAAGAATATCAGAGAGTATCGCAGTGTGTGTCAGTGTGTGTCAGAGTGTGTTACAGTCTATCAGAGAGTGTCACAGTGTGTCTCAAATTGTCAGAGAGGGTCCACGTGTGTCACAGAAAGTGTCAGAGTGTGTCACAGTCTGTCAGAGCTTTTCACAATGTGTTTCAAAGAATGTCAGAGAGTGTCACAGTGTGTGTCAGAGAGTGTTACAATGCGTCTCAAATTGTCAGATAGGGGCCTTGTGCGTCTCAGAGAGTGTCACAGTGCATCACAGTCTCTCAGAGTGTCGTAGTGTCTTTTGCAGCGAGTAAAGAGTGTCATAGTGTGTCTCAGAGAGTGTCGGATAGGATCAGAGATTGTTACAGTGCGTCTCAAAGTGTCAGCGCGAGTCACAGAGTGGCACAGTGTTTCCAAGAGAGTGTCGGAGAGTGTCACAGTGCTTTTCAGAGAGAATCAGAGAGTGTCACAGTGTGTCTCAGAGTGTGTTGGATAGGATCAGAGAGTATCACAGTGCGTGTCAAATTGTCAGAGAGGGTTCCAGTGTGTCGGAGTGTGTGACAGTCAGTCAGAGAGTATCACAGTGTGTCCCAGAGTGTGTTGGATAGGATCAGAGAGTGTCAGTGTGTCTCAGAGTGTGTTGGATAGGATCAGAGAGTGTCACAGTGCATCTCAAATTGTCAGAGAGGGTCCCAGGGTCTTCGCAGAGTGTGTTGTCGTGTGTCACAGTCAGTCAGAGAGTATCACAGTGTGTTTCAATGAATGTCAGACAGTGCCACTGTGTGTCTTATAGAGTGTCAGAGTCTGTCACAGTGTGTCACTTCCGGGCAGACAGTGTCACAGTGCATCTCAAAATCTCAGAGAGGGTCCCAGTGTGTTTCAGAGAGTGCCGCAGTTTGTCACAGTTTCTCAGAGAGGGTCTCAGTGTGTCTCTGAGAGTCTCAGAGAGAGTCACAGTGTGTTTCAGAGAGAGTCAGAGAGTGTCACAGTGTGTCTCCGAGTGTGTCAGATAGGATCAGAGAGTGTCACAGTGCATCTCAAAGTGTCAGAGAGTGTCACAGTGTGTCACCGTCTGTCAGAGAGGGTCACAGTGCTTTTCAGAGAGTTTTCTGAGAGTGTCACAGTGTGTCTCAGAGAGTGTCGGATAGGATCAGAGAGTGTTACAGTGCATCTCAAATTGTCAGCGAGGGTCCCAGTGTGTCGCAGATAGTGTCAGAGTGTGTCACAGTTTGTCAGGGAGTGTAATAATGTGTTTCAAAGAATATCAGAGAGTATCGCAGTGTGTGTCAGTGTGTGTCAGAGTGTGTTACAGTCTATCAGAGAGTGTCACAGTGTGTCTCAAATTGTCAGAGAGGGTCCACGTGTGTCACAGAAAGTGTCAGAGTGTGTCACAGTCTGTCAGAGCTTTTCACAATGTGTTTCAAAGAATGTCAGAGAGTGTCACAGTGTGTGTCAGAGAGTGTTACAATGCGTCTCAAATTGTCAGATAGGGGCCTTGTGCGTCTCAGAGAGTGTCACAGTGCATCACAGTCTCTCAGAGTGTCGCAGTGTCTTTTGCAGCGAGTAAAGAGTGTCATAGTGTGTCTCAGAGAGTGTCGGATAGGATCAGAGAGTGTCATAGTGCGTCTCAAAGTGTCAGCGCGAGTCACAGAGTGGCACAGTGTTTCCAAGAGAGTGTCGGAGAGTGTCACAGTGCTTTTCAGAGAGAATCAGAGAGTGTCACAGTGTGTCTCAGAGTGTGTTGGATAGGATCAGAGAGTATCACAGTGCGTGTCAAATTGTCAGAGAGGGTTCCAGTGTGTCGGAGTGTGTGACAGTCAGTCAGAGAGTATCACAGTGTGTTTCAAAGAATGTCAGAGAGTGTCACAGTGTGTCTTATAGAGTGTCAGAGTCTGTCACAGTGTGTCACTTCCGGGCAGAGAGTGTCACAGTGCATCTCCAAATCTCAGAGAGGTTCCCAGTGTGTCTCAGAGAGTGTCACAGTTTGTCAGTTTCTCAGAGAGTGTCTTTCAGAGAGAGTCACAGAATGTCACAGTGTGTCTTATAGAGTGTCAGAGTGTGTCACAGTGTGTCATTTTATGTCAGAGTGTGTCACAGCGCATCTCAAAATCTCAGAGAGGGTCCAGGTGTGTCTCAGAGAGTGTCACAGTTTGTCACAGTTTCTCAGAGAGTGTCGCAGTGTATTTCAGATAGAGTCAGACTGTATCCCAGTGTGTCTCCGAGAGTGTCAGACAGGATCAGAGAGTGTCACAGTGTGTCCATAAGTGTCAGAGAGTGTCAGAGAATGTCGCAGTGTGTCACAGTCTGTTCGAGAGTGTCACAGTGTGTCTCAGACAGTGTCAGATAAAATCAGAGTGACACAGTGCGTCTCAGAGAGTGTCTCAGTGTGTCACAGTCTGTCAGAGTGTGCCACATTGTGTCTCAGAGAGTGTCAGACAGTATCACAGTGTGTGTCAGAGAGTCTGAATGTGTCACTATCTGTCAGAGAGTGTTACAGTGTGTCACAGTCTGTCAGAGTATCATAGTGCTTTTCAGAGAGTTTCAGAGAGTGTCACAGCGTGTCTCAGAGAGTGTCGGATAGGATCAGAGAGTGTCACAGTGCATCTCAAATTGTCAGAGAGTGTCCTGGTGTGTCACAGATAGTGTCAGAGTGTGTCACAGTCTGTCAGAGATTGTCACAGTGTGTTTCAAAGAATGTCATCGAGTGTCACAGTGCGTGTCAGAGTGTGTCACAGTGCATCTCAAAGTTTCAGCGAGAGTCAGCGTGCCACAGTGTGTGTTAGAGAGTGTCAGATAGGATCAGAGAGTGTCATAGTGCGTATCAAAGTGTCAGCGAGTCTCAGAGAGTGTCTCAGTGAGTCTAAGAGAGTGTCGGACAGTGTCACAGTTCTTTTCAGAGAGTTTCAGAGAGTGTCACAGTGTGTCTCAGAGTGTGTTGGATAGGATCAGAGAGTGTCACAGTGTGTCTCAGAGAGTGTCGGATAGGATCAGAGAGTGTTACAGTGCATCTCAAATTGTCAGCGAGGGTCCCAGTGTGTCGCAGATAGTGTCAGAGTGTGACAGTTTGTCAGGGAGTGTAATAATGTGTTTCAAAGAATGTCAGAGAGGATCACAGTGTGTGTCAGAGTGTGTCAGAGTGTGTCACAGTCTGTCATAGAGTGTCACAGTGTGTCTCAATTTTTCAGAGAGGGTCCTGGTGTGTCGCAGAAAGTTCCAGAGTGTGTCACAGTCTGTCAGAGATTGTCACAGTGTGTTTCAAAGAATGTCAGAGAGTGTCACAGTGTGTCTTATAGAGTCTCAGCGTGTGTCACAGTGTGTCTTATAGAGTGTCAGAGTGAGTCACAGTGTGTCACTTCCGGGCAGAGAGTGTCACAGTGCATTTCCAAATCTCAGAGAGATTCCCAGCGTGTCTCAGAGAGTGTCACAGTTTGTCATAGTTTCTCAGAGAGGGTCTCAGTGTGTCTCAGAGAGTCTCAGAGAGAGTCACAGTGTGTTTCAGAGAGTCAGAGAGTGTCACAGTGTGTCTCCGAGTGTGTCAGATAGGATCGGAGAGTGTCACAGTGCATCTCAAAATGTCAGAGAGAGTCAGAGAGTGTCACAGTGCGTCTCAGACAGTGTCAGATAGGATCATACAGTGTCATAGTGCATCTCAAAGTGTCAGAGAGAGTCAGAGTGTCGCAGTGTGTCTAAGAGAGTGTCATAGAGTCAGAGCATGTTTCAGTGTTTCACAGTCTGTCAGTGAGTGTCACAGTGTGCCTCAAAGAGAGTCAGAGAGTGTCACAGTGTGTCATACTGTGTCTCAGAGAGTGTCAGCATTTGGCTCAGAGATGGTCACAGTGAGAGAGTGTCACAGTGTGTCTCAGAGATGTCAGAGTAAATCAGAGAGTGTCACAGTACGTCATAATGGGCCTCAGAGAGTGTCAAATAGAGTCAGACTGTATCCCAGTGTGCCTTCGAGAGTGTCAGACAGGATCAGAGAGTGTCACAGTGTGTCTCAAAGTGTCAGAAAGTGTCAGAGAATGTCGCGGTGTGTCACAGTCTGTCAGAGAGTGTCACAGTGTGTCTCAGACAGTGTCAGATAAAATCAGAGAGTGTCACAGTGCGTCTCAGAGAGTGTCTCAGTGTGTCAGTCTGTCAGAGTGTGTCACATTGTGTCTGAGAGAGTGTCAAACAGTATCTCAGTGTGTGTCAGACTTTCAGAGAGAGTCTGAATGTGTCACTACCTGTCAGAGAGTGTCACAGTTTGTCACAGTCTGTCAGAGAGTGTCACATTGCTTTTCAGAGTGTGTCAGTGAGTGTCACAGTGTGTCTCAGAGTGTGTTGGATAGGATCAAAGACTGTCCCAGTGCATGTCAAATTGTCAGAGAGGGTCCCGCTGTGTCGCAGAGTGTGTCAGAGTGTATCACAGTCTGTCAGTGATTGTGACAGTTTGTTTCAAAGAATGTCAGAGAGTGTCACAGTGTGTCTTATAGAGTCTCAGAGTGTGTCACAGTGCATCTCAAAATCTCAGAGAGGGTCCCAATGTGTCTCAGAGAGTGTCACAGTTTGTCACAGTTTCTCAGAGAGTGTCACAGTGTGTTTCAGAGAGAGTCAGACTGTATCCCAGTGTGTCTCCGAGAGTGTCAGACAGGATCAGAGTGTCACAGTGTGTCTCAAAGTGTCAGAGAGTGTCAGAGAATGTCGCAGTGTGTCACAGCCTGTCAAAGAGTGTGTAAGTGTGTTTCAGAGAGTGTCAGATAAGATCAGAGAGTGTCACAGTGCGTCTCAGAGAATGTCGCAGTGTGTCACAGTCTGTCAGAGAGTGTGTCAGTGTGTCTCAGAGAGTGTCAGATAAGATCAGAGAGTGTCACAGTGCGTCTCAGAGAGTGTTTCAGTGTGTCACAGTCTGTCAGAGAGTGTCACAGTGCTTTTCAGAGAGTGTCAGAGAGTTTCACAGTGTGTCTCAGAGAGTGTCAGATTGGATCAGAGAGTGTTACAGTGCATCTCAAATTGTCAGAGAGGGTCCCAGTGTGTCGCAGATAGTGTAGAGTGTGTGACAGTTTGTCAGAGAGTGTCACAGTGCGTTTCAAAGAATGTCAGAGAGTGTCACAGTGTGTGTCAGAATGTGTCACAGTCTGTCAGAGAGTGCCACAGTGCATCTCAAATTGTCAGAGAGGGTCCCGGTGAGTCACAGATAGTGTCAGAGTGCGTCACAGTCTGTCAGAGAGTGTCACAGTGTGATTCAAAGAATGTCAGTGAGCGTCACAGTGTGTGTCAGAGAGTGTTACAGTGCATCTCAAATTGTCAGAGAGGGTCCCAGTGTGTCGCAGATAGTGTAGAGTGTGTGACAGTTTGTCAGAGAGTGTCACAGTGCGTTTCAAAGAATGTCAGAGAGTGTCACAGTGTGTGTCAGAATGTGTCACAGTCTGTCAGAGAGTGCCACAGTGCATCTCAAATTGTCAGAGAGGGTCCCGGTGAGTCACAGATAGTGTCAGAGTGTGTCACAGTCTGTCAGAGAGTGTCACAGTGTGATGCAAAGAATGTCAGTGAGCGTCACAGTGTGTGTCAGAGAGTGTCACAATGCGTCTCAAATTGTCAGATAGGGGCCCAGTGCGTCTCAGAGAGTGTCACAGTGTATCACAGTCTCTCAGAGAGTGTTGCAGTGTGTTTCAGAGAGAGTCAAAGAGTGTCAAAGTGTGTCTCAGAGAGTGTCAGAAGGATCAGAGAGTGTCATAGAGCGTCTCAAAATGTCAGCGAGAGTCAGAGAGTGTCACAGTGTGTCTAAGAGAGTGTCGGAGAGTGTCACAGTGCTTTTCAGAGAGCATCAGAGAGTGTCACAGTGTGTCCCAGAGTGTGTTGGATTGGATCAGAGAGTATCACAGAGCAGAGAGGGTCCCGGTGTGTCGCAGAATGTGTTGGAGTGTGTCACAGTCAGTCAGAAAGTATCACAGTGTGTTACATTCTGCCAGAGTGTGTCACAGTGTGTCACTTTCTGTCAGAGTGTGTCACAGTGCATCTCAAAATCTCAGAGAGGGTCCCAGTGTGTCTCAGAGAGTGTCACAGTTTGTCATAGTTTCTCAGAGAGTGTCACAGTGTATTTCAGATAGAGTCAGACTGTATCCCAGTGTGTCTCCGAGAGTGTCAGACAGGATCAGAGAGTGTCACAGTGTGTCTATAAGTGTCAGGGAATGTCGCAGTGTGTCACAGTCTGTTCGAGAGTGTCACAGTGTGTCTCAGACAGTGTCAGATAAAATCAGAGAGTGACACAGTGCGTCTCAGAGAGTGTCTCAGTGTGTCACAGTCTGTCAGAGTGTGCCACATTGTGTCTCAGAGAGTGTCAGACAGTATCACAGTGTGTGTCAGAGAGTCTGAATGTGTCACTATCTGTCAGAGAGTGTTACAGTGTGTCACAGTCTGTCAGAGAATGTCATAGTGCTTTTCAGAGAGTTTCAGAGAGTGTCACAGCGTGTCTCAGAGAGTGTCGGATAGGATCAGAGAGTGTCAGTGTGTCTCAGAGTGTGTTGGATAGGATCAGAGAGTGTCACAGTGAATCTCAAATTGTCAGAGAGGGTCCCAGGGTGTCGCAGAGTGTGTTGTCGTGTGTCATAGTCAGTCAGAGAGTATCACAGTGCGTTTCAATGAATGTCAGACAGTGCCACTGTGTGTCTTATAGAGTGTCAGAGTCTGTCACAGTGTCACTTCCGGGCAGACAGTGTCACAGTGCATCTCAAAATCTCAGAGAGGGTCCCAGTGTGTTTCAGAGGGAGTCAGAGAGTGTCACAATGTGTCTCAGGGATAGTCAAAGAGTGTCACATTGCATCTCGAAATGTCAGAGAGAGTCAGAGAGTGTTACAGTGTGGCTGAGAGAGTATCAGATAGGATCAGAAATTGTCACAGTGCGTCTCAAACTGTCAGAGAGTGTCAGAGAGTCTCACAGTCTGTCAGAGAGTGTCACAGTGCTTTTCAGAGAGTTTTCTGAGAGTGTCGCAGTGTGTCTCAGAGAGTGTCGGATAGGATCAGAGAGTGTTACAGTGCATCTCAAATTGTCAGCGAGGGTCCCAGTGTGTCGCAGATAGTGTCAGTTTGTGTCACAGTTTGTCAGGGAGTATAGTAATGTGTTTCAAAGAATGTCAGAGAGTATCACAGTGTGTGTCAGAGTGTGTCAGAGTGTGTCACAGTCTATCAGAGAGTGTCACAGTGTGTCTCAAATTGTCAGAGAAAGTCCCAGTGTGTCTCTCCCCATCTCTGTCCCCACTCTGCCATCCCTCTCTTCCACCCCTCTCTTTCCCCCCTCTCTCACCCCATCTTTCTCCACAACTCTCTCTCCCCCACTCTCTCTCCCCCACTCTCTTCCCCTCCCCCTCTCTCTGCACCCCTCTCTCTCCCCTTTTCTTTCCCGCCTTTCTCTTCCCCGTCTCTTCCCCCTCTCTCTCATCTCTCCCGCCAAATCTCTCTCCCCACTCTCTCTCCCCAAATCTCTCTCCCCCCCTTTTTCGCCCCCTTCTCTCTTGACTCCTCTCTTTTTCCCACCTCTCTCGCCCTCTCTTTTGCACCCCTCTTGCCCATCTCTCGCCTGCCGTCTCGCTCCCCTCTCTCGTCCCCATCTCTCCCCATCTCACTCCCTCTTGCCCCCACCCTCGCCCCCGCTCTCGCCCCCTCTCTCTCACCCCCTCTCTCATCCCCATCTCTCCCCCATCTCATTCCCTCTTGCCCACACTCTCGCCCCCACTCTCGCCCCCTCTCTCGCCCCCACTCTCGTCCCCATTCTCACTCCCACTCTCGCCCCCTCTCTCGCCCCCTCTCTCTCTCCAGCTCTCTCTGCATCCTCTCTCGACTCTCCTCTCTCTTCACCCTCTATTTAAATCCTTCTGTCTATCTCGCCCCCTCTCTCGCCCCCCTCTTGCACCCATCTCTCGTCCACCTCTCTCGCGCTCATCTCTTAATCTTCTCTCTCCCCCTCTCTCAGCCCCACTCTCGCCCCTACTCTCGCCCCCAGACTCGCCCGCTCTCTT
The DNA here is from genome assembly GCF_047496795.1 of Chiloscyllium punctatum. Classification (NCBI taxonomy): domain Eukaryota; kingdom Metazoa; phylum Chordata; class Chondrichthyes; order Orectolobiformes; family Hemiscylliidae; genus Chiloscyllium; species Chiloscyllium punctatum. The sequence continues at coordinate 136,438,405 of NC_092742.1, forward strand.
GTCCCGTCTCTCGTTCCCACTCTCTCCCTCTCTCTCACCTCCCTCTACCCCTCTCTCGCTCCTCTCTCTGTCCCTTTCTCTCTCTTCCCCTTCTATCTACCCTCTCTCTCCACCTGTCTCTTCACCCTCTCTTTAACTCCGTCTGTCTCTTTCCCCCCTCTCTCTACCCTCCCTTCCGAATTCTCTCTCTCTTCCCTCCCTCTCTCTCCCCTCTCCAACTGCTCTCCATCTGCCCTCTCTGCATCTCCCCCTCTCTGCCCCCCTCTCCCCCTCTCCCCCTCTTCCTCCTCTCTCCCCCACTCTCTCCCCCCCTTCCTCCGCTCTCCTCCACTCGCTCTCCCACTCTCTTCCCCTCTCTCTCCCCACTTCAACTCCCATTTCCAACTCTGCAGTCCATCTCCTGTCTCTCCATCTCACCCCTCCCTCCCCCGCGCTCTCCCCCCTCTCTCGCCACCCACTCCTGACCCCTCTCCCGCCCACTCTCTCACCCCCTTCCTTGACACCTCCCACGCACCCTCCCTTGCCCACTTCCTCGTTCCCTCCCCCTGCCCTCCTGTCCCTGTCCCATTTCTGTCCCCCTCTCACTCTCCCCCTCACTCTGTCCACCTCACTCTCTCCCCTCTCTCTCCGCTGTCTCCCTCCTCTCTCTCTACTGCCTCTCTCTCTCTCCCCGTTTCTCCACGACTCTCTCTCTACACCCCCTCTCTCTCTCCCCTCCCTTCTCTCTCCCTCTCCCCCTCCCTCTCCCCCCTCTCTTCCACTCTCTCTCTACCACCCTCTCTCTACCCCCTCTCTCTACCCCTTCTCGCTCCACGCCTCTCTCTAACCCCTCTCTCCTCCTCCCCTCCCCCTCACTCCCTCTCTCTCTCCCCCTCTCTTCCCCTCTCTCTCTACCCCCCCCCTCCATGCATCTCTCTCTCCCCTCTCTCTCTCACCCCCTCTCTCTACCCCTTACTCTCTCTCTCCCCCTCTCTCACTCTTCACTATCTGTCTCCCCTAACTATCACTGAACTCTCTCCCCCCTCTCTCCCTCTCTTACCCCTTCCCTCTTTCACTCCTTCCCTCACTCATCCTCTCACTCTGCCCTCTCTCTCACTCCTCTCTCTCCCCGTCTCTCCCCCACTCTCTCCAGCTTCCTCTCCCCATCTCTCTTCCCCTCCCGTCTCCCCCCTCTCACCCCCCTCTCGCCCCCCGTCTCGCTCCACTCTCTCGCACCCCTCTCTCTGCCCCTCTCTCTCTGTCCCCTTCTCTTTGTCCCTCCTCTGTCTGTCCCCCTGTCTCTTTCCCCCTATCTCTGTCCCCTTTCTCTCTCTATCCCCCTCTTTCTGAACTCCGTTCTCCATCCACACTTCTCTCTGTCCCCCCTCTCTCTGTCCCTGTCTCTCTCTTTCCTCCATCTCTATCTGCCCCTCTCTCTCTGTCCCCTCTCTTTGTCCCACCGTCTCCGTTCCCCCTCTCTCTGTCCCTCTCTCTCTGTCCTCGTCTCTGTGTCACCCTTCTCTCCCTGTCCCCACTCTCGCTGCCCCCCCCTGTTCGCCCTCTCTCTGTCCCCCCCTCTGATCCCCTCTCTCTGTCCCCCCTCTCTCTGTCCTCCCTCTCTCTGTCCCCCCTCACTCTGTCCCTGTCTCTCTCTCTCTCTCTCTCGGTCCCCATCTCTCTGTTCCCCCCCTCTCTCTCTATCCCCTCGCTCGTGCTCTCTGCCCCTCTGCCTCCCTCTCTCTGTCCCCCTTCCCTGTCCCTCTCTATCTCTGTCCCCCACTTTCTCTGTCCCACCCCGCTCTCTGTCCCCCTTCTCTGTACACCCCTCTCTCTGTCCCACTGTCTCTGTCCCCCTCTCTCTGATCCCCAACTCTGTCCCCCCACTCTGTACTCCCACTCTTTGTCCCCGCATTCTCTGTCCTCACACTCTCTCACCCCTTCTATCTACCCCCTCTCTCTGTCCCCCTCACTTTGTGCCCCTCTCTCTCTCTGTCCCCCCTCTGTCTGTCCCTCCTCTGTCTGTCCCCCTCTGTCTTCCCCCTCTCTCTGTCGCCTTCTCTCTCTGTCCCCCTCTCTCTGTCCCGCCCCCTCTGTCCCCCCTCTCTGTAACCCCCTCTCTCTGTCCCCCCTCCATCTGCCCTCTCTCTGTCCCCCCTCTCTGTCCCGCCCCCTCCGTATCTCCTCTCTCTGTCCCCCTCTCTCTGTCCCCCACTCTGTCCGCCACTCTGTCCCCCACTCTGTCCTCCCACTCTGTACCCCCACTCTGTACCCCCAGTCTCTGTCCCCCCACTCTCTGCCCCCTCTCTCTGACCCCTTCTATCTCCCCCTCTCTCAGTCCCGCTTCCTCAGTTACCCCTCTCTCTCTTTGTCCCCCATTTCTGTCCCCCTGTCTCTGCCCCCCTGTTTCTGCCCCCACAGTGTCCCCCCCACTCTGTGCCCCCACTATCTCTCCCTCTCTCTCTGTCCTCCTCTCTCTGTCCCCCGCTCCCTTTCCCCCATCTCTGCCCCCCCTTTCTTTGTCCCCGTCTCTCAGTCCCCCCTCTCTGTCCCCCCTCTCTGTACCCCCTCTCTCTGTCCCAGTCTCTCTGCTCCCCCATCTCTTTCCCCCTCTCGCTGTCCCCCTCTATCTGTCCTCTCTCTCTCTCACCCCATCTCTCTGTACCCCTTTCTGTGACCACAATCTCTCTGTCCCCCTCTCTGTCTCCCCACTCTGCCCCCCGTCAGCCCCCTTCTCTCTGTCCCCCTCTCTCTGTACCCCCTCTCTGTCCCCCTCTCTCTGCCCCCCTCTGTCCACCTCTCTCGCTTTCCCTCTTCTCTCTGCCCCCCTCTGTCTCTGCCCCCCTCTCTGTCCTCCCTCATTCTGTCCACCCTCTCTCTGCCCCCGTCTCTCTGCCCACTTTCTGTCCCTCTCACTCTGTGCCCCCCTATGTCCCCTCTCTCTGTAACCCCTCTCTCTGTCCTCCCTCTCTCTGCCCCCGTCCCTCTGCCCCATCTCTGTTCTCTCTCTCTCTGTCCCCCACTCAATGTCCCGCGCTCACTGTTCCCCTTTCTCTGTTCCCCTCTCTCTGTCCCCCCACTCTGTACCCCATTCTGTACCCCTAGTCTCTGTCCCCATCACTGCCCCTTTTCTTTCTCCTCATCTCCCTGTCCCCTCTCTCTGTCCCCCTCTATCTGTCCCCCCTCTCTCTGTCCCCATCTCTCTGTATCCCTTTCTCTGACCACTCTCTCTCTATCCCCCCTCTCTGTCTCCCCACTCTGCCCCCTGTCTGCCCCCTCTCTCTGTCCCCCCATCTTTGTACCTCCTCTCTTTGCCCCTCTCTCTGTCCCCCTCTGTCCCTGCCCCCCCTCTCTGTCCTCCCTCGCCCTGTCCACCCTTTCTCTCACCCCTCTCTGTCCTCCCTCTCTCTGTTCCCATCTCTCTGCCCTCTCTCTGTGTCCTCCCTCTCTCTGTACCCCCTCTCTGTCCCCCTCTCTCTCTGTCCCCCTCTCTCTCTGTCCCCCTCTCTCTGTCCCTCTTCTCTGTGTCCTCCCTCTCTCTGTACCCCCTCTTTGTTCCACTCTTCTCTGCCCCCTCTCTCTGTCGCCCTGTGTCGCCCATCTTTCTGTCCCCGTCTCTCTGCCCCCTCTCTCTGTCCCCCACTCTCTGCCCCCTTTTTCTGAGCCCTCTGTCTGACCACCTATCTCTGTCCACCTCTCTCTGTCCCCCTCTTTCTGAGCCCTCTCTCTGTTCCTGTCTCTCCGTCCCCCTCTCCCTGTCCCCCTCTCTATGTCCCCCTCTCTCTGCCCCCCCCCCCTCTCTCTGTCACCCACTCACTGTCCCCCCTCTCTCGGTTCCCCTCTCTCTGTCCCCCACTCTCTATCCCCCTCTCTCTGTCCCCCCTCTCTCTGTCCCCGTCTCTCTCTGTCCTCGGTCTCTCTGTCCCTCTCTCTCTGTCCCCCCCTCCCTGTCCCCCTCTTTGTCACCCCTCTCTCTGCCCACGCGCTCTCTGTCCCCCTCTGTCCCACTCTCTCTCTGTCCCGTCTCTCTCTGTGTCCCCCTCTCTCTGTCACACCCCTCTGTCCACCCTCTCTCTGTCCCGCGCCTCTCTCTCTGTCCACCTCTCTCTGTCCCCCTTCTCTCTGTCCCCCTTTTTCTCTGTCATCCCTCTTCCTGTCCCCCTCTCTTTGTCCCACTCTCTCTGTCCCCCTCTCTGTCCCTCTCTCTGTCACCCTTCTCTGTCACCCCTCTCTCTGCCCACGCGCTCTCTTTCCCCCTCTGTCCCACTCTCTCTCTGTCCCATCTCTCTCTCTGTGTCCCCCTCTCTCTGTCCCCCACTCTGCTCCGCCCCCTCTCTGTCACCCCTCCCCTCCTGTCCACCCTCTCTCTGTCCACCTTCTCTCTGTCCCGGTCTCTCTGTCACCCCAGTCTCTGACCCCTTCTATCTCCCCCTCTCTCTGTCCCGCCAAGGCTGCCCTTCTCTCTCTCTGTCATGGTCTCTCTGTCCACCTCGTCTCTCCCCCTGTCTCTGTCCACCGCTCTCTCTGTCCCCCCTCTCTCTCTGTCCCCCCACTCTCTCTTTCCCCCCTCTCTCTGTCCCCCTCTCTCTCTTTCCCCTGTCTAAGTCGCTCTGCCCACCCTCTCTGTCCCCTCTCTCTGTCCCCTCTTTCTCTCTGTCCCTCTCTCTGTCCCTCGGTGCTCTCTGCCCCCCTCTCTCTCTGTCCCATCTCTCTCAAGATCCCCCCTCTCTCTGTCCCTCTCTCTCTCTCTGTCCCCCTCTCTCTGTTCCCATCTCTCTATCCCCCACTCTGCTCTGTCCCTCTCTCTGTTGCCCCCTCTGTCCACCCTTTTTGTCCCCCCACTCTGTCCCCCCACTTTCTGTCCACCCCACTCTCTGAACCCTTCTATCTCCCCCCTCTCTCTGTTCCCCCTCTCTGTCCCCGCTCTCTGTCCCCACTCTCTGTCCCCTCTCTCTCTGTCCCCCTCTCTCTGTCTCCTCTCTCTCTGTCTCCTCTCTCTCTACCCCCCTCTCTGTCCCGCCCCCTCTGTCACCCCCTCTCTGTCCCCTCTCTCTGTTCCCATCTCTCTGTCCCTCCCTCTCTGTCTCCCTCTCTCTCTATCCGCCTCTCTCTGTCCCCCTCTCTCTGCCCCCTGCCTGTCCCATACTCTCTCTCTCCCTCTCTCTGCCCTCTCTCTGTCCCCCCTCTCTCTCCCGCCTCTCTCTCTCTGTCCCCCTCTCTCTCTGTCCCCATCTCTCTCTGCCCCTCTCTCTGCCCCCCCCCGCAACCCCTCTCTCTGTCACCCCCAGTCTCTCTGTCCCGCCTCTCTCACTGTCCCCCCACTCTCTGTCCCCCATTGCTCTTTGTCCCCCTCTCTGTTCCCTCACTCTCTCTCCCCCCTCTCTCTGTCCCCATCTCTCTCTCTCTGACCCGCTCTCTTTCAACGCCTGTCTCTGCTCCCTCTCTCTGTTCCCACTCTCTCTGTTCTCCCTCTCTCTGTCCCCCCTCATTTTCTGACCCCTCTCTCTCTGTCCCCCTCCCTCTCTCTACCCCTTCTCTCTGTCCCACTCTCTGTTCCCCCTCTCTCCGTCCCCCTCTCTCTCTCCCCCCTCTCGGTTCCCCCCTAAGTCCACCCCTCTCTGCCCCCCTCTCTCTGTCCCCCTCCCTCTGTCCCCTAATCGCTGTCGCCCCTCTCTGCCCCATCTCTTTGTCCCCCAACTCTGTCAACTCCTTTCTCTGTCCCTCTCTCTATTCCCCTCTCTCTGCCCCCTACCTCTGTCCCCCCTCTCGCTGTTCCCCCTCTCTCTCCCCCCTCTCTGTCTCCCCTGACTCTCTGTCCTGCCCCCTCTGTCCTCCCCCTCTCTGTCTCCTCTCTATCCCCCTCTCTCTCTGTGACCCCTCTCTTTCTCTCCTCCCTCCCTTCTGTCCCCACCTCGTTGTCCCTTCGCTCTCTGTCCCCCCTCTGTCACACCCCTCTGTACTCCCTCTCTCTAACCCCTCCCTCTCTACCCCCCTCTCTGTCTCCCCTCTCTCCATCCCACCACTCTCTGTCCCCCCCCACTCACTGTCCCCCCTCTCTCTGCCCCCCTTTCTGTCCCCTCCCTCTCTGTTGCCCTCTCTCGGTCACCCTCTCTGTGTCCCCCTCTCTCTGCGCCCCCCCTCTTTGTCCCCACTCTTTACCCTCTCACTCTGTCCCCCCGATCTCTGAACCCCCACTCTCTGTCCCCCAATCTCTATCCCCCCTCTCATTATGTCCTCCCCTATTTCTCTCTCTCTCCCCGTCCCTCACCTTATCTCTCCCTTGCCCCCCTTTCTCTCTCTGTCTCTGTCTCTCCCGACTCCACCACTATCTCTACACCTTCTCTCACTCTCGATCCACCTACCTCGGTCTCTCTTTCTCCCCGCTTCCCTCTGTTTCTCTCTGACTAAATCTCTCTCCCTCCTGCCCCTCCCACTCTCTATGACACAGGTGAGAGGAGGGGGAAAATGTGGTAGAAATGGAATTGCATGAGGGAGACATACGGCAGAAGAGAGAGAGAGTGCAGGGGAGGGGGGGAGGAATGACTGGAGGCAGATGGAGAAACCAGGGTTGGGGATGTGTGTGTGAGAGATTGGTGGACGATGGAGAGTGAAGGGGGAGGTGGTGTGAAAGAGAGAGTATGCAGAGAGAGACAGAGAGACAGAGAGACAGAGAGAAATGAGGAGAAAGTGTGGGGGTGAGGAAATGGGGAGGTCAGGTTGGAGTGGCGGGAACAGAGGGAGTTAAATCCAGCTCCTGAGCCCAGGGCGCGGTGCCCTCCCCTTCGCTGAGGACCAGGACTTGGGGCTGAGTTTGTCTCTCTCCAGCTCAGCTTCTCCAACACAAAGACACACAACAACATCGGTCACTCTGCTGCTCGGCACGCTTTAATCAACATTTTTATTTGTTACAAATGGAAGTGATGGATACAGTCAGTGGGATGGTGCCTTTTCTCACTGGCCCCTGAGTTGTGAGTAACATTGAAATGTTTCCCTGTAACCCCACTGTGGGATAAGGATGGACAAACCAGCGCTACCCTCAGTCTATTACCATAGCGACAGGCTGCTCCATCGCTGAAACACTGAACTGAAATGAGAAAATCCCGGATGGATTGATTAATGAGGGAATTTGATGGATGGATGGATTTGGGTGAAGAGATATTTCAGCACATTCTTCAGCTGCTGCCTGAACTTAGTCTGGGTCACGACATAAATCGTGGTGTTTGTGCAGCAACTGAGGAGCTGCAGCATGAAGCCCAATTCCTGCAGAAAGTAAGGGAGAAACACAGACCGATACCCAATCCACCACATCCGTCTCCATATAGAATACAGCATGAACGTTGACCATAACATGATGAAATTGGCCGAGATCACAAACAGTAAAATCATGGATTTTTTTCGGTTTCTCATTTCAGTGTCAGACTGAGCGTCCCCATTGGTGTGAGCGCGGAGTCTCCTGCGGGCTCTGCTGGTCACTAAAATGTGTCTGACGGTGAGAACATTGAGCAGCAGAATCAGGAGAAATGGGACACACGGGGTTAGAATGTGGTGGAGGAACTCGATTGTCCCCCAGACACTGGAGTATACAACAGCGGTTGTTACAGAACAAAACCAGGGGACGTTCAGCAGCAAATACCGAGCCTCGCGCATAAAATACCAGGAAATGTTCTTTAAACAGCTCAGCACAGTCACTGCTCCCAGAACCACAGCCGCCGTTTTCTCACTGCAATATTTACTTTTCAGCTTCTGACAACAAATTGCCACAAACCGATCAAAGGTGAAAGTGATGGTGAACCAGACAGAGCAGTCAGTGGCTGCATAAACCAGGACGGCGTGGATATTACACACGGGGACGGAGTCCCTCAGGAAATAAAACTGTTCCTGATAAATAATGGGAATGTGTCTCAGGATCAGGTCGAGGATAATGACCAGGAGATCCGCCGCTGCCATGGCCCCCAGGTAACGTCTGACACATGGAGACAATCCACAATCTTTATAAAGCAGGACGTAGATGGTCACTACGTTAACTGTGAGGAAGGAAAACAAACCCATTATCCATCAGCCTGGAGGCAAAGGGACCCCTTTGATCGGGGACCCAGTGAGATTTACAAATGTGTCCCTGTATTCAGGGATTTATTAAAATAATTGGAGCTGGAATAACAAATGGGAAGGTCGGAATTACTGACAAAAATGTGACATAAACCACAAGAAACCCTCCCTCCTCAAACACACATGGACACATCCATAAGGACAGATGGTTTCTAGAACGTTCCCACACACTCGATCACTCGAGAGCAGACACAGGTCACTCCGTCCCAGTTCCTAATACGGAGGGTGGAAATGTTGCTGTCCTGAAGGATTCTCTCCCAGTTTCCTGAAGACAAATGGAGTTTGGGAATTTCTGTATTTTGGTCTAAATTGTGGTCGATCCTGTGTTGTGATGAAATGTAAACGTAGGGAAAACGTATTCACCCCTTTAACTGCCTGAGGGCCGTTCGGAACAGTGTCTCCTTCTCCCTGGAATGGTATCTCTTCCCTCGGGATCTTATCGTTTGTTCAATTCACTGACGTCCGGCCGTTCACAAACAATGTCAGGGTCAGAACGTTCCGGGGAATGTCAGTTATGGAATGTCAGGGACAGAACGTTCCGGGGAATGTCAGTTATAGAATGTTGGGGGCAGAACGTTCCGGGGAATGTCAGTTATAGAATGTCAGGGACAGAACGTTCCGGGGAATGTCAGTTATAGAATGTCGGGGACAGAACGTTCCGGGGAATGTCAGTTATAGAATGTTGGAGACAGAACGTTCCGGGGAATGTCAGTTATAGAATGTCGGGGACAGAACGTTCCGGGGAATGTCAGTTATAGAATGTTGGGGACAGAACGTTCCGGGGAATGTCAGTTATAGAATGTTGGAGACAGAACGTTCCGGGAAATGTCAGTTATAGAATGTCGGGGACAGAATATTCCGGGGAATGTCAGTTATAGAATGTCGTGGACAGAATATTCCGGGGAATGTCAGTTATAGAATGTCAGGGACAGAACGTTCCGGGGGATGTCAGTTACAGAATGTCAGGAACAGAACGTTCTGGGGAATTCCTTGACCTGTCCATGACCTTACCCACCTATCCACCCCACCAACATGATGTACTGTGCAAAGGCTACATATCCATCCAACACGGGGAGCTGCACTGTCCACATCATTACATTCTCTATAAACCGCAGATGGTCTTACCAACACAGCAGGATGTGCAGTGATCGCACGGAAATTAATCTGTAACCCAGGAGCAGTTACCCTCCCAGCATGTAGGACTGTGTACCCCACCCCAGTGCAATGATCTGTAACCCAGGTTCAGTTACCCCCCCAGCATGTAGGACTGTGTACACCACCTCAGTGCATTGATCTGCAACCCAGGATCAGTTACCCCCCCCAGCATGTAGGACTGTGTACACCACCCCAGTGCATTGATCTGCAACCCAGGAGCAGTTACCCCCCCCCCCCCCCCAGCATGTAGGACTGTGTACACCACCCCAGTGCATTGATCTGCAACCCAGGATCAGTTACCCTCCCAGCATGTAGGACTGTGTACCCCACCCCAGTACATTGATCTGTAAACCAGGAGCAGTTACCCTCCCAGCATGTAGGACTGTGTACCCCACCCCAGTGCATTGATCTGTAACCCAGGAGCAGTTACCCTCCCAGCATGTAGGACTGTGTACTCCACCCCAGTACATTGATCTGTAACCCAGGATCAGTTACCCCCCCAGCATGTAGGACTGTGTACACCACCCAAGTGCATTGCTCAGTAACACTGTGTGAGATCACTGCCCAGTGTGGGGAAACTTGCAGCCCGGGCTGGAAGTGACTGGATATACAGCTCCCACCCATTTACAGTTCCATATCTCCATTCTGCCCTGACAAGGGGGTGCTGTGGGTGTGAACCTCACTGCCAGAGAGAGATGGCGGGGGAATCAGTTTAAATATCATCACATGGGAGGGGTTTAGGAAATAGACAGAGAGGGGGAGACTGAGAGACAGTGTCATGGAAGGATGTGTTCCCAGGTTGCAGAATGCTGAAATGTAGACACTTCGATAGCATCCTGTAACATGAGCCTGTCTTCCCAGGAAAGATGGGAAAAAGGGATATTGGTGTGAGGCCAGATGAGCATTTGTTCTGCATCTTTGTAACTGCAATTAGTTTCAACAAAGTCTATGACTCATTGGGCAGATCCTAACAATAATTTATCTTTGTTTGATTTTCCTTCAGTTTGACGGAGGGATTGTCCACACGAGGCTGAGCTCGTTTCCTGGTCCTATCTTATCGGACTCACCTCATTAACTACCCAGCCCACCCCATAGTATCTCTCTCATTCAATATCCACCTGATTCTCCCAAAAATCATGGCTGGAGATCCTCACCATCACCCGCGTGCTCCTGGATATTTGGTGATCCCTGACACTGGTGCCATTTTTAAAAGGCCAATGGGCACATGGTTGAGTTTTCTCAGTAAGGAGCTGCCCTGCATAGTTTACCCCGAGCATGGCAGATAAGCGGCAATTATACCATAGTTTGTTGACACTGCATGGTGTGCATAGTGGATGGGCTAGTACAGTGTGGGACCATTGCCTTCCCAGAGGGGGCCTTTCCACCAGACCCACCGAGCATGGTCTGTGCTCACCACCAAACTCGGTGCAGTATCTGCTGTCTGAAGAAATGTCTATCAAAACAGGACAAGCATCAATAACCTTCCCTGTTCTGTAAGGATAAGGGTCACTGTATTCTCTCTCCTCCCTCACACTCACTGTATATCTGTTATAGGACCTATCGCCGAACAAGGCTCATGGTCCACCACTCTCACTGCTGCATGCAGCACCTTTCCCCCACATCCCCATCTCTCTCTCTCTCTCTCTCTCTCTCTCTCTGTGTCACCCCTTCCATTACAGTAATAACACTGCATGAATACAATACTGTGGACTGACTCTCCCCATCCCTCACCTACACCAGCACTAACAACAGGGCCACCCACTCCCACCCTCCATCCCTCCCCCCCTTCTCCCATATCCGTTCCCTCCCTCCCCCCCCCTCCCCACCCGCCATGTGGGGAGGACCCTGGTAGGAGCCGGAGAGGACCAGGACACCTCGTGTGGAGATTCTGAAACATCCACGTCCCACCGACCGAGTAAGGAGCAATGTTCAGCGAAGGGCAATTCTCACTTTAAACCCACTGGCAGCTCCGTTTCCCCCGGCACAACTTAGAAGCCGTACCCCTGATGCCATCTCCCTTTTGTGTCGAGCTGGTACAAATGGAATCCCCACGGTCTCGGTGGGCAGGAGGGTGGGCTCACAACACATTGTCACCACCACCTACCAGGAAGGGAGCACCGAGACTCCCTCCTACACCTCCCCCTGTAAACAGCTCCGATACTGAAACTAATCTGTGATAGTTACTGCTCTCCCCACTTGTCCTGACATCTTCAACAATCTGTGCTCATGTCCACCCGGCGCCCTCTGCTCCTGCAGCCCCTTTATAATGGTACAGCCTGTTTCAAACTGCCTTTCAATGTCCTTCCTCCCACTGTACATCACCTCACACTGCTCTGCACTGATCCCCATCTGCCCGAAAACTACTCCAACGAATCACTGTCCTGTCAGAGTTCCACACTGTCCTCCATAGACTTCAGAGTTCTTCCAGGTTCGGTGCCAAATACAAACATTGAGATTGTCATAGCGTCACAGTCCCCATGAAACAACTGAAATCCTGCCCCACATACACGAGTGTGAGCAAGTGAAATACTGATACATTCACACGGATGGAATCGAATAATGACATACTGTCAATGGAGCAGCAAAAGTCCTGACACACACCAGACGGAGTGAATGAAATATTGACAAACCACAGAGCAAGAGAAATCCGGATCGGTCCCACTTATCGATATTCATCAGAGTATAATGTGATGGAGTTGAAAGTGTGTACTGTACTTTTAAGAGAGAGGGAATGTTGTTCTGAACTGAGAGCTTACAAGCTCCTGTGATATGAGAGGATAGCAGACCCAGAAACAATATATTGCTGTAGAGCTGGAGTCGGGTAATAAGCAGTTAAGAGAAAGGGGGTCCCAGAGTTGTGAATAGTTCATGTAAAATGTTAACTTTCAGAGTGAAAAAATAAATTGATGATTTTATTTAAACAGTGGAATTTGGGAGTTCGCTGTCACTCATATTTTAACAGTTTACGAGGCAAATTGAGCATTTTTTAATGTTTAGTTTAAGTTACCAGATGAGCTTCACGCAGTGCCCTAACCATCCCCGTGTGTGTATCTGTGTGTATCTGTGTGGGGCAGGTCTGGCAGTCTCTGTGGTGCTTAAAGTGATGTAATGCCACCCACTGCTGGCCTCCACACGCCACTGCACAGGCATTGGCAGAGGGTGAAAACCAACAGGGATTCATTCAGAGAGGGGGAGGGAGAGGGCAGCTGCTCACAGCACCATCCAAACTGATGTCTTATCCATGGACTGATCTAAATGTCCTTTAAACGTTGTAACTGTCCCTGCTTTCACCACTTCCTCTGGAAGTTCCTTCCACACACAAGCCAGATTCTGTCTAAAATAATTACCTCTCATGACTTTTGTAAATCTTTTTCCTCCCATCTTAAAATATCCCTCAGTTTTGAATCCCCAACTCTAGGGAAAAAATATCAGCCCTTCAGCTTATCTGTCCCCCTCACGATTTTATAAAACCCTGTAAAGTTACCCCTTAATCTCATCCTCTCCAGTGAAAAAAGTCCCAGCAGACCCAGCCTCTCCTTATCGCTCTCTCCTTCCAGTCCCAGCAACCTCCAGGTTAATCTCTTCTGAATCCTCTCCAGCTTAATAATATCAAGGTCAGTAATATCAAAGTGAATGGTCAAGGTGTTTTCTAAGGGTACGGGGACACCAATACTAGAGGACATAGGCTTAAGGTGAGAGGGGAAATATTAAAGTGATCTAAGGGGCAGCTGTTTCACCCAGAGGGTGGTGTGCCTATGGAATGTGCGGGCAGGATGACCAGACTGGACACAGTATTCCAGAAGAGGTCTCACCAATGTCCTGTACAACCTCATCATGATATCCCAATTCCGATACTCAAAGGTCTGTCCTATGAAGACATGTGTGTTAAACACCTTTATAACCACACTATCTATATGAGATGCAAATTTTAAAGAATTAAACCTGACGGCCTATGTTTCTGTACTACAACACTGCCAAAGTCTCTACTTTTAATTGTATAGATCCTGCTATTGTTTGATTTACCAAATCCAATTCCTCGCATTAATCCAAACTAAACTCCATCTGCCACCCCTCAGCCCAGTGTGTGATATTACTGTCACCTCACCCTCCCCCTTCAATTTTAAAATGCCCATCCCTCTGCAGGAGGCCTGCACACTCCGGCCTTGATTTTCACAAAGACCCTGAGCTTGGTTTGCCTTGTGTGGTTAAAGTGAGGAGGGACAGATTGCTGACACAGTCAGTGGGGAGGAGAGGCTGGACAGTAATCAGCGGCCAGGAAAAGGGCAGTCACACGTTGGAGGTGGCTAAGAGTGATCGGTGCTTTGGGATCAGAAATTAAGCTCTTCTTCCGTCTCTGGTGTTCAGTAATAAATATCTTTTTGAGACCCTTCATTGTGCAGAATGTCTGCAGGATTTCTTTCCCTAATATTGCAGACTTCAGATAACAGCGATTAAAGCTGTTCATAGTTAACTTCGATGGCACAGCACGTGAACTCAATATCTTACAGTTGAGACAAATATCTTGCATTTGTTTAACAATACAAAGTGTTTTGTGTAGTTCAGTAATGGTAACCTGATTATAATAAATCCACACCGAGCTGAAAGCTGACACTTAAAATATGACCCAAAATCTGGGTATGGTAGTGTAGTGGGCAATGTCCCTGTCTCTGAACCAGAACTCTGGATTTGATTCCAATTCCTTAACTTTTGTGGTAGTGATCCTAGCTCTGGACTAGAAGTTCTGGATTCAAGTCCTGCCTGTTGCAGAGGTATGTCCCAGCATGTCAGGACAGTCTGATGAACAAACACACAGGAGAATACTGTTTCAGCTTTATGGGTATTGCTGAGTGATGCTAGTGTCCCTACCTCTGGGCACAAAGGTCTCAGTGTAAAGCCCACAGAAGTGTCTCAGGATACATCTGAACAAACTGATTAAAATGGATTTAGAATTGTGACCTGATGGAGAAGGAAGAGGTGTCAGTATTTCATTTCAGAATTTAGGCCCAGGATGACTGAAAGTACAGCCATTCGTGTTGATTGGGGTCACATTTCGCAGCAGTAAAGGTTTATAAAATCAAAATGGTCATAGGTAGGGTGAATAGTCAGGGGTTTTTCCCCAGATTAGGGGCGTCCAAAACTAGAGGCATTGGTGGAAAGTGAGAGGGGAAAGGTTTTGATGAGACCTAAAGGGCACATTTTCACACAGAGGGTGGTGTGCGTATGGAATGAGCTGCCAGAGGAAGTGGTGGAGGCTGGTACAACTACAGCATGTAAAAGGCATCTGGATGCTGACAGACCTGCCGAGCTTTTCCAGAAATTTCTGTATTTAAAAATACATGCATTTTAACACAGATATTCTGAATACATCAAATATTTTATTTTTTAAAAAACGCAGGGCCATGTAAACATATTTCAAATTGGCCGAGACCATTTTTCTGCTCAGGGTATGGCTCTGTGTATGACAGCAGCAATGATGCACCTACATGGAACAGGGAATGTGATGGAGACATAGTTTGGACAATGTACAAGGAGACCTCACATGGTCCAGTTTGGGAATCACACATTACTGCATGATTCAACTCAGTGAGGGAGACAATGTAATCTGCCTGAGAAGGAATGGTCTATTGCACTCTCTCTCCTTCATTGTTCTTCATCACAGCAATGTGTGCGAGCTAAAAAAAACCTCGACAGTCATCATTGCCGTTCTTATTTTTATGAAATCCCTGCAGTGTTGAAACAGGCCCTTCGGCCCAACAAGTCCATACCAACCTTCCCAACCCATTCCCCTAACTAATGCACTTAACCTAGAATTACCTGAACACTACGGACAATTTAACATGACCAATCCACCGAACCTACACAGTTTGTGGTAGGAAACTGGATCACCCATTAGAAGCTCACACAGGAAAGTGGAGAATATGCAAACTCCACAGAGACAGTCACCCAAGGCTGGAATCGACCCCAAGTCCCTGGTGTTGTGAGGCAGCAGTGCAAACCACCGTACTTCCCTTTGGGTGCTCCCTGACCAGAATTCATTGGAATCTACTCACTGCCTAAAGCAAAGGGAATTCAGCCAAATCCAACTGTCCCACGATGAAATCCCATTGCTAGCAGCTGTGTGAGTACAATATCTTCAGAAGCAGAATAACGTTTTGGACAATCTCAATTTTTACTTTTGTCATGAGTTCCATTAATATCTGGACAAAGTTCTTTCAAATTAAAATTGCAAAATTTTGTTAATCTGTGTGTGTGTGTGTGTTTGTCTGTAAGTGTGTGTGTGTGTTTAGAAAGGGAAGTATTAAACCATAAGACCATAAGACATAGGAGTGGAAGTAAGGCCATTCGGCCCATCGAGTCCACTCTGGCATTTAATCATGGCTAATGGGCATTTCAACTCCACTTACCCACATTCTCCCCGTAGCCCTTAAGTCCTTGTGACATCAAGAATTTATCAATCTCTGCCTTGAAGACATTTAGCGTCCCGGCCTCCACTGCACTCCGTGGCAATGAATTACACAGGCCCCTCCACTCTCTGGCTGAAGAAATGTTTCTGCATTTCTGTTCTGAATTGATCCCCTCTAATTCTAAGGCAGTGTCCACGGGGCCTAGTCTCCTCGCCTAACCGAAACAAATTCTTAGCATCCATCCTTTCCAAACCATTGATTATGTATTTGCAATAACCAAACAGTTTGCCATTCATCTTTCCACCATAGTTTGACTAACATTGCTCTGGATCATAAACGTGTTGTTTTAGCAGATTAAAGAAACTAGCCTGACTTGTCCCTAAATCTGACCCTGACCCAGTCTGAGACTGATATGATCGGCCATATCACCAACCTGGTCACATTTAACATTTGTTGTGAGCAGTGGAGGAGTGGGACTAGAAAAGGAAACAGTGACCCCAAAAAGCTGGGGAACTGTAGACCGGTGAGCCTGATGTCAGTGGTGGGTAAGTTGTTGGAGGGGATTCTGAGGGATAGCATTTACATACATTTGGGAAGCCAAGGGCTGATCGGGGTAGACAATGTGGCTTTCTGCATGGGAAATCATGTCTCATTAATTTGATTGAGTTTTATGAAGAGGTAACAAAGAAGATTGATGAAGACAGTTTGGTGGACATTGTCTATATGGACTTCAGCAAGGTGTTAATTTAAACAACAAAGAGCAAAGAAAATTTACAGCCTAGGAACAGGCCCTTTGCCCTCCAAGCCTGAGCCGATCCAAATGTACTGTCTAAATCTGTCGGCCACTTCCTAAGCTTCTGTATCCCTCTGCTCCCCACCTCCTCATGCATCTGTCCAGACGCACCTTAAATGAATCGACCGTGCCTGCCTCTACCACCTCTGCAGGCAATGTGTTCCAAACGCCCACCACCCTCTGTATGAAGTACTTACCGCGTGTATCCCCCTTAAACTTTCCACCCCTCATCTTAAAAGCACGACCTCTCGTTACTGAATCCTTCACTCTGGGAAGAAGCCCCTCTCGATCCACCCTGTCTATACCCTTCATGATTTTGTAAACCTCAATCAGGTCCCCACCCCCCCCCCCCCCCCCCGTCTCCTTTTTCCAGTGAAAATAAACCTAACCTACTCAGCCTCTCTTCATAGCGAGTAATTCATTCCGATTGGTAGACAGATCAGTAACTTTCTGTCACATGGGATACATAGGAAGCTCGTCACAATTGGCTTAAAGGAAGAGGGGTATTTTTCAGCCTGGAGGCTTGTGAGCAGCAGTGTGCTCGAAGAATCAGGACTGAGTTCACTGCATTTCATCATTTATGTAAAGGTTTTAGATGTGAATATTGGGGCAATAGTTAGTAAGTTTACAGATGACATCAGAAAGGTGGTATAGTAGATTATCTCAGAGTACAACAAGACCGCAATTAGATGGGACAAAGGGACAAGGAGTAACAGATGAAGTTTTATTTAGATAAAGACGAGGTTTTGTATTTTGGGAAGGCAAACCAGGGCAGGAATAGTCCACTTAATGGTAAGGTCCTGGAGAGTGTTCTGAAACAAAGGGACACAGGGCTGCAGGTACATAGTTCCTTGAAAGTGGAGTCGCAGGTAGACAGAGTGGTGCTGAACACATTTGGTACATTTGCCTTAATCAATCAGAGCATTGAGTACAGGAGTTGTGGTGGTATGTTGTATCTGTACAGGGTGTTGGTGAGGCCACTTTAAGAATATTGCGTACAACTCGGTTTTCTGCAGAAATGACTTACACGGGAGTCCCAGGACTGGGAGTTTGAGCAGTTGGGAGAGGTTGATTAGTTTAGGGTGTTTCCCCCGGAGTGTCAGAGGCTGAAGGGTGACATTATAGAGGTTTATAAACCATCAGGGGCATGGATATTCTGAACAGCCACGTTCTGCTCCCCAGGGTAGGGGGATCCAGAACAAGAGGGCATAGATTGGAGGAGAAAGGGCGAATGATTTAGAAGGGACCTGAAGATAAATGTTTCACACAGAGAGTGGTGTGTGTACAGAAAGTGCTGTCAGAGGAAGCGCTGAAGGCGGTTACAATCGCACATTTAAAAAGTATCTGAAAGGAGGGATATTGGCCAAATGCTGGCAAATGGGACTGGATCAGATTTGATATCTGATCAGAGTGAACAGATTGTACTAAGGGGTCTGTTTCCGTTCTGCATGACTCTCCGATTCTCTAAGAAAGATGATGAAAAATTCTGAAAGGACCTTTCAAGAGGGAATTCTCTTCATTGGAAGGTTATCGTTTCTCTATGTTCACATTGATTGAAAGCTGCATTAGTTAAATATTTGACAGAGAAGTGAGTCACGGATAATGGGATATAGACAGGAAAGTGGGGCTGAGACCCCAACCTGATCAGCCACAATCTTACTGCCTAGTGGAGAAGGCTCGAAATATCTAATGACCCACTCCTGCTCCTCAGTCCCATTTTCCTGTGTTCCATTCAGCCCCTCATACCTGCTATACAGGAGCAGTTGGAGGCCACTTACTCCTATAACCTGGTGCTCAGAAACAGGGGCGACCAATCAGCCCCTCAGTACTGTCCCACACGCTTTGAGGTGATTTGGGAAATGTCGTTGGAAAGCCCAGGCTGGGTATGAAAGAGTCCCCTCATCTCTCTTTATAGAGCTTCCCGTCTCTGCAACTTGTGCTTCATTTGTTGGTCATGTTGTACACCCAGATTCACTGTGAATACAGCCCCCATACCTCAACCAGAGTTGGCTCACAAAATCATCTGGTCTCCCTGACTGCAATATGCAATATCAGAATATTCATGAAAATAACACCCACTAACTTTCCAATAACAGAATGGGAGAACATCAGAAACAGGGGCATGTTGTTCACTCCTCAAACCTGCCTTGTCCTTCACTAAGATTGTGGCTGATCTGCTTTTGGTCTGAAATCCTCTTTCATACCCAATTCTTCATAGCCCTCAACTCTCTGACAGGTCAATATCCATCGACCTCCTCTTCAAATACTTTCAGTCATCTCGCTCCCCGAACACTCTTGAGAAGAGAAATCCTTACATTCAATCCCACCTGTTTGAAGAAAACACGTGCTGCTCCTATATCATGGTTTATTGATATGAACTAAAGAGGTTGAGACAAGGGATCAGGAAAAAATGACAGACCCTGATATCAAGGTAGTGGTTGAGTCTGTTGACATCAAGGAGCTTAACAAAACTGGACTTAATGGGAATCGGAGTAACCTCTCCAGTGTTTGGGGTCAAACATGGCACAAAGGAAGATGGTCATCATCTCAGTCCTGGGTCACCTCTGTGTGAGATCCTCAGGGTAGCTTCCTCTTCAAATACATGTTCAGCTGCTTCATCAATGTCTCCCCTCCCCACCAGAAGATCAGAAGTGGGGATGGTCACTGAAGATTCCACAATGTTCAGAACATGTTGTCCCCCCGTCAGCTCCTGAACTGGTCTGTGTCCATGTGCAGCAAGGCCCAGACTCCATTGAGACTTGTGCTGTTAACGTGTCAGTAACATTCATGTAACAGCACTGCCTGACACTGCCTATTGCCACAATAAAACAAGAGTTCATTCAGCACCTCCCGCTGGTTTCACAGGAATATAAGGAAACTATTCAGCTCATTGACACTATTGGAGAAGAACAGGGACAGCCCATTCAGTGCCTCCGGCCTATTACTCAGGAAGGGAAGGAGTCTAGTGTGATGGGCCACACCAGAGCGCCTCGAAAATATTTGAAGGCAATAGCCTAGATTCTAATGTTTTCTTATTTTAAAGGGAATGTAAAGTGTCTGTTCCAGATGCAATGTGACAGCATCAAGAGAAAATTCAGAGACAGTAGCAGCCAGGAAACATTCCCTGAAGCTTCCAACTCTGTGGAGACCCCTATAGTTTTTGATGTTCCTGAGAAACCAAAACCCAGTGATCCTAATCTGTGAGAGATGGTCACACCCATTCAGGCTGCATTAAAATTAACCTAAGGCATCCCTCGCTGTTTACCCAAGTGGTCTTAACTAACCAGCTTGCTAACGATCGTTCAATCTCTCTCTTAAAAGTAACCAGGACAAAATAACCTCTTAAAGCTACAGCATCATCACACTTGTCAGTACATAGAGCTATCAAACAGGAACCAGGGGTAACCAGTCAGGCCGTTGGCCCTGTCCAATCAGACTAGAGCCCCTCGAAAATATTTGAAGGCAGTAGCGTATACTCTAATATTTTCTTATTTTAAAGGGAATGTAAAGTGTCTGTTCCAGATGCAATGTGGCAGCATCAAGAGAAAATTCAGAGAGAGTAGCAGTCAGGAGACATTCCCCAAAGCTTCCAACTCTGTGGAGACCCCAATAGTTTCTGATGTTACTGAGAAACCAAAACCCAGAGATCCTAACCTGTGAGAGCTGGCCACACTCATTCAGGCTGCATTAAAATTAACCTAAGGCCTCCTGGAGCTGTTACTCAAGTGGTCTTAACTAACCAGCTTGGTAACGATCGTTCAATCTCTCTCATAAAAGAAACCCGGACAAAATAACCTCTTAAAACTGCAGCATCATCAGACTTGTCAGTACATCGACCTGTCAAACAGGAACCAGGGATAACCCAGTCAGGCCCTTGGCCTTGTACAATCGGAAGAGGAAGATGCCAATCAGCTCCTTGAGTCACTTATACAGGAACAGCAGGAGGCCATTCCCGCCTCAATGCACTTACACGGGGGCAGAATGTGGTAATTGATGCTGATTCCTGATGAATGTCTTATTCCGAAACGTCGATTCTCCTGCTTCTCGGATGCTGCCTGACCTGCTGTGCTTTTCCAGCAATCAACGCTCTACTCTGATCTCCAGCATCGGCGTCTTAAGTGTTTCCTAATTGATGCTCTAACATGATGAACAATTGGGACAGAGGCTGCACAGACAGACTGCTCCACGTTGTTCCTCCTGGCTCCGTTGCTCATGATACACATGTAGGACTTTAACATGGTGAGGAGGGAAGCCATATGTCTTGTGTGAAGTCTCAAGAAGGCACCTTCCAACTCTGAGAAGACAGCCTGTTGTTCTCTATGTAGGGCGGAAGCTGGTGGGAATGGCTACCTGTTTCCGATGGAAGGTATTGTGGCTGCTGTTGGGGATTGTGAACAACCTGGCGTTCAGTACAGGGTTCACACGCCGACTGCACAATAACGTGGGGAGAGTTAGTAAAGGCATATAAACTATTCGGAAAGCCATGTTAGATAGATGAATCTCTAAGTTCAAATAATGGTGATCTTGCTTGTGTTGATCTTGTCTAGTGCACGTCCTGTTCAGTGTAACCTGTATGCCTTACTCGGTCCAAATCTATTTCCACCCTATGATCTGTCTGGCCATGCTTACTATGACCTGCCCCCACGCTCATAAACAAAGTGTTTCCCTGTACTGAGGTACACGTGACAATAAATCAAACTAATCAATCCTGGGTAAATTATGGAATTTCTCACACTACCAATGTGTCTTTTGGAAATAAGTGATCGCTGCCACATCTTGTGTTTCAGCGTCACCATTTCTTCGTCTCTCACAGCTCTACAGGTTAAACACTTAGTTTCTTTACTCTATCCTCATGTTACCATCCCCGTGTCTGTGGTAAGAAGATCATTCCTTACAAAGGACATCAAATCTGTAGAGAGTGCCCCAAATGCTCTCTCAGCAAGGCTCTACAACAGCAGGAAGATGGCTTTGCTTATGTACTCGAATCATCTTACAATGAAGGACAGCATACCATTGACTGCACCCATTACTGAAACAGGGTTTGATTCGGAGCAGTCAGCATCGACTTGTGAATGGGAGTTCATGCTTCCCAAATTTGTTTGCATTCTTTGATGAAGTGACCAGGAAGGTTGATGAGGACAGAGCGGTAGACATAGTCTATATGGATTTCAGTAAGGCCTTTGATAAGGTCCCACACGGCAGGCTGCTCTGGAAGGGGACACCACGTGGAATGCTGGGGAACTGGCAAATTGGATACACAGTTGGTTTGATGGTAGAAGGCAGAGAGGGTTTAGTGGAAGGATGCTTGTCAGACTGGAGGCTGAGTTCATAGCTGTTTGTTATCTATGAATTAGTTGAGAATGTACAAGGTATGATTAGTAAGTTTGCAGATGACACTAAAATAAGTGGGAGCATGATCAGTGAGGAAGTTTATCAGAAATTGCAGCAGGACCTTAATCAGGTGGAAAAATGGGCAGAGAAATGGCAAATGGAATTTAATATAGATGTGTGATGTCTTACATTTTGGGAACTCAAATCAAGGTAGGAGTCTCATGGTGAATGGGAGGATCTTCAAGTGTGTCGTGGGCAAAGAGACCTTGGTGTTCAGGTGCACGGTTCCCTGAGAGTGGAGTCACAGGTAGGCAGGGCAGTGAAGAAGGCTTTTGGCACACAGGCCTTCATCAGGGAGGACATTGAGTAGTGAAGTTGGGAATTTATGTTGCAGTTACACAGGACTTTGGTAAGGCTGCACTGAGAGTATTGTATTCAGTTTTGTCACATTGTTACAGGGAGGATGTTATTAAATTAGTAAGAGTGCAGAAGAAATTTTCAAGGATGTTGCCAGGACCCAATCGTCTGAGTTATAGGGAGAGTTTGGACAAGCTAGGACCTTTTCTTTAGCATGTAGAAGACTAAGGGAGTCCTTATAGAGCTGAATAAGATCATGATGGCAGGGTTAATGCTCTCAGTCTTTTTCCAAGGTTTAGAGAATCGAGGACGAGAGAGGATAAGTTTAAGGTTAAAGGGGAAGGAATAAAAGGGAACCTGAGGTGCCACTTCTTTACACAGAGGGCTGGTACGTGGATGAGCTGCCAGCGGATATGGTTGAGGGGGTTACATTAACAACATTTCAAAAGCATTTGGATAAATATGTGGATAGGAAAGGACTGGAAGGATATGGGCCAACTGCAGGGAATTGGGGTTAGCGTGGATGGACATTTACAACGTAGAGTCGAAACCCCTCTGTTAATTAAAACCAAACACCCAGAAAAGCTGGCCTCACCTCGTCGTTTGTTAAAATATGAGCGACACAGATCTCCTACATTCCACTATTTAAACAAAAATTAGCAAGTTAGTTTCTTAACTTTAATAGTGAACACTAAACAACAGCTATTCACAAATACAAGCCCCTCTTTTCTTAGCTACTTACTATCTGACTCCGACTCTGGAAAAATATTCTGTTCCTAAAGCCCACATATTAAACATTACAATCTCAAGACCACACAGTCTCTATCTTCCCCACTGTGTTCACCCTTTCAGCTGCTGATCTCCCTGGGTCATGTTTTTATTGCAAGTAGGTTTACATGACCATGTGTCTTTGATAGAGAGTGTTTGAGATGGTCAGTTAGCACTCCTGCTCTACAGCAGTTACTCTGCTGTTTGATGGCAGCGGCTCTCCCTCTAGTGTTCATATGCTGGGTTTATCTACTCCCCATGATACAACAATTCTCATAATTTGATTGCTTTCCAGGTGTCCAAACAATAATATTCAAGTTCCGTTGGCTTCTGGTATCCTGAACGTTATTTAAAATCTTTGGTTGTATTTGAATTGTTGTCAAAAGAGCAACCAAAACTCAGGTCTCCATTTCCCAGCTAATTGTGACATATGGAACAATCTGACATTTAGCTGGCATCTGTGCGGCACTTTCTGTTCAACAAAACCCGTTCTGTCTTAAAGTGACCTGACATGCTTTCAGCTTCATAAGACCTCTCTCCTTCAGAAAACAAAAGAACCATCAGAATGAAAAGATGGCTTCGTTTCTTTTCCTCTAATTCTTAATCCCATTA
The DNA here is from genome assembly GCF_047496795.1 of Chiloscyllium punctatum. NCBI lineage: Eukaryota > Metazoa > Chordata > Chondrichthyes > Orectolobiformes > Hemiscylliidae > Chiloscyllium > Chiloscyllium punctatum. The sequence continues at coordinate 136,461,907 of NC_092742.1, forward strand.
TTATGAAATACAAAAGTATTAATCTCAATTATGTCATTCATATTAATTTTGTACACCTATTTAAACCGGAATAACTCAAATCTTACCTAAACCTTTTCCTTTAAATCCGCGATAACACATCTGCTATCACATTTTAGGACCCACAGCATGTACATTTTGTAAATTTAAAGTTTGTGTGATAAGACTCCAATGAAATACTCTCATATTCTGGTCTTTAAATATTCCAAAAAACTTCAGAGGTTTGTCGTTGTCCACAACCATCTCCGACAATTTATTTGTCACATAAACATTAAAATATTGTCAGGTCAGTGCAAAACTTAATCATTCTTTTTCAATAATGGAGAATGTTTTATTTTTCTTTCTGGTGGATATTGCGTTTTTCGACAAGTAGCCAATTAGCCATTCAAATCCATCAGAACCTTTTTGTATCAATACATCTCCAACCACGATATCCCTAGAAGCAAATAGAATTTTCAAAGGGTTTCAGAATATTTGGTATAGCTAAAACTGGTGCGCTGATTAATCCTTCTTTAAAATTCTCAAATACCTCCTGGCATTGTTCTGTCCACCACAATTCTGTTTCCTTCTTTGCTAAGTCCATCAGTGGTGCCAATAGGCTGCTGAAGTTTGGAACAAACTTCCGATAGAATCCAATCAGTTCCAAAAATTGAAGCACCTCTTTCTTCGAGGACGGTCGTGGAAATTCCTCAAAGCCCTTTGTCTTTGTGTTCCATGGGGTCAACCTTCCATGTCCAATGTAATGTCCCAAGAACGTCACCTCTGCCTTCGTGAATTCTGTATTCTTTACGTTTATTACCAACTTTGCTTCTTGTAATCATTCAACATGCTCTGCCAACTGTAAAATGTGAGCTTTCAATCACTTGCTTAAGGTCACTACAGATAAACTGCACAATTTGTTCATCTGACCATACCTCTGTTCCTGAGTCACTAAACCTGGCTTTGAATGGAATTCCTATCACTGGTGGCAATGCTAATACATCATCCCCAAAGGAAATCGTCAAAATTTCAGAGTTTTTATCTGCCACGTGCTTCATTCTATGCTGAGCCCTTCAGGTGCTGTTTAGCGAACTGACCTCCTCCATCTGATCGCTCCCTCACCTCACATACATAATCCGAGTGTGAGATCTCTGACTTCTGTCCTGTCAATTTATATTCAATTAATTCCAAAGGACCTCTCACTTCAAATATTAACTCAAAGGAACTAAACTGAGTATATTTATTTCGGGCAAATATTTTTTGTCTAATGGCAATCAATTTAATGAGACACCTTCATTCCAATCATTCTGGTAATCCTGACAGTACACTGTTAATATGGTCTTCAGTGTCTGATGTTAACTTTCCAAGGTTCCCTGGGATTCAGGATGGGACGCCCTTGATTTAAACTGCTGTATGCCTAAGCTATCCATGACTTCCTTAAACAGCTGATTGGTAAAATGAGACCTTGGTCTGACTGAATCTCTCTGTGGAACCCACAGTGAGTAAAGAAAGCTATCAACTCCTCCACCTCCCTTTTTACCTGAACATTCCATAATAGAATTGCCTCTGGAAATCTGGTAGACACATCCATTATGGTTAGCAAATATTAGTTTCCAATTTTATTTTAGATAGGGGAGCTACACAACTCATTATAACCTACGTGAAATGTTCTTCGAATGCAGGAATTGGTAACAAAGGTTCTGGCTTTATTACTGCCTGTGACTTACCCACCATTTAGAATGTTTGACATGTACGTCAAAAAATAACCACGTCCTTGTGCATTCCAGGCCACTAGAAATGCCTCTGTACCTTAACCTGATTCTTCTGTACACCTAGGTGACGCCCTGCAGTTAGTTTATGTGCTACCCGTAACACTGTTGGCTACCTCTAAAACAATCTGGTGCACTTCGGCCCATTTCCCTTCTGCACTAACCTATCGGGGTCTCCATTTTAACTTTAGCATTCTATCTTTAAGTTAACAACGTTCGACAATATATTTTGATTCCTTTTCTGTGTGTGTGCATGTGTATGTGTGTGTGAATGTGTGTGCATATATCTGTTGTAAGTCCATTAGCCTTTCAGGACTATACACCCCTGCCTGACCCTCTGCCTGTTCAGGTTTTACCTGCACCGTGACATCAAACAGGGAGTCAGTTCACTGCACATCAACTCCTTTGGCTTTTTATTACGGTTTTCCTTCCTGCTCTAACTTATGACAGTGGAATCTTGTTACTATACAGTCTGGAAAAACCCTGGGTATTTTTCTTTTAACTCCCCAATTCCCTAGTTTTCCTTTTGCCTTCTCCAACACAAGGGGTGCCACTCCCACCTTGGATCCTATTAAATCGTTCACAAGAATAAACTGTATTCCTGGAAATGACACTTTGTTACTCACTGTCACTGTTACTGCCCCAACCTTGATTTGGCATTCCATCCTGATGTTACACAAGGTAATACTTAATTTCTAACCCCATTCCACAAATTGTTACGATCTTGATTAATATGTCAGAAAGAGTGAAAATACTTTCATCTCTCACTATTCGAGGCCGAGAGAAAGTGAGGGCTGCAGATGCTGGAGGTGAGAGTTGAAAAGTGTGGGGCTGGAAAAGCATAGCCAATCAGGCAGCATCTGAGGGGCAGAAGAGTTGACGTTTCAGGCATAAATTCTTCATCAGGAAAGTGGGAGGTGGGGTAAGGGAGGGGGAAGGGGGCCGAGAAATAAATAGGAGAGTGGGAGTGGAGCTGGTTGTAAGATAGCTTGGAAGGTGAAAGGTAGACGCAGGTGGGGTGTGATGGTGATAGGTCGGAGAGGAGGGTGTTGTGGATAGGTGGTAGGACAACTTGAACCCTCAAACTAGAACCATCATCAACGTTGACTTCACCAAATTCCAAATCTCCCCTCCCCCAACCTCTGCCAGATTGAACCATTCAAACTAGCACTGCCCTCTTGAACCACCCTAACTGGCCAGCTTCCTTCCCACCGACCGACTCCACCCTACCAACTGACATATCACTATTACTCCCACCTACATCATCTTATCGCCTTCCCAGTGACCCTCCCACCAGCCCAGCTACTACCCTCATATTTATCTTTCAGCCCCATTGTCCCCCCATGCCATTCCTGACAATCGGTTTCTGCCTGATATTCGATTGTTCTGCTTTTTGGATGCTGCCAGATCTTTTGTTCTTTTCTGGCGTCTCACTTCTCAACTATTAGAGACTGAGGAGATCCCATATCTCACAAAGTTATAACTTCTTGTCCTTCTCCCCCTGATCTTTCTAAGTAAACTTTATCTACTGAGGCGAATTCTTTCAGAGATCCATACCCAGACCCTGCCTCGGCTGTGCACTCTCCTGCAGCTCCTCGCACTACTTGGGGTCTCCTTTACCAGTTTCACTAATGCCACTGGCTTAACCTCTTCTACCGAATCTTTCCCCAAAGTGCCTTTCTTCAACGACCATCACAGTGTGTCCCAGCTTACTTCAATGAAAGCACCTTTTCCCAGTGCCCTTCTTAAACCATCAGCACTGTCATTTTATGTGTTCCACTCCCTTTTACTGAGAACACCTGAGGCCTTTCACCTCCTTTCAACCCCTTTGGGCTTCTTTTTTCACCTGTGGTAAACTATTGTGCGCTACTGTTCGCTTTGTAATGTGTGAACTTCCCTTCTCCCAATTTCTATCCCTCACAGCATGAAAATTCTCCTGGAAGCTAAATTTCAGCTCATGCACCAATGCATATTTACCTGCTATTTCTGCCGCGCTTCTCGCTTCTTGAACTTTCTGTTCGTGCACATGAATTTTTACCGTCTCTGGAAGTGAGTCTTTCAACTTCTTCAGCAGATTAATCTCCCTTCGAGCCTCACAAGTCTTATCTATTTTTAAGTCCAGCACCCAACTATCAAAATGACTGTAGTTAATTCTTTCAAACTTAACATAAGTCTGACCTGGTTCCGTCTCTATTTTTCTGAACCTCTGTCCATATGCTTCTGGTACCAATTCATAACCAATCAAAATAGCCAATTTGACATCTTGATAATCTCTTGACCCCTCATCTGACAGCGCTGTACATACCTCACCAGCTGTGCCCACCAGTTTAGTCTGAACGAGCATTACCCACAAATTCACTGGACACGTCATCAGCCGAGTCATTTTTTTCAAATGAAATAAAAAAGGTTTTGACATTTTTCTCACTGAAATATGGCAAGTAACTAACCTAGTTGTCTGCATCCCTACGTTCTCCCTTCGTCTCCATTCTGTTAATTTAACTTTCTTGTCTAATTCCCAACTTCTGAATCTCAAATTCTCTCTCTCTTTCTTTTTCCTTTCCTTCACTTTTTTTGTCTCTCTGTTTCCTTCTCTTTCTTTATCTTCTAACTTCAGTTGCCATATTTGCAATTTAAGTTTTATCTAACTCGAGTGCACTTGTCTGTTTCTCTAATACATCAAAGTGCTTTACTAACTCCATTACAATTTCAGCTTTCCTTTTGTCCCTGGTTAAACCCAATTCCAACCTATTTGCTAATTCTAAAAAATGTCCTCCTTTTGTCTTTCTAAACTTTCTTGGCAAATTTGGGAACCTCTTTAGTAATGTTAAAAGCATTTTCCCTCACTTTTAATTTAAACCACCACCAGTAAACAAAATTAAACAGATTTTCCGACCGGTTTTATTTGAAGATCTAGGTCACTAATTGCAACGTGTTGGAATTTGCTGGGATATTTTGTACCTGAAATCTGTTCCAATCTGTCCAAGTCCCATACGGCAGGGCCCCAAACTGTGGAAACATCTATGTCGAGCACTTCTGTTAATTAAAACCACAAACATAAAAAGCTCACCTCACCTCGTAATCTGTTAATACATGAGTGACAAAGAACTCCCAAGTTCCACTAATACAAGAAAAATAACAGTTTGTATGTATGAATGTTAGCTCGCTGTGCTTGAAGGTTTGTTTTCTGACGATTCGACATTATGACTAGGTAACATCATCAGTGAGAGTCTCTGCTGAAGTGCTGGTGGTATGGTGCACCTCTCTATTTATAGGTCTTGGGTTCTTAGGATGGGTGATGTCATTTCCAGTTCTTTTGTTTTACAAGAGAAGGTATTTAGGATCTAAATTGCTGTGTTTATTGACAGACTTCTGGTCAGAATGGCATTCCTCTAAGAACGTCGTTGCGTGTCTTAGTATGTGTGTGCTTTGTCCCAATCAAAGTCGTGCCCTTCTTTGTCTGTATGTATGGAACATAGTGATAATGGGTCATGGGTTTTGGTGGCCAGCTGGTGTTCATGTATCCTGGTAACACAACAACAGGACCAATTCAATGGCGGAAGAATGATTTTATACACACTGTTTAAATAATGTGAAAGTGCAGATAAGTAACATTTTTCATATGTGCACAACACATTCTAAATTAACAACGGAGACACAGTTAACAAAAAGTGATGCATATGATGTATAAAATTTATAAAACTTTAAAACATCATTTGATTCTCATCTAAAATGATATGCTCCCCTTCCCTCAACATTCCCTGTTTTTCTGGAATTCTCCACTCCAATCTCTCATTCTGATCAGAATGTGTTATAAATTCTTGCTTCTGGTGTCCCAACCTATTTCAGTTACTCCCCTTTCTACCAGAATTCAATATATTGGCCTGTTGGATGCTTTCCAAAGCTAGTGTCTGTCATATTATTGGAGATAAAAATTCTGGCATCAGACTCAGCATTTGAACATATTGCTCTGTTGTACATGTACTATACAAAGGACCACAGCACACAGGAATTGCCAAAACATTGAGGGATGTGCATCTACTTCTTTCGATGATCTAGTTTTCTCATTTTTCATATTTCCTCATCTATGTTGTCTCGCTCTTTCTCTCTTTGTATCTAGTTAAGAAATTTACCAATTATTTTTTGCGTCTCCTGTCTCAAAGCTCCTTCTTTTGGTTTATATCTATTGGTCTCTTCTTGATGTAATGTGATTATAATTGAACAATGTAACTACAATGACATGTGGGAGGAGCTGGCCAGAGTTAATTGGAAGGGGAGCTGAGCAGGGCAGACCATGGAACAGCAAAAGCAGGAATTTCTGGGGATATTTCGGAGGATATCAGAAATTATCCCAAAGGTGATGAAACGTACTCATGGCAGGACAAGGCAACCATGAGTAATAAGGCATCAAACCAAAAGAGGAAACATACAATGTGGTGAAAATGATTGGGAATCCAGAGAATTCATTGGCTCGGAAACTACATAAGGCTGGCATCACTGATATTACAGAGCTCTTAATCATGGTCAGGGAGAGAAACAGAGGAAACTCATTCACTTTAAACACAGAAGGTGGTATTACTCAAGGAAAAAGATTCAGATGAATTAAACAATTGATTAAAAACAGTTAATTGGTTTTGCAGAATGTGTCATATTGAAAGCATGACCCGGGAAGAGACCTTCAGCAGAATGAGAGTATGAAAATGGAAGTGTTACCACACCAGAAACCAGAGTAGGTCACTGAGTACATGACTGATGGGTGAATGGGTCTCGATGTGAACTAAAGGACCGACAGCAGAATTGCATTGCAGATATTGCAGCTCAAAACTGCGTATCGTATTTATGTGGTGCTGTAGACTACAGCAGCAGGAGAAGCAGAACAGCATTCAACCACAACCTGTAACTTTTAGCCTCGAATAATTTCCACGGTCTGCCATGACCATCAATACGATCTATGTTTCAGTAATGACTGTGAGTGAACATGACTGGGTCAGAACCACGTGAACCTAAACCTGATGCTAACCCATTAAAGCTACCACTCTTGACAAACAGATCTGATCGAAGCTCCGCAATCCTATCACATTCTGTCATAAATGGTGATGGATGATTAAACAAATGACAGAGGAAAGGGCTCCACGAATATCCCCATCCTAAATAATTGAACAGTCCTGTACATCAGTGTAAAAGACTAGGACGTGGTATCTGCACCACCCTCAGCCAGAAGTGTGGAGTTGATGATCCACCTCACCCTCGCCATGATACCCACAGAATCACAGATGCCAGTCTTCAACCAATTCAATTTGCTGTACGTGACATGAAGAAACAGCTGAACACAGTACGTACGAAAAAGGCAATGGTCCCTGACACCATTCTTGTAATAGGACTAAAGACTTGTGCTGCACAATAAGCCGTGTCCCTGGGGAAGCTGTTTCATTCCAGCTCCAACTCTGACATCTCCCTGGTAATGTGGAAAATTACTCAACTATGTCCAGTTCCTAAGAGGATTATAATTACAATCTGACCAGTTACCTCCCCCTCAGTCCCACCTCGACAGTCAAATTGGTGGGAGTTCTTTTTGACAGAGTTATCAAACAGCACAGAAATAACCTGCTCAGTATGATTTCAGATAGGTCCCCATGTGGAGATGGTGCTGCTGTGGAAAGGTCACTGGATTACTAATCCAGACCAGGCTAATGCACTGGCAGCTGGTGTAAGTTAAACACAATTGACAAAATATTAAGATGCAAAATCTGGTGTCCGTAAATAGTGACCTTCAAGCCAATGTCGATTGTACACACCAATTTGCTTCACAAATGTCCCATCAGGAAGTGAATCTCCCGTGCTTTCCTGGTCTGGCCTAAACGTGACTGCAGACACAGAGACATGTGATCAATTCTTCAATGGTCTCTGAATCCGCCAAACAAGACATCCTATTGTAACAAACTGTTCCGAGGTCTAAAGGATAAAACCAGACAGGACACCCGGCCCCAGCCTCAGTATCGGAAAAAGGGAATGAGAAACACAGTCCTGTTGACCCTGCAGAGACCTGCTTCCTAACATCTGAGAGCTTACGACAACATTTACAGCCGACACAGAAACATCGGGAATGGAGTAGGCCATACAACACATTGAGCCTTCCCCATTCCAGTTCATGTTCAAATACGTACACAATGCACTTTTCCCACACACTGTACACATCCCTTAATGTGATTAACTGTGGAAAGCTATAAAGTAGGATGTGCAGTAGTCCATTTGGTCTGTCGAGTTTGCTACCCAATTCAATATAATGATACCTGGTCCTTTATTTCCATATCGTTCTCCTTCTCTCCCACCATTCCCTTACTGTCTCTACGTCCGGACTTATATTCAGTGTCTTGGCTTCCAGCTTAGAGCGCATTCCCCAGGTTCACCAGTCACTGAGTGCAGACATTTATTGTCATCTTATTGCAGAATGGTCTCTCTGTACCTAATACTGCGGACCCTTGTTTTAGACACCACATCCAGGGGAATTATTATCCCTGCTTCCAATCCATCTCACCCTGTCAGAGTTTTATATATCTCACTGAGATCTCCACCCATTTTCCTAAACCCCATGGAATACAGGCCCAGTCGCCCCAAACTCTGCTCCCACAACAAGCCTGTCATCCTAGAGATCGGTCTGGTCATCCTTCACTGCTCTCCCTCAATGTAAGGTTTGTCCTTTATTATGTACTGAGACCAAATCTGCACAGAATACTGCACAGTGTTTGAGATAGGGTCACACCAAAGCTCTCTACAGCTGCAGTAAGACACCCTTACTCCTGGACTCAAATCCCCCTGAAATGAAGGTCAGCACATCATTGATCTTCCTATCTGGTTCTTGCTCCTGCAATATTGCTTTCAGTGACTGGTGTACAGGGAGATCCAGATCCTTTGCAATGTTACAGCTCCCCACTTCGTCGGTCTATGTACACTGGGCAGCGTGTGAATGCCATTCCCAGTATTGCCTTGTGGGTTCAGACCTCACTGTGCTGCAGGGACCTCGGAGTGCCGCGCAGAAGGAACCAACAAAAAGGCCCAACTTCGCTTTTCAGATCAACATGTTTCAAACAATCCCTTTTCAAACGAAATGCTGCCAATCTCTTGTTCCCACCAATGGGCACACTGTCACCTCAACTCACCTTGCTCTCCATCTGCCACGTATTTGCCCATTCACTGCACTTGTCTTAGTCACCTTGAAGCTTTTTTACAACCTCCTCACCCACTCGCAATCCAACATCCTTTAGTTCTATCAGCAGGTTGGGATATATTGTATTTGATTCCTGCATCCAAATGTTTAATGGGCATTGTGAACAACTGGGACCTGAGCACTGATCTCTGTGATATCCCAGAAACCTTCCTCTGATATTTTATTAAAATAATATTTATTTCCTGAAGCTGGGTGTGACTGGCTGGGTCAGCATTTGTTGCCTGTCCCTGGTTGCCCCTTGAGAAGGTGGTGGTGAGCTGCCTTGTTGAACCGCTGCAGACCACTGTGGATTCAGTGACAGTAACACCATTGAATGCCAAGGGGCAGGTTAGATTGTATTTTAGTGGTGATGTTCACGGTCTGGCATTTGTGTGACGTGACTATTACTTGTCACTTGTCAGTCTGGATACTGTCCAGGTCTTGTTGTATTTGAACATGGACTGCTTCAGTATCTGAGGAGCCACAAATGTTGCAGAAGATTGTGCAATCATTGGCAAACATCTCCACTTCTGACCTTATAATAGAGGCAAGGTCATTGATGAAGCAGCCCTGAAGATGTATGGGCCTAGGCCACTGCCCGAGGGACTCCTACAGATTTATCCTGGTGCTGAGTTGACTGACCTTTATCAACCATGACCATCTTCCTACGTGTCAGGTATGATCCTAACCAGCGGGGAATTTGCCCCTGATGCCCATTGATTCCAGTGTTGCTAAGGACCCTTGATAACACACTTGGTCGACACAGCCTTAATTTAAAGGGCTATCACTCTCACCCCACCTCTGGAATTCAGCTCTTTTGTCCATGTTTGAACCATGGTAATGAGGTCAGGAGCTGAGTGACCCTGGTGGAGCCCAAACTGGGCGTCATTGACCAGGGTCTTGCTGAGCAGGTGCTGCTTAAAAGCACTGAGACCTTCCACCACTTTACTGATGATCGAGAGTAGACGAATGGAGTGGTAATTGGCCGGATTGGATTTGTCCTGCTTTTTATATACAGGAGATACTTGGGGTAATTTTCCATGTAATCGGGGAAATGTTGTTGTAATGGTATTGGAACAGCTTGGTGAGGGCAGTGACAAGGTCTGGAGAACAACGTTTCAGTACTATTGCCAGAATGTTGTCAGGGTATGTACCCTCTGAGGGATCCAGTGTCTCCAACTGAACCTGGATATCGTGTGGAGTGAATCAAATTGGCTGATGACTGGGAACTGAATTGTTGAGGACCACTGGAGGAGGCTGAGATGGATCATCCACTCAGCACTTCTGACTGAAGATTGTTGCGAATGCATGAACGTTATCTTTTGCACTGAAGTGCTAGGCTCTTCCATCATTAAGGATGGGGATACTTGTGGAATGTCATCCTCCGATGACTTGTTTAATTGTCCAGAACTATTCTCAACTAGAAGTAGAAGGACTGCAGAGCTTAGATCTGCACCGTTGCTTATGGGATCACTTAGCTCTGTCTATGACTAACTGCTTATGCTGTTTGGCACACAGGTAGTCATGGTTGGTGACTTCATCAGGCTGACACCTCATTTTCAGGTATTCCCAGTGCTGCTCCTGCCCTCCTGCACACTCCATTGAATCAAGGTTGATCCTCTGGCTTGATGGTAATTGTTGTGAGGGGGATATGCCAGACCATGAGGTTGTGCGGGAGTACAATTCTGCTGCTATTGATGACCCACAACATATTATCGAAACCCAGACTTAGGCTGCTAGATCTGTTCAAAGTCTGTCCTATTTAGCATGGTGAGAGTGCCACCTAAAATGGTGGAGGTTATTCTCAATATGCAAGTGTGACTTTATCTCCACAATGACTATGTAGTGGTCACTCTTACCCGATACTGTCATGGACAGATACTTCTGCAACTGGCAGATTAGTAAGGCTGTGATCAAATATGGCTTTTCCCTCTTGTGGGTTCCTTCACCACCTGCCACAGACCAAGTCGAGAAGTTATATCCTTTAGGACCCAACCAGCTCAATAAGTAATGCTGCTGCTGAACCACTCTTTTTGTGGACATTGACATCCCCAACCAGAGTGCATTTTGTGCCTTTGTCACCCTCAGTGCTTCCTCCAAGTGTTGGTCAGCATTCAGGAGTACTGACTCATCAGTTGGGAGAGGCTGGTACATGGTAATCAGCAGGAGGTTTCCTTTCCCATGTGCAAACTAACGCCATGAGAGTTCATGGGATACAGAGTCACTGTTGAGGACTCCCAGAACAATTCCCTTCCAACTGTATCCCACTGTGCCACCACTTCTGCTTTGTCTGACCTGCTGGTGAGACAGGAGATATCCGGGGAAGGTGATGGGGTGTCAGGGATATAGTCATACTCACAGAATCTTACCTTAAATACAATGTCAGGCTGTTGCTTCACAAGTCTGTTTATTTCTATTCACTGTCTCCTGTTAGCTGTCCCATTCTAGAAGCATGGCCATATATTCACCCCAATCCACGAAGATTTGATTTTGCAAACTAGGCTTGGAGCTTTACCAAAATCTTTCTGAAAATCCACATGTTTTACATTGATTGCTTCTCTTTCATTTGTTTCCCAGTCTGTTTCTCAAACATAATTCCCATTTCATAAATCTGTGTTAGTGTTGTCTATGACCATTATTTTCAGTCCCAATAATTTCTCCCAAACGATTTACTTACTATGTTCTATATTCCATGTACTATTTCGTTTTCCACGCCAGACTTGGTTTTCCTGGTATTGTCAGAAAGTTCTGTGAAGACAGAACTGAAGCAGTGGATTCATAGTTTTGCCATTTCTCTGTTTCCAATTCTCCATTCTCTGGTTTCAAACTGGAAAAAACCTGCACTTTTTTTCATACTTCTCACATTGACATAATTTGACAAGCTATAACAGTTCACTCTTATAACCTTTGTGTACATTATCTCCAGAAACCCATCAATTCTTTTGTTAAGCTGCTCAACCATTGACCTTCCACATCATACACTCACAGGAGCATAGTCTCTGTGCCAACAGAAATACAGCACGATCTATATTAGTCCCACTTTCCGAAAAAAGGTTCATGGCCTGGAATGTTATGGCACTTCCAAGTGCTTGTCCAAGTACTTTTAACAGTTGAGAGGTTAACCTTGATAACTCCCCTCTCAGAAAGTACTTTCCAGACCCCAACACCCTCTGGGTGAAGAAAAAGTCATCTTTAAATCCTCTCTGAACCTCAAACCCTTCACTTTACAAGTGTGCTCCCTTGTTCTTGACCCTCTGTCTAAAAGGAACAGTTGCTGTCTGTCCACCCTGTCCATGCCCCTTGTTACCTTATCCTTCTGAATCACATCCCCCTCAGCCTTCTCTGTCAAAAGTAAACAACCTGCGCTTATCCAGCCTCTCTCCATAGTTGATATGCTCCATCCCAGGGAAAATCCTGATGAATCTCCTCTGCAAACCCCTCCAGTACAATCACATCCTTCTTTATAATGAGGCTCCCAGAACGACATACAGTACTCCATCATGGACTAAACCAAGCTCTGTATAGCACTTATAATCTACTCCCGGATTAATAAACGCGACACCCAAGGTTCAATTCTTAACTAGTCCATTACCCTGTTCAGTCACATTCAGGGATGTGTGGAGAAATACCCTCTGAGCTCCCTAGTGTGCTGCCAATCATTGTGTACACCCCATGTCTGGTTCCTCCTTCCAAAGTACATCACCTCATATTTATCAGGATCACATTCCATCTGCCATTGATCTGCCCATCTAATCATTCCACTTGTATTTTCCTGTAAAATCAAACTTCCTCCTCACTACCAACCACCCGGCCAATCTTTGTGTCAAACACAAACTTGCTTATCACAACTCCCACCCCTCCACCCACTCCCCCTCCAGATTCACATCTATACCATTTATGAATGCTGCAAACAATAAGGGACACAGCACTGATCCCTGTGGTATACCAGGGGACACTGGTCTCCAGTCACACAAACAGCCTTCTCCCACCACCCTCTGCCTCCTGACACTAAGACAATTTTCGCTGTAACTTTTCAAGTTATCCTTGATACTGTGAGAATTTACTTTTTCTTTCAGTTTCCCATCCGGAACTTTGTCAAAGGCATTGCATCAAAACTAAATAAGCGACCTCCTCCAACTAATTGAATCAACTCCAGTAGTGTGACTTCCCTCTGATAAAGTCATGATGATTATCCCTGATCAAACCTTGCCATTCTGATTGGAGTTCAATTTTCTCCTTCTCTATTTTCTCCAGTAGTTTCCCGAACAGTGATTTAATACTCGCTCGTCTAGAGTTTCCTGGTCTATCTCTACCACCCTTACTGTGAAGTGCAATCATAATAGCTGTTCTCCAGTCCTCTGGCACCTCCCCTATTGTCAGATTCTAATTAAAATTTCCAATCAGCGTCTTTCCTCCCTTGACTCCAACATTATCCAGACCTGCAGATTGGTCCAATTTTATACCAGACAAAGCCTCAAACCGCTGCTCGTATTTTATATCAATCGCTTTCCAAGAGCTTTCCAGTCCATCTTCTCGAATTAGATTAGATTAGATTACTTACAGTGTGGAAACAGGCCCTTCGGCCCAACAAGTCCACACCGCCCCGCCAAAGCGTAACCCACCAATACCACTACATCTACATTTACCCCTTACCTAACACTATGGGCAATTTAGCATGGCCAATTCACCTGACCTGCACATCTTTGTGATGTGGGAGGAAACCGGAGCACCCGGGGGAAACCCACGCAGACACGGGGAGAACGTGCAAACTCCACACAGTCAGTCGCCTGAGGCGGGAATTGAACCCGGGTCTCAGGCGCTGTGAGGCAGCAGTGCTAACCACTGTGCCACCGTGCCGCCCACAATTCTGTACCTGCATCCTCCTTCTCCCAAGTAAAACTGCTGTGATGTTTACATGTAACAATCTATCAATGTTCTCCGGGTTGACACACTGATTGCCCCTTTGGTTTCTAATGGACACTAACTGTTGCTGATTATTCTGTTCTACTTGTCCGTGTAGAATATCATGGGATTCTCCCTCATCTCTCCTGCTTACACTTCTCCATGTCCCTCGGTTGTTGTCTCCCCTCTGTGTTTCTAAGTTTCACTAAAATCACCTCTCATTTTTTGAAACTCGAGATCACAGGCTGAGTTTCCCCATCAGACAATCTTGCCATTTTAGGGATTAATCTGGAGAATACCTTTTGCAGTTCGTCTATAGTATATTCTATTTTAGATTGGGACTCCAAGCGGTACACAATACTCTCAGTTTAGTCTCAGCAACACTCTGTGCAGCTGGCACATGGCATCTTCTTTATTTCAATTACATTCACATGAATGTAAACCTAATTTTTCGTTTCCTATTTGCTTGTGTTTAGATTACATTGCGTTACAGTGTGGAAACAGGCCCTTCGGCCCAACAAGTCCACACCGACCCGCCGAAGCGCAACGCACCCATAGCCCTACATTTACCCCATACCGAACACTACGGGCAATTTAGCATGGCTAATTCACCTGACCTGCACATCTTTGAACTGTGGGGGGAAACCGGCAACACCCAGAGGAAACCCACACAGACACGGGGAGAATGTGCAAACTCCACACAGTGAGTCACCTGAGGCGGGAGTTGAATCCGTGTCTCTGGCGCTGTGAGGTAGCAGTGCTAACCACTGTGCCACTGTGCTGCCCAATTCTTCCCAATTCCTTTTACTTTAACTTTTCTTATGATGTTAGTGGGAGAGTTCTTAAAAAAAATCCTCTTGAATATCCAACGATACGTTATCCATTAGCTCCTCATTGCCCACGTCCACAAGAATCATCTTCAAACCATTCCAAAAAATGTTTGCCACGTATGGTTTTCGTTTCATCGATGCATTATCATCCTCCCCAGTTTTCCCATCACCTTCTATCTATCCAGTAACACGTTCTTTATAATCGAGCCCAACAGACACCCGACCGCGGATGACAAGTTACTGATCTGTAGTTCACCACTCTCCATCTTCATCCTTTCTTAAACTGTTGGATAATATTTGTAACCTTTGCCTTATCCAGATTGGCTAAATATCTTTCGGGAATGTATTGGAAAACAACGTGATAATCTGCGATGCAATCAATATGCCTTTTGCTGCTTTTTCTGAAATTCTTGTATGAAGTACATCTGATCTGTCAGATTTATAAATACTCAATCCAGCTTTCTTTTAAAACATGACCTCAACACTTATAGGAATGATCTTAGACTTTACTTGCACAAGTCCCATGGTCACTCGGTATTTCTGGGAGAATTTCTGGATATTCTGCCTTGAAGATAGAAACAAAGAAACTGTTTCTTTTCCCTGTGATTTCTCTGTTGTCTTCAATAAATTATTCTGTCCGCACACCCATTGTTCCATATTTGACCTTGTTTTTATTTTTGTTTCATACACTGATGTACTTTTTTTGCAGTCTTTATGTTTTTCTTTTGTTTGTATGTTTTTGGCTGTTTGCTTTTCTTTTCTTGGTCATCCGTTGCTGGGTCCTATATTTCTCCGAATCCACAGGCTTACTACGGTACTTGGCATTTTTCTAAGCTAATTCCTGTGATCTAATAGATACTTGAAGGTGAGGCTGAAAGGGTGAGGTCAGAGAGGCGGGTGGACCAAATTGATCGGAAGGAAGATGAACACATAGGAACGTTCAAAAGGAGGGAGGATGCCGAGTTGGAAGATTGGACTGGGATAAGGTGGAGTTAGGGTAAATGGGGAAACCGGTGAAAACTACATTAATCCCCTGTGGTTGGAGGGTCTCAAGGTAGAAGAGGAACCATTCTTCATCCATGCTTCGGGTGGTTAGGGTTTGGCGATGGAGGAGGCCCAGGACTCTCACGTGCTTGGCAGAGTGGAAAGGGGAGTTAAAGTGTTCAGCCACAAGGCGGTGGAGTTGGTCAATGTGGCTGTTCCAGCGATGTTCTCTGAAATGATCCACCTGCCTTACCAATGTAGAGAAGACCACACTGGCTTTAATGTATGTCGTAGATGAGGCGTTCCGTCTCCCTTCATCACCTTTCACTTTCAACCCCACCTTCATCTACCTATCGCATTCCTAGCTACCTCCCTCCTGCCACACCGCCTTCTCATTTATCTCTCAGCTCCCTTCATCATAAGCCTCATTCCTGATGAAGGGCTTATGCCCAGAACGTCAATTCTCCTGATCCTTGTACGCTGCCTGACTGTGCTTTTCCAGCACCACACTCTTTGACTCTGACCTCCAGCATCTGCAGTCCCCAATTTCTCCTCACACCTTCAGGGCTTGCATGATTCAGATTTATGACAGTTACTTCAAATAAAACAAAAACCACCGTGTACTCAAACAGCATAAAAGAAAACCAATGCATTGTGGTCACTGTTCCCAAAATGTCCTTTACAGCAAAATTTCCAATTAGCTTTTCTGATCATCCAACACCAATTTCTAAATAACCTGATCTCTAGCTCAGTGCTCGACAAAATGTTAATGCCACCATCTAACACATGCTCATGAAATCCATTTTTTCACAGCATTAGCATTCAGTTGGGTTAACACAGTTTAGATATAATGTAAACAGGACATTATTACTGCAGTACCCACACATGTGTATATCTCATTTCCCGTTTTTAAACATGTCCAGCAATTGTATAGCAGCTTTCACTTTGATATATAACTCCCATCAATGCTTCCTTCTCCTTGCTGTTTTTGCACTCCATCTGACTAGATTCTGGAGAATCTGAGCGATGTTGGATTTGAGGAGATTAATGGTAGAGATCATCTCGCCACATCATTTCTGATCTTCTTAAGCATCATTGTGACATTTTCTCCAGATCTCCCGTTATGCTGATGGAGTAGAGAAGGACAATGGTCGTTCATAAGTGCTCTGTATTTCCCCCAGAGAGCTGAGACAGCTCTAACCTGGGTGGGAACCTTACAACAGGCTGGTAAAGCATTGCTGCTGCTGTACAGGGTCTTAGTGAGATCACATCTGGAGTAGTGTGTACAGATTTAGTTAATCATGGTTCCATTGTTTGTAGAACGTTTGCTACTTTAACAATGTTTGCTGACAGTGAGGAGGGAAGCCAAATGATTTGTGCCAAGTCTCAAGGAGGCAACTTGCATCTCCAAGAAGACACACCCATGTTCTCCATGGGGGTCAGAATCTGGTGGGAAAGGTTAACTGTTTTAGCATGAGGGTATTGTGGCTGCTGTACGGATTGCGAATAACGAGAATTTCAGTGCAGGACCACACACTGAATGCACTGTATTACTGTGGGGAGGGTTTATTCAAAGACTGATTCGCTGTCTCTCTCATGCGAAATGGGGATTGGGTGTGGAGTGAGGGGAATATTCTCAGAGGGTCTTAATCTATTGACAGTCATGTAACCCGAGTATAAAAGAAGCCATGGAATATTTCACCGTATCAGTGTTTATTTAGAATATCGTGAGTGACTGTCCCTCCCCCCAAGGTTCAATTCAATCGCCTCTCATTCTCTCACAACGCTGGAGATTAATCATCATTCTCTCCTCATGGCACCACCATCCGAGGGATGAGTCTGGTGAAACCCCATTGCACTCTCTCTGTGGCAAGGCGATCATTCCTTATAAAGGAGAGAAAGTCTGTCCACAATATCCCAAATGCTGCCTCAACAACACTTTCAGCAATGATCACAATAACTCTTTTTCCTCTTAGACATCTCCGTTTCTTTCCTGTCGCGTAAAAAGACTTTCCTTCTCTCTACACTGCTGGAAAGAGTTCATACTTTTATAATGATGGCATTGTTGTTGCTGTCGAGATTATGGATAACATGAGGTTCATTGCAGGATCACCCACCAATTGAACTGTACTAACGTTGGGACAGTTTATTCAAAAACCTGAACCCCCCTCGCTCTGTCTCTCCCCCCTCTCTCTCTCCTCCCTTTCTCCTCTCTTTCTCAGTCGAAATAGGGAGTGGGAGTGGTTATGTGGAAAGTTCTCAGAGGCTCTTAAACTATCGAGAATCATGTAATCTGCGTGAAAAAAAACATGGAAGTTATCACCGTAACCGTGTCTGTTTAGAACATCATGAGTGATTGTCCATCCCCCTTAAGGTTCAATGCAATCACCTCTTATTTTCTCACTGAGCTTCACTCACTGGTCATGGTGCCATCATCCCAGGGATTTGTCTGGTGAAACTTGGGAGAAAGTCTATCCACAGTCCCCCAAATACTGCCTCAACAGCACTCTCCTGGATGATCACAATAATCCATTTCTCTCAGTTAGACATCGCCATTTCTTTCCTGTGCCACAAAAAGCCATTCCTTCTCTATGAACTACGACTGACATGGAATTTATAAGTCCCTTACATCTGTACGTCAGCATCAATAAAGCGAGCACCAGAGTTGCCTATGGAACTCTGCATCACTCTCAGGGAGAATTTCACTGAGATTGAATGCACCTAAAATAGGGGATGATCACGTTCCTGAATGGAAATGAGATGGAGCAATACAGAAAACAGTCAGAGAAAGGGAGCTATCTCTACCTTGTTCTTCTCTCACAGGATGTATGCAGCCCTGGTCAGGGCAGCATGTTATGCAGATCTTGAACTGAGTGGTTGGTTCAGCTGTTCCACTTTACTGTAAAGAGTAAATCGCATAGCTTTGGGTTTGTAGTATTACAACACAGGATATATCTTCCTGCTTAATTTAAACCAGCGACAGAGAAAAGATTTATCCCATGCAGTATTTTGTTATAATTCGCGAGGCCAAATCTATTTAAAGTTAAAATTAATAACTTTCTTTCTTAAAGTATAACAGAGAATAATAAACGAATGACTATTTATAACTTCTTCCTCTAACCTGTCTTTTACCTTCCCCCTCCACAATACTAGTCCGATAAGACTCCTAATTAAGATTTACAAAACAAACCTTCTTATCTCAAAATCAGGAAGCTTTCGGTTCTTCTCCATATTCCTGTCTTATTTTCTTCTTGGGTATTCTGCTTCACCAGTTACTAATCAATAAAGGTACCTATAGGAAAGCTATTTTTCAGGCAGTCTTTGAACGCTGGTAGCTTGGCAGTTCTCCTCTCAACTGTTCAATTTTCCCATGGTCTTTTCCCGCTAAATTATTGGAGATTGTATTATTGGCTTTTAAGATTGTCAATACAATAAATTCATACTTGGTTGGAGGTGGGTATTTTGAGGTATCATTTAAAATGTTTTGCTGAATTTGTTTTTGTTTCGAGACAATGAGCTAATCGGGTTGTTCGACCAAATGTTACATTATATCTATTTTTCAGAACACTTGGTGCTGTCAGATAGTTATTGCTGGCTTTTAATTCTCTCAATGGTACAGTACACCCATGTGTTCATCACAGAAGTCAGACCGAAACCTGACGAAGTAAGCATGACACATTGACTTCCCTAAAGGTCTTGAGGCAAGCATATTGGTCTTTATAACAAATGATAATGGTTGCTTTTAAAGACCCCAATTTCCTTCATGAGATACCAACAGACCATTATTCTGTGGCTCTAAATTATCAGTCAATGGCTTGACCACCATAAGCTGTCCTCCCGTATGTGCAGCGAACAAGTTAAACATCTTCAAGAGCAATTATTTAGTGATGGACATGTGGTTAGAAAGAACGTGAAACTATTGCATTCGGATTGAACAAAGGCACAAATGGTTTATTCAGAAGTTGCACTGAGACTGAGGACGAGACTGGGATATTATCATGGTGGTATTGGACAGGATTGGTGAGTAGGGAGGACATGGAGATATAAATCTGTGATGGACAAAATGGATTATGGAGTTTGAGAACAGTCTGGTTCCTTCTCGCATATCAGTGAGTAATTTATAAATAGTTGTTTGTAGTTGTTTGATAGTTATAATATATAAGGAAAGGAATGTTTGTTTGGAACTGAAGGCATTGACTAGCACTTGCCAAAATTTATATATAATGAGCAGAAATTCAGGTCAACCCGGTTTAGTCGACAAATATAATGACTTCAAAGCTGAAAAATGTGTTGCTGGAGAAGCGCAGCAGGTCAGGCAGCATCCAAGGAGCAGGAGAATCGACTTTTCGGGCTGAAGCCCTTCTTCAGGAACTTATGCCCGAAACGTCGATTGTCCTGCTCCTTGGATGGTGCCTGACCTGCTGCGCTTTTCCAGCAATACATTTTTCAGCTCTGATCTCCAGCAACTGCAGTCCTCACTTTCTCCTATTAAATATAATGACTTACTAGGAGCACCAACTATAACGAGGATGGGATAGTAACCACGCTGAATAATCCAAAGGATATCCTGGAATCGCCATGCTAATTATATCCAAGGCCGAGAAAGCCAGTAAAGGCCCGAGGATAAACTCCTGTTCATTGTCGGAACATTCCAGTCTAATGTTCTCAGATTCTGATCTCTCCTCCACGTTTCTCTCTCTCTTTCGATCTGCTGATCCCTGTTAGTGCTGTCAGTGATGCTCCTCCTCATACTATGGGATAGCACATTGAACAGAGCCCATTTAGCTTTCAACAATGAAAACTCTCCATTGTGATAATTAAGATCCATGGAAATTGACATTAATCGCAGTCACTGAACAAATAGCTTCAGTTAACCCCTTTGAATTCAATATTGATTTTATTAAAATTCAAAAAAAACGTTGAAAGCTACACATTTGGCATGGGATATGTGTGTGTGTGTAGGGGGGGAGGGGTGAACAGAAGGAAGAAATATTTGAGATGGTAGATTGATTGTATGTAATCATTCAATCTGCCTTAGATATGCGAGTATGTCAAAGGATTGTCAGAACTTTAAAAAAAGTTTCTCCTTTGATAAATCGAAACATATAGTCTGTAAGTACTGATCAGTGATTATAATGTCAGTAAAATATGGAGAGAACTTTTCTAGTCCAGACTCTGACAGGAAAATGTGCATACAACAACATGAGGATAACAGACAAATGGCATGGATATGTTAACAGAGAATATGATGTGACACACAATTCAGATCGTTATTCGAGGATCAGAGAAGGCAGGTGAGAGTCATGCTGATCATGTTATCGATGTCAATCAACTATGATGAAGTAAATTTCACTGGATTTATATTGCAGTGTGATTATGATATTGGGGACATGGCTGCTGAGACTGGAGGGACGGAATATGATATTTCCCAACTATCAGTATTGGAATTTGATTCTTCTTAAAACATATGAAGATCAAATTCCGGGATACAACTCCAATGAGGAATGAGGAGAGCCAATATTAATCATACAAATAGAAGACATTGCAGCAGAAATTTGGCCATTAGGACATTTGAGCCTGCTCCGCCATTCCATGATGGCTGTTAAGCTTCTCAACTGCATTCTCCCGCTTTCTACCTGTAACCCTTGATCCCCCTTACAATCAAGAACCTATTTGTCTCACTCTTAAATATACTCAGTGACCTGGCTTCGACAGCCTTCTCTGGCGGTGAATTCTATAATTCACCACTCTATGGCTGAAGAGGTTCGTCCGTATCTCTGCTCTGAATGGTCTTCTCTTTACTCTTTCCCATCGGGGCCTAGTCTCTCCTCCCATCGGAAAAATCGTCCGGAAATCCACTCTGTCCAGGCGATTCAATATCCTGTAAGTTTCGAGTCGACCTCCTAACATGTTCTGAACTCTATCATATATAGAACCAGAGCCCTCAGATGTTCTTCATATGTTAAGCTTTTCATTCCTGGGACCATTCTCGTGAATCTCCTTGGAAAACGCTCCGGGGCCAGTACATCCTTCCTGAGATATGGGACACAAAAGTGTGCACAATAATCCAAATGTCGCCTGAACAAAGCCTTATACAGCCTCAGAAGTACATCCCTGCTTTTATATTCAAGCCTCTTGAAATAAATGCCATCATTGTATTTGCCTTCCTAACTATTGACAACCTGCAAGATGACCTTTCGAGACTCCTGGACTGGAACTCCCTCGGCTTTTTGCACTTTTGACTTCTGAACCTGCTTGCTATTTAGGAAATAGTCCATGCCAGTATTCTTCCTGGCAAAGTGCATGATGTCACACTTGCCCACATTATACTCCATCTGCCACATCTTTTCTCACTCCCCTAACCTGTAGGAGAAAGGAAAGACAGAAGATGCTGAAGATCAGAGTCAAAAAGTGTGATGCTAGAAAAACACAGCGAGTCAGGCGGCATCCGAGGAGCCGGACATTCGGTGTTTCAGGCGTAAAGTCTTCATCAGGAACGAGGGGGTTAGGCGGAAGGGGACAGAGAGATAAATTGGAAGGGGCTGGGGCTGGGAGGAATCTAGATGAAGGTGAGTGGTGATAGTGAAAAGTCAGAGTGGAAGGTGGAGTGGATAAATGGGAAGGAAGATGGACAAGTTGGACAGTTCAAGAGGGCGGTACTGAAGTAGAGGGTTGGATCTGGGATAAGGTGGTGAGAGGGGAGATAAGGAAATTGGTGAAATTGCCTTTGATATCGTGTGATTGGAGGGTCTCTCGGTGGAAGATGATGCATCCTTTCTCCAGACGACTGGTGGCTAGAAATTGGCCATGGAGGAGGCAAAAACTTGCATGTCCTTGTTGTAGTGGAAGGGAGAGTTGAAGTATTCAAGGATAGGGAAGTGGGGTTGTTGGGTGTGTGTGTCCGAGTGTGTTACCTGAACCGTTCTGCAAATTGATGCCCTGTCTCCCCAATGGGGAGGAGATCCGTTGCAATGGACAGAGTAGATGTGGTGTTTGGATGCACAGGATGTTCTTTGCCTGATGTGGAAGGATCCTTTGAAGCCTTGGATGGAGGTGAGGAGAGAATGTTGACATAGGTTTCATACCTCTTGCAGTGGCAAAGAAGGTGTCAGGAGTGGAAGGTGGCTGGGTGGGGTTGGGGGGGCGCGTGAACCTCACGAGGGAGTTGTGAAGGGAATGGTCTCTGCTGATATGGGTGGGGAAGGAATTATTCCTCTGGTGGTGGGTTCTGACTGTTGGTGGCGGAAATGGTGGAAGATGATGCGTTGTATCCTGTGGTTGATGGGATGGAAGGCGAACACCAGAGGGGTTCTGTCCTTGTTGTATTTGGAATGGTGGAGATCAAGGGCGGAGGTGCGGGAAGTTGAGGAGATTCGCTAGAGCACCCTTCTGCAGCCGAACGACCTCTTCAATGTCCCTCTATCTATCTTTGCACTTTTTGAAAACTTAGCCAGAATCCCCTCAGTTCCTTCATGCAAATCATTAATGCATAAAGGGAAAAGTGGTGGTCCCAACATTGAGTCTTATGGAACACCACTGGTCCCTGGCTGCCATCCTGAGAAGGACTCTTTAATCCCAACTCCCTGCTTTCTGTCAGACAGACATGCTACTATCCATGTTCGTACATGGCTTCTAACACCATGGGCCCTTATCTTTCTCAATAGCCTCCTGTGGGGCACCTTGTCAAAAGATTCTTGCTGAGCAAGCAGATAACATCTATAGTTTTTCTTGGTCTAATCTGCTCGTTACTGCCTCAGTGAATTCTAACAGGTTTGTCAAGCCTGACCTCCTCTTGATGAAACCATGTTGACTCTGTTCTATTTTACCAAAGACCTCCAAGTATTCAGAAATCCCATCCTTCACGATGGATTCCAGGTTGTTACCCATTACTAAGGTAAGGTTAATCCGTCTGTAATTTTCCATTTTCTGTCGAACTCCCTTATTAAACGGGGTGTGACATGAGAAATTTCCAGCTTCTTGGTCCTTTCCTGAGTTTAGTCATTCCTGAAAGATTACTACTTATGCTTGCACGACCTCCTCAGCTATCTCCCTTCCAAGACTGGGGGTGTAGTCCATCTGGTCCAGGTAATTTATCCACATTCAGGCCATTCAGTTTTGTAA
This sequence comes from Chiloscyllium punctatum, assembly GCF_047496795.1. Classification (NCBI taxonomy): domain Eukaryota; kingdom Metazoa; phylum Chordata; class Chondrichthyes; order Orectolobiformes; family Hemiscylliidae; genus Chiloscyllium; species Chiloscyllium punctatum. The sequence continues at coordinate 136,485,711 of NC_092742.1, forward strand.
CATGTTATTCTTGATGATGGCCACCACACTCAGCTCTGCCCTCTCACTCTCTTCAACCTTTGTGAAATTATTCATGTCTTCCACCGTGAAGACTGACGCCAAGTTCCTCATTCATTTCTTTGTTTCCCACTACTGTCTCTCCAGCATCATTTTCCAGTGTCCAATATTACTTTTACCTCTCTTTTGCACTTTATATATCTAAAGAACCTCTTACAGTCTCCTCTATATTGCTGGTTCGCTTACCCCTATATTTATTCTTCTCCCTCCTTATTTTTTTGCCCTCTGTTGGTCTTTATAAGTTTTGCAATTCTCTCGTTTCCCACTGCCCTTCACCACATTGTATGCTTGCACTTTTGCTTGTTTGCAATCCCCGACTCCCCCCGTCAGCCCTGTTTGCCTTATCCTCCCTGTATCATGCCTCTATTCCTCAGCATGAATCTCTGCAGTGTCTCCTGAATTAATCTTGGAATCACCTGCCATTGCTGTTCCACTGTCTTTCCTGCTATACCCCTTTCCACATATCAGAGATTGCTGCAAGTTCAGGTCCATCCTGTCCTTCTTGTTTAGGTCCTACCAACTCGGGAATCCCAATTATCCACATATCAGAAGTGCTGCCTCCCCTGCCAGCTGTTTGGCCATGTATTTATCTTTGCTACCTTCCTAGTCTTAACCTCACTCGCACGTGACATATTCTATTGTCTCCAAATTCAAATATCCTTTCAACAGAACACTCGCAAGGCCTTTTCTTTAAAGTGGATAAACTTGATAATAAAAACTTAAGTGTGACCTCAGGAAAGTGGAGTCCACTGAATCAGTCCAATGCCCAGAGGATCTGATATCTATCCCCGACACTAAACCTGTTTGACAAGGTATACATATGGATTAGTGGTGCTGGAAGAGCACCACTGAACTGCTGTACTCTTCCAGCAACACTAATCCAGAATCTGGTTTCCAGCATCTGCAGTCATTGTTTTTACCAAGGTATACATATGAACCATATATTTGCAGATGGACGAGGATAAACAGAACACTAGAAAATGTCAGAGCAGATGGATGTCATGCAGCTTGTTTACTCTGCTTTGCTATTCAATTGGACTTTAGTTATTCTGTTCCTTTCAATGGCAGGATCTTTACCCAGCATCCCCAATGGGTCAGAAAGTGCCCAGTGTCGTTGTGTGCACAGTCCTGCGAAGGGAGTGTCCAGTGCCAGGCAATGGTGTGGGGGAGTCCCAGGGGTGGCACAAGAAAAGGCTGCATGTAGTGACGATGGACTGAGGGAATGAAAGGGATGGAATGGGTATCCAGGGACACTGCACACACGGAAGGGGCCGGGCAAGATTCCTAAACAACCAGGGAACTCGCGATGCACGGCTGCTTTTACAAAAACCTGTCACGTTTGCTAGATTTCTCTGTCGAACCAAAGCAAAAATACTGTAGATGGTAGAAATCCGAAGCAAACACAGAGACATACTGTGGAGAAATGAAAGAGTTAATGTTCCTAATGTAGACACGGGAAGAATTTACAAAGTCCACATTCACAGGGTCCAGAGATTGGAATTGAACCCGAGTCCCTCGCACTTTGAAGCAGCAGTGTTGTGTCACCGTGCTGACCAATGATGGATAATCAGAGTTAGAGACATAGCTACTGTTCTCTGTGATTGGGATCGAGAGTCCTGAATGATGTGTTGCCTCCCTGGTGCTTGGGTTTGGGATATATCATCTGGGCTACAGAAGAACTTCGATTGGGCGGGGAATGATCCAGTGGACAGGGTCTGTGTAGGTACCAACGGCTGACAAACAAAAGACAGTGAAAAGAGCGACTGATAATACAGGACTAAACTATCATATCGAAATGCTTGCAGCATAAGGAATAAGTTAAACACGCTTGTGAATCATTCACTAATTGGCAGGTACTACATGGGCATTACAGGATCAGGATTAGGAGCTGAATATTCAAGGATATTCATCCTGTCGAAAAGATAGGCAGGTGGACAGAGAGATAGAGTTGTTTCATTATTAAGAATAGAATTGAATCAATAATCAACAATAAGAAATGAAGTAAGGTCAGATCGTGTAGAATCTGTGTCGGTAGAGTTGAGGAATAAAAAGGTGAAAAAATGCAGTTAGAGTTATGTACAGGGAGCTGGGGTGCAAGATACACCAGGAGCTAGAAAGTTCTGTAGGAAAGTCAAAGTTACAATGATCATGTGGGTTTCATTTATGCAAGTGGACTGGAAATTCAGGTTGGTCATGGTTTGCAAGGAAATGAATTTGTGGAAAGTGTATGAGATGGCTTTTTGGAGCAGCTTGTACAGGCGAAATAGATGAAGGAGCTTAAGGTGAAGGAATCCTTTGCAGGCAGTGATCATAATATGATGTAACTTACTCTGCAGTTTCAGATGGAGAAGGTAGAATCAGTAGTAACGGGATTACAGCTGAATAAAGGCAATTACAGGGACATGAGGGAGGAGTGGTTGGAATTGACTGGGAGACGGGCCCAGCAGGAAGGACAGTGCAACAGCAATGGCAGGAGATTTTTGGAGTAATTCAGGATACAACAGAGATTTATCCTGAGGAAAAAGAGGCTTGTATAGGGAGGATGAGGCAACCATAGCTGACTAGGGAAGTCAGATATAGCAGAAAAGCAAAAGAGAAAGGATATAATATGGCAAAGTGCGGAGGGAAATCTGAGGATTGGGAAGCTTACCAAGATAAAACTGAGGGCAAACAAACTAAAATAAGGAGAGAGATGATTAAGTCTGGGGTAATGTAAAGGAAGACTGGAACAGTTTCTGTCGATATATAAAGTACAAATGAGCGGCAAAAGTGAACATTGGATTGCTGGAAAATGATACTGGAGAGATAGCAGTGGGGACCGAGAAAATAGCCAAGGAACTGAAGAATTACTTCGCATCAGCTTTAGCGATGGAAGACACGAGTAATACATTAAACATTCAAGCGATTGAGAGGCCAGAGCTGAATATGTTGGCCACCACCATGGAGAACATGCTAGAAAATAATTGAAGGTAGTTAAATAACCTTGACCAGATGGACTACATCCCAGCGTTATAAGGGAGAGAGCTGAACAGAGAAGGGAGGCGATCGTGGTGATCTTTCAGGAATCACTAGAGTAATGAATAATCTCAGATCACTGGAAACCCACTAACGTGGCACCCCTCTTTAACGAGGGAGTAAGGAAAAAGACAAAAGATCCACAATGAATAGCTTAAACTCGGTCGTGGGTATGATCCTGGAATCCATTGTGAATGATGAGCTTTCTGAACACTTGGAAGTGTTTGTTAAAAAGGGCAAAGTCACTACGGTTTCATCAAGGGAAGGTCATGCTTGATAAATCTGTTGGAATCCTTTGAAGACGAAATGAGCAGGCTCGACCAAACACAGTTATCCACCTTGTCTTCAAGAAGTTCTTGGACATTGATTCACACAAGAGATGACTGAGTACGATAAGGGTCCATGGTGTTAGAGGCAAAGTAGTGGCATTGGTAGAAGCTTGGCTGTCTGGGAGAAAGCAGAGAGTGGGGATGAAATGGTCCTTACCAGGAAGGCAGCCAGTGACAAGTGGTGTTCCATAAGGCTCAGAATTGGAAACATAATTTTTAATCGTAACGTTAACAGTCTAGATTTGGGAATTGAGGGCACTCTGGCTAAGTTTGCAGACGATACAAAGATAGGCAAATGGACAGGTCATATTGAGGAGGTGGAGAGGCTGAAGCAGGAGTTGGACAGGTAAAGAGATCGGCAGCTGCAATCCAACGTCGCAAAGTGTGAGGTCATGCATTTTGGCACGAAGAATAGAGACATGGTCTATTTTTTAAATCGGGAGAAAATTCAGAAATCTGAAGTGCAAAGGGAATTGGGAGTTCTAGTGCAGGGTTCTCTCAAGGTAAGATTGCAGGTTGAGGCAATTGTTAGGAGCACAATTGCATTTATTATTGATGGCATTTATTATGAGAGGAATTGAATACGGTTGCATTCGGCTCTGAATAGACCATATTTTGAGTATTGTGCGTAGTTTTGAGACACATATCTCAGGAAGGATGTACTGGCCCTGGGGTATGTTCACAAGATCTTCACAAGAATGGTCGTAGGAATGAAAAGCTTATCGTATGAGGCATGTTTGAGGACTCTGGGTCTATACATGATAAAGTTTAGAAGGATGAGAGGGATTGTAATGGAAGCATGCAGAATACTGAATGACCTAGACGGAGTGGATGTTGGTAAGATGTTTCCAATACACTAGAAACAGAGAGCACAGCCTTAAATGAAAGGGAGCACCTTTTAGAACAGTGATAAGGAGAAATGTCTTTAACCAGAGAATGGTGAACCTTTGAAATTTGTTGCCACAGAAGGCTGTGGGGGCCAGGTCATTAAGTATATTTGGGACGGAGACAGATACGCTTTTGATTATCCAGAGAATCAAGGGTTACAAGGAGAAGGTCGGAGAATGAGATTGAGAAACCTATCAGCGATGATTGAATGGTGGTGCAGACTCAATGGGCTAAATGGACTAATTTCTGCTCCTATGTCTTATCGTCTTATCGTTTAAACCTCAAGGAGGCAGCTTGCATCTCCGAGAAGATGGATTCATGTTCTTCATGAAGGTCAGAAGCTGGAGGGAATAGTTAACTGTTTTAGAATGAAGGCATTGTGGCTGCTGTCGGGGTGGTGGAAAATATGACATTCAGTGCAGGATCGCACACCAATTGCACTGATTTAATGTGGGGAGAGTTTATTCAAAACCTGGACCTCTCCTTCTCTGTCAATTACAGTGGGGAGTGCGAGTTGGGGTGGGGGAGGGCGTAACGTCCTCAGAGGCACTTAAACTATCCAGAATTATGCATCCTGAGTGAAACAACATTCATGGGATCTATCACCTTCCCGTTGTTTGTTTAGAATATAATGAGTGATTGCCCATCCCCCCAGGGTTCAATGCAATCACCTCAAATTCTCTCACAGCGCTACACATCAACCCTCACTCACTCCTCATGGTGCCATTATCCCAGAGATTAATCTGGTGGAACTCCTTTTCACATTCTCTCTGGTAAGATCACTTCTTATAAAGGAGAGAAAATCTGTCCATAATGCCCCAAATACGGCCTCAACTACACTCTCAGGTTTGATCGCAATAATTCCTTTCCCTCACTTAGCTGGCTCCGTTCCTTTTGTGTGAAATAGGAAACTATTCATTTACGATGCACTGTCACTGAGTTGGAATTTAAAACATCCTTACATCTGTAGGTCAGCATCAATAATGCCAGCACCCGAGGTGCCTATTCAGATGGACATCACTCTAGGGGAGAGACTCAATAACAAAGAATCCATCTAAAACAGTGAATGGCTCCCTACCTGAATGGAAATGAACTGCTGGAGTATGGGATACAGGCAGAGGAAGGGAGCTATCTTTCTTTTTGATCTACCCTTGCGGGATCTGCGCAGACCTGGTCAGGCCAGCATCTTATGCCGACCTTGAACTGAGTGGCTCGTGCAGCCTTTCCACAGGACATAAAAGATTAAAACACAGTACTGTGGGTTTGCAGTCACACAGAAACCTGACGAGGGAAGGATGACCCACTGCTTTCTGTAATGGGCATGAGGCAAGCCGATAACAACAAATTATAATTCTGTGGCTCTGGATTATGAACCAATGATGTGACCACCATACACTGTCATCCCATTTTTCAGATTCTGTGCAGAGAACAAGTTAAACATCTCAAGTGCAATTGTTTTGCAATGGACACGTGGTAGAAGGGACGTGAAACAGCTGTATCCGGAATTAACAAAGGCACAAACAAAGGTTTATTCAGGAATTGCATGAGGCTGAGGAGGACACTGGATGTCTCAACGGTGGTACTGGAAAGGATTGGTGAGAGGGGAAGATATGGAGATGTAAACTGGGCAGGGGAAAATGGATCAAGGAGGTTGAGAACAGTCTGTTTCATCCTCGCATATTGGTGAGCAACTGGTATTGAGTAATTTGTTCGTTATAATTTCTAAGGAAAGGAATCTTTGATTGAAAATGGAAACGTTGACTTGCACCTTTCCAAAATTTACATATAATGAGCATAAATTCAGTTCAGACTGTTCCACTAGACAGCTCGAGAGACTTACCAGGAGTACCAACTATAGCAAGGATAGGATAGTAACCAGATTGAATAACCATCAGTATATCTTCAATCCACGATACTAATGATATCCAAGGCTGGGAAAGCCAGTAAAGACCATAGGATAAACTCCCGTCCATTGTTGGAATATTCCAGTACACTGCTATCAGTTTCTGATCTCTCCTCACCCTCTCTTTGAAGCTTTCGGATCCCTGTTACTGGTGTGGGTGATGCCCCTGATCATACGATGGGATAAAACACTGAAAACATTCCCTTCTTCATAGAAGAGGGAATTTCTCTAGGAATGCATAGGATCCATGGAGACTGACATAATCACAATCGCTGAATAAACAGCTCAGTTAATCCCTTTCAATTCAATACTGTTTCATTAAAATTCAAAATAACTTTGCACATTCCTGCATTCTGGGTGTGATATGTGAGTGTGACTGAAGGAAGGAATGTTGAAGATGGAAGATTGATTGTGTGTAATCATTCAGTCTGCCTTGGATATGGAAATAATGCCAGAGGTTTAACAGACCATAAACATGCTTCTCTGCTCATACATGGAGAAACAAATCCTGTAACTGCAGATCAGTCATTGCAATATCAGTAAAACATTGAAAGAACATCTTTCATCCATGATCTGATGGCCAAATGTGCCTGAGAAAATGTGGTTTTATAACAAACAAACGACATGGATATGTTAATGCAGAATTGTACATGACAAACACAATTGAGATTGTTATTCCAGAATCAGAGAGGGCAGCTGTGGGTCATGTTGTTGATGTTATCGAAGCAAAGGAACTGTGATGAAGTATCATTTACTGGACTTCATTTACATTGTGATTATGACATTGGGGAAAAGAGAGAAGATGGCGAGGACTCGGGGACATGACTGTTCAGTCTGGGTGGAGGGACAGTGATGTTCCCCAATCACTAGCATTGGAACGTTACTCTTTATAACTCATATGAAGAACAGATTCAAGGGTATATCTGCAATGAGGAGTTAGCAGAGACAATATTAATGAAATGCATTTATGCAATACAAAATACAGGGAAAAGTGATTTTCTGTACAGACGGAAATATGCAAACTACAAAGAGATGCAGTTGTTAAAATGTACTCCTGATATGGAGCTAAATAAATTGAAAAGTGGATTACAGACTATGGAAGTGGTGTGTGGTATTTATCAATCATTATTTGATCCACAGCTCAGATCCTGATTTCCCCTCTGTCAGTGTAATGGAAAATTAACAAACTTAACATTTTCTGTGAAACCTGAAAGAGAATGCTATGCTAATTCTAAAACGTTTCTGAACGTTGCAAACACTTTGCTGAATTCTGCAGTCGAAGAGACAGCTTGTCTTTACTGAACTTTGTATACATTCAACCTGGCCTGGCGAGCAGGCGAATTCAGCAGAAAAGCTAAGGAAAACATAAAGACAGTTATGTCCATGGCAAGGGGATGAGAAAATAAGAACTCGAATGTTTCCCAACTCTTGTCATTGAGCGTGTGATAAGAAGGACATAAAAGGAATATGTTAATAATGTTCAGGGCCCTTACACAAGGTGTGTTTGCCAAGTGTATTGGCTCCCTGCAGTGGTTAAAAATAAAGCTTTTCCTTTGCTCTTGCTCACATCTGAGTCCAGTCAGATTAATTTCCACGACAGTCAGCGATCCACCTGATTGAGATTCTCTGGACCAGTCTCTCACACAGTGGGGGTTTTTATCATTCCCTGCTGTTCCTTGCATCGTCTATTTTTTTTTAAAACCCACCTCCATGGTACTGATCTATTGGCCGAATGGATATTGTTCGCTCTCAGTAACCTAGCTCTGTAACATTATTGGAAATAAGTGATCTGGGATGACAGCCAGTATCAACACACTGCTCACAGTGTATGACACCCAGACAAAGGGTTTGCAGTCCAGGGGAATTTCTAAATAAAACTTCTTACTTCTGTTTGTCCATATCTATCCATCTCATTACAGCCTTGGTTCAAACATAGAAAAAGGAGCTGAATTCCAGCCCTTACCATCAAGCTACATTCTTTGAAATGTGGTATCATGGAACCTGATCAAAAAGGGTATTGCGGGCAAATACTCCATTACTGGTGTCATACCTGACAGATAGGAAGATGGTCATTGTTGTTGGAGGTCAGTCATCTCTGCTCCAGAACATTTCTGCAGCAGTCTCTCAGGATAATGTGAATGTAGGTTTGCTCGCTGAGCTGGAAGGTTCATTATCAGACGTTTCATCACCATACTAGGTAATATCTTCAGTGACATTTCAGATAAAGCCTCGATGCAAGCAGCTTCAGCTGCTTCATCAATGCCCTTCCCTCCATCATAAGGTCAGACGTGGGGATATTTGTCAATGACTGCACAATGTTCAGCACCATTCACAAATGCTCAGATATGGAAGTAGTCCATGCCCAAATGCAACAAGATCTGGACCCTCACCAGGTTTGGGCTGATAAGTGGCAAGTAACATTCAAACCACACAGATGCCAGACAATGACCATCACCAATAAGAAACAATGTAACAACTTGGTATTCAGCAGCATTACCATTACTAAATTCCCCACTATCAATATCCTGGGAGTTATCATTGACCAGAAACTCAACTGGACTCGCCACATAAATATAAGAGCAGATCAGAGTCTAGGAATACTGTGTGAGTAACTCACCTCCTGACTAACCAAAGCCTGTCGATCATCTACTTGGCACAAGTCAGGAATGAGATGGAATTCTCTCACTTGCCTGAATGAGTGCAGACCCAACAACACCAAGAAGTTTGACACCATCCTGGACAAAACAGTCCATTTGATTGGCATCACATCCACAAGCATTCACTCCCTCCACCACCGTTTCTCAGTAGTTGAAGTGTGTACTATCTACTAGACACAATGCAGAAATTCCCCAAAGATCCTCAGACAGCATCTTCCAATCCCACGAACACTTTCGTCTAGAATGACAAGGGCTGCAGGCTTATGGGAATACTGCCACTTACAAATTCCCTTCCAAACCAGTCAACATCCTGATGTGGAAATATATCGCCGTTCCTTCACTGTTGCTGTGTAAAAACGCTGGAATTCCCTCATTAATAGCATTGCGGGTCAACACACAGCAGGTGGACTGCAGCGGTTCACGAAGGCAGCTCAACGCCACTTTCTCAAGGGGGCAATGAGGGACGGACAAGAAATCGTGGGCCCATCCAGCAATGCCCGCATCCAAAAAAAAGATTTTTAAAAAATAGCTCCAAGTTGAGCATCTTAATGGGATAGGTTATCTGATTTGAACATGAACAGGAAAGCAGTGTTTCTTATACAGAACATTGTAGACCTTTTGTTATTAGAAGGGTGTTCAGTGTTCGATGACTTATTGTTGCTGTGTGCTGTGATAAATTGCATCTGTTTTGTTTAATTCATCAATACTGGCGTAAGAGGATCAATCCTTCGAAAATACCAAACTGAAAATGACAATCATCGGAGAGACAATGAACTCCCGCCAGATGAGACTCACAGATCACTTTATATTCAACGTTTAATGGACTACTGGCTGACACTGAATACTCCAACCATCCATATCATAGGGGTTACCATTGAACAGAACGTGAAGTAAAATCACCATACAAATACAAGTTTTACAAAAGCAGGTCAGAGACTTACAATTCTGCACTGAATAATAGACCCTACTACTGAAAGAGCATGAGATATAGTAATAGTTTTAGGCCATTCAGCCCATTCCTTCACTCTGAAACTGCCATTTTGTCATTGTCTGTATGACTAGTGGAACTATCTTCTACACACTGACTGTGTCAATCTTTGCAGTGATCAATCAGTTTCTATCGGATATCTCACCTCCCATTCTTCTAAATTCCATCGAGTACACACAATGCCGTGTATGTGACAAATAACCTTCCCCAGGATGGATCTCCTCCAACACCAGCAGATCTTCCCCCAGAGATAGTGCCCAAAACAACTTCCAAATGCCGTCTGAACATAGCCCATTACATTCTCGGCAGTATGTCTCCTCTCTTGTATTCTAGATCCCTTGAAATGAATGCTAACATTACATTTGGTTTCCTACCTGTCAACTGAACCTGCACATTAACCAAAAAGAGAGGATGAGTGCTTCAAAATCCTTTTGTGCTTCAGATTCGATGGATCCTATTAGAACATAGTGTCTGCCTCTATTCCGCCTATCAAAGTGCATAATCTCACACGATTCCATATTGTGTTCAATCTGCCACGTGTTTGCCCACAGTCCAAAACTGTCCAATCTTTAATGCAGCTTCCCCACTTCATGAATATCGCCTGCCGATCCAATGATCGCTGTATCATCTCCAAACTGAGCAAAACTGCCCTCAGGTCCTTTGTTCAGGTGGTTCATGTAAATGGCACTTCCTGACTCCCTAAGGACTGTCCACCATTGAATTTGAGAGAGAGGTTATTATCATTACACCATGCCACCATGCCACCCTCAATTTGGTAAACTTAGCCAGCAGTCACCTTTCTCCCCACCCCACACACAGCACTCAAGGTGGTTGACTACATTCAGGTTAAAGCAGTGGCTTGACTGGAACTATACCTGTAACATCTTCACTCCCTGCACCACTGACGCCCATTAGGAGCACACCCTGCCCCCGAATTGTTATGAATTTACCCCGTTATGGTGACACAGGACTTGATGGTGCACAATCCCAATCTAATGATGTCACTCTGTCTCAACACTAACTGTGTGTTGCTCACAACAACCAATGTCACTGATGTGTTGATGATGATAGAGAGAGCTGGGGGAGGGAATGTCTATGATGAATGACTGTGTGACTGTCAGTGTGAAACATGCCCTGACAGCATCGGATGTACCTGTGCCTGCTATCACCACGGCAGACATGATCAGTCTTCCTGCAGGTCAAATCAAGGAAACTGGCAGGCCTGCAGAGTATTCCTGGGTGAGCACTCAGATCCTGTGAGGACCAACTGGCAGAGGTATTTAAAAACAACTTCAACTTCTCCCTCCTGAAGCCGAAATCCCAACCCACTTCAAGAAGACCACCATCATCCTTGTAAGTGAGAAATCACATGCAACGTTCTTTAATGACTACCACCCAGTAGCTCTTAATTCAATAAACATAAAGTGCTTTGAGACGCTGGTTATGGCCCACACCACCTTCAGTCTCCCAGCCTGACCTGCTGTCCTATAATGTGCTGACTGATGTAACGGGTCCACAACGGATGCCATATACCTGCCCTGCCCTCATCCATGGAACATTTGGACAACATGGATGCCTATACCAGACTCCTGGTCATTGCAGTGTGTGTGTGCATTATCCCGGCCTCGCCGTTTGTGCAGGATGCTCCCTTGCTGTGTATGTGTATGTGTGTCTGTGTCTGTGTCTGTGTCTGTGTGTGTACACGCTTGAGCATGTCACTCTCTCAATGTGTGTGTGGGTCCCTATTGCTGTGTATGCGTGTGTCCCACCCTCAGTGTGTGTGTGTGTGTACGTGTCGCTCCCTTGCATTGTGTGTATGTGTGTGTGTCTCTCTCACTGTGTGTATATGTGTCTCTTTCTTGCTGTGTGTGTCTCTCCTTCGCTTTTTTGCACTCCCATGGCTGTGTCCTCATCTCCATACCCGACTCCCTCTACTCCCAAGGTTGAGTCCTCAGCCCCATACCCTACTTCCTCTACTCCCATATCTCTGTCTTCACCCCCGACTGTACGCCCTGAACACATGCGGCTCTGTTGTCAAATTCCAAACAACGCCAGCTACAAGTTCGCTGATAAAATCACCAAATCAGGAGGGATATCAAACAACGATGAGTCAGAATACAGAAAGGAGATTAGATTAGATTATTTTACAGTGTGGAAACAGGCCCTTCGGCCCAACAAGTCCACACCGACCCGCCGAAGCACAACCCACCCATACCCCTAACCTAACACTACGGGCAATTTAGCATGGCCAATTCACCTGACCTGCACATCTTGGACTGTGGGAGGAAACCGGAGCACCCGGAGGAAACCCACGCAGACACGGGGAGAATGTGCAAACTCCACACAGTCAGTCACCTGAGGCGGGAATTGAACCCGGGTCTCTGGCGCTGTGAGGCAGCAGCGCTAACCACTGTGCTACCGTGCCGCCCCTTGCCTATGCTGCTGCATCGCTGTGGAATGGAAAATTCTGTTGACTCAGGGTCTCAGACCATCATGCAGAGTGGCACAGAGTCCAGAAGAGATCTCGAAAATCCCAGTCTCCATCCCTTGCTTAGTGGCATGGTGTAATGATAATAACCTCTCTCTCAAATTCAGCAATTGTAAGGAACTGATCATTGAGTTCATAAAGAAAGGAGAAGAACACACCGTCATCTACATCAGTGGTTGAGGAAGTGCAGAGCATCAACTCCCTCAGAGTGACGATAACTGACAACCTACCCTGGTCTTCTTGCATATGTGTGACAGTCAAGAAGGTTCAATAACGCCTCTTCTTCCTCAGGAGACTCAGGAAATTCAGCATGTACTACTTCGACAGATACACCATTGAGAGCATACTGTCTGGGTGTGTCATGGCTTCATACAGCAACGCTCTGCCCAGGACCGCAAGAAACTACAGAGGTTTGGGTGCACAGCCAATCTCCTTGACTCTATTTACATGGCTCGTTGCTATAGAAAGGCTGCCAACATCTACAACAAAGAACATAGAGCATAGAACAGTACAGCACAGAACAGGCCCTTCAACCCATGATGTGGTGCCGACCACTGATCCTCATGTATGGACCCTCAAATTTCTTTGACCATATCCATGTCGAGGAGTCTCTTAAATGTCCCCAATGACTTGCTTCCACAACTGCTGCTGGCAACGCATTCCATGCTCTCCCAACTCTCTGTGTAAAGAACCCACCTCAGACATCCCCTCTATAATTTCCTCTAACCACCTTAAAACTATGACCGCTCGTGTTAGCCATCTCCGCCCTTAGAAATAGTCTCTGGCTTTCGACTCTATCTATGCCTCTCATTATCTTGAAAAACTCAGTCAGATCCCCTCTCCTCCTCCTTTTCTCCAATGAAAAAAGTCCGAACTCAGTCAACCTCTCTTCATAAGATAAGCCCTCCAGTCCAGGCAACATCCTGGTAAACCTCCTCTGAACCCTCTACAAAGCATCAACATCTTTCGTATGATAGGGCAACCAGAACTGGACGCTGTATTCAAAGTGTGGTCTAACCAAAGTTTTATAGAGCTGCAACAAGATCTCACGACTCTTAAACTCAATCCCCCTGATAATGAAAGCAAAAACACCATATGCTTTCTCAATAAACCTGTCCACTTCGGTGGCCACTTTAAGGGATCTACGTACCTGCACCCCAAGATCCCTCTGTTCCTCCACACTGCCAAGACTCCTATCCTTAATCCTGTACTCAGTTTTCAAATTCGACCTTCCAAAATGCATCACCTCGCATTTATCCAGGTTGAACTCCATCTGCCACCTCTCAGCCCATCTCCGCATCGTCAATGTCCCGCTGCAGCCTAGAACAGCCCTCTATACTGTCAACGAAACCTCCAACCTTTGTGTCGTCTGCAAACTTGCTGACCCATCCTTCAATCCCCTCATCCAAGTCATTAATAAAAATTACAAACAGTAGAGGCCCAAGTAGAAAGCCCTGTGGAACACCAACCACCACTGACTTCCAGGCAGAATATTTTCCTTCTACTACCACTCGCTGTCTTCTGTTTGCTAGCTAATTCTGTATCCAGACAGCTAAGTTTCCCTGTATCCCAATCCTCCAGACCTTCTGAATGAGCCAACCATGGAGGACCTTATCAAACACCTTGCTGAAGTCGATATATACCACATCCACAGCTCGACCCTCATCAACGTTTCTAGTCACATCCTCAAAGAATTCGATAAGGTTTGTGAGGCATGACCTGCCCCTTACAAAGCCGTGTTGACTGCATTTAATCAAGCCATGCTCTTCCAGATGGTCATAAATCTTATCCCTCAGAATCCTTTCCAACAACTTGCAGACGACTGACGTGAGACTTACTGGTCCATAATTGCCGGGGATTTCCCTATTTCCTTTCTTCTTTCCTCTGTCAGCATTTCCCCCTCTTACAGATGGTCTGAGATCCTGAGTCAACAGAATTTTTCATTCCACAGCGATGCAGCAGCATAGGCAAGGGATGGAGACTGGGATTTTCGAGATCTCTTCTGGACTCTGTGCCACTCTGCATGAATTATCCTCATTGCATCAGTCTAATTTCCCATTCTGTCTATTTCAGTCGCATGCAGGTCATCAGGATGTTCCTAACTCCTGTCTCATCCATCACCTCATTGAAGACAGTTGATCAGCCAGAGAGAGAGAGATGGAGAGGGAAATCTGGAGCCTTCAGTAATTCCTGCAGCTGTTAAGATCGCTCACAGTAAACAGCACAGGGTGGAGGTAGTAGACTTCTATATTCAGACCTGGAAGACCGGACATAGATACATAGCTGGGTAAGGAACAGCAACATTCTAGGTTTCATTCCCACCATCTTGTGAGGGTCCTGGTTTCACCTTTGCTGTACTGGTCCTCAATGCGACAGCACAGCGGATCGCAGGCATCAATCCTGGCCCATGCTGTGTTCGTGATCTCTGTAATATCCTCCAGTCCCGATAATCCTTCCTCTGTTTGGAATCTCCTCTAGTCCACATCATTCTCTGTGTCTCTGTCCCTGTCTCTGTCAGTTTCTCCAGTCCCTAACACCCTAATCCCTAACCTTCTCCAGTAGATACTAAATTCCTTCATCCCTGTAAACCCTGACAGCCCTGTCTATCCCTGTAAGCTCCTCCCACCAATACCACCCTCCATGTCAATGTATTTGTCTTTAACCTCTCCATACGTCCCTACCTATGTAATCTTCTCCAGCTCCTACAACCCTTCCTTCGCTGTGAAAAATTTGTAATCTCCTTATGCTTCTCCAATTCTTTGATCTTTATCTTGTTAAATATCACCCTCATTCCCGACACCATACCCCTCCCAACCACAGGAACCTCTTTCAGTTTGTGCAACCCTCCCCATCTGTGTAACTGTCTCCAACCCAGTAACCTGGCATTCTCCATTGCCTTCCTATCTCTGTAGCCTCCAGAGCCCAGAAGCCGCCTTATATCTATAAATGTATTCAGACACAACACCCTTCCATATCTCTTACTATACACATTACTCTCCTAGATGAAACAGCTCCCTGTCTGTGCCTCTGAGACTGCCTGCCTCTTCCTTTCTCCATCCCTATCCCTATCTCCAGAATCTAATCCAGCTCCCTCTATCTCTGTAAATTCCTCCAATCCCCAAACACCTTTGTTCCATTGACATTCTTTACCAGATATAACTCTGTTTAATTGTAAGCCTCCCTATCTCTGTATCCTCTACCCATCTGTCCAACCCCCACTACTGAGGAATGACTCCCTGCGTTCGCCAGAAGGAAGATAGAATGACAGGGAATAGATATGATGGAACTGTCATTCCGGAGATGGAGCTGCAGAATGTCCATCGCAGGGAAGTGAATACTGAAGGGTTGTTTAGATAGAGTCATCGAGTCAGAGAGATGTACAACATGGAAACCGACCCTTCGGTTCAACCCATTTATGCTGAGCAGATATTCCAACCCAATCTAATCCCAATAGGCAGACTAGGCAAAAAGCCAACAAGTTATGAAGGAAGGATGAGTTTAATACATTAATGAGACAGTCATGTGGATCTGAATATGAAAAGTAGAGCTGCGAATAAGCAAACAGCAGCAACCGTTAGCAGGAATTCTTTTGTAGGCAGCAAACAGTGATGGGAATGTCAATATGGTTACAGTCAGGGCACTGAATGTACTTATGGCAAGGGCAGTACGGTAACTGTGTGTGAGAGTGGTCTCCATGCCGACTGATACAGCAACGAGCCTGTTGGATTGAATTTGTTGGTGTGAATATAAATGGCAGAATTGTAAGGGTTTAGGAGGGGTGTACTCGTATAGGGGATATGGTGTACTTGAATTATCAGAAGCCTTTATGTAAGTTTCAATAAGGGCTAAAGAGTATCTTGGTAGAGAATAGGGCCCCTTAAAGATCAATAAGGTCACCTATGCGTAGAACCAGAGAAGATGGTTGAGACAAAACAGTCTTGTCAGTATTTACTGTGGAGAAAGACATGGAAGCTCGGGCATGTGGGGAAATAAATAGTGATGTGTTGGAAAGAATCCTCACCAGAGAAGAGAAAGTGCTGGAATCTTACAACAAATAAAGGTCGATCAGTCTTCAGTAGCTCATTAGGTCGATCCTAGAATATTGTGGGAAGCTAGGGAAGAGATTGCAGTATCCCTAACAGAGATATGTATATTATCAACAGACACAGTGAGAGTCTGGAGGTTGTCTAATGCTGTTCCATCACTGAAGGACTGCAGGGAAAAGCCAGGAAATTACAGCCTCGTGAGACCAGTTATGGGGAAGTTGTTGGAGGACATTCTGAGAGAAAAGAGATCCTTACATTTACAAAGGCAAGGGCTGATTCGAGATGGTCAGCATGGCTTTGTGAGTGGGAAACCACGTTTCGCAAACCGGATTGACTCTTCGAGGAGGTGGCCAAAGATAGATGAAGGCAGAGCAGTCAACGTTGTCCACATGGACTTTAGCATCTAGTCAAGAGGAAGGAGGAAGTTTACTTAAGGTTGAGGAAGCAAGGATCAGACAGGGCTCCAGAGAGTTACATTGGATGGCACGGTGTCTCAGTGGTTAGTACTGCGACCTCATAGCACCACGGACTCCATTTCGATTCCAGCCTCAGGCGACTGTCTGTGGGGTGTTTGCGCATTCTCCCTGTGGGTTTCCTCCAGGTGCTCCGGTTTCCGTCCCATAGCCCAAAGATGTGCCAGTTTGGTGGCTTAGCCATGCTAAACTACCCATAGTGTTCAGGGATGGGTAGGTTTGGTGCATTAGTCAGGGCAAATGGAGAGTAATAGAGTGGGCGAATGGGGCTGGACTGGATACTGTTTGAAGGGTTGATATGGAGTTGTTCGGCCAAATGGCCCGTTTCCACACTGTAGGGATTCTCGGAAGGTACCAGGAAAGAACCAAGAGATGGACATAGGGCAACTAGAAGGGGGCATGAAAAAGCATTGTTGGGAAGGATTAAGGAAAACCGTGAGGCATTCTCCACTTATGCGAGGAACAAGAGGATGTTCAGAGTGAGGATAAGGCCAATCTGGGATTGTGGAAGAAACTTGTGCCTGGAGTCACAGGAGGTAGAGGAGGTCCTTAATGAATACTATGTCTCAGTATTCACTGCTGAGAAAGGTCTTGTCATTTGTGATGACAGCGTGAAACAGGCTGATGTACGTGAACAGGTGGATGTTACGAAGGAGGATGTGCTAAGAATTTTGTAAAAGATAAGGATAGATAAGTCGCTGAACCAGACTGTATGCGTCCAAAGTTACTACAGGAACCGAGGGAGTGGATTGCTGAGCACCTGGGTGATGACATTTGCACCCTCACTGTCCACTGGAGTCGGACCAGATGATTGGAGGCAGGAAAATATTATTCCCTTGTTCAGGAAAGGGAATAGGGATAATCCTGGGAATTGCACACCTGTCAGTCATATGTCTGTGGTGTGCAGATTATTGGAGAGGACTCTGGGAGACAGGATTTATTATTCCTTGGAAAACCATAGTTTGATGAGAGATAGTCAGCATGGTTTTGTAAGGGGCAGATCATGCCTTACAAGTCTAATTGAATCTTTAGAGAATGTGACAAAACATCGTTATGGCTCATTCAGAAAGTGCAGAGGCATGGGGTACAGGGAAACCTGTCTGTCTGGATACAGGATTACTGGCCCACAGAAGACAGAGGGAGATGATAGATGGAAAGCATTCATCCTGGAGCTCCATAACCAGTGGTTTTCTGCAGGGAGAGGTTACAGGACCTCTGCTCTTTGTGATTTTATGAATGACTTGGATGTGTGAGTGAAAGAGTCCGTTGGTAAGTTTCCCAATGACAGGTTGGTGGAGTGGTTGATAGTGTGGAGGGCTGTTGTAGGTTGCAACGGAACATTGACAGGATGCGGAGTTGGGCTGAGAAATGGCAGATGGAGTTCAGTCTGGGAAAAGTGTGAAGTCATTCACTTTGAAGATTGAATTTGAATACAGAATACAGGGTTAAAGGCAGGATCTTTGGCAGTGTGGAGGAACAGAGGGATCTTGGGTTCCAAGTCCATAGATCCCTCAAAGTAGCCACCCAAGCTGATTGGCTTGTTAAGAAGCAATATATTGTGTGGGATTTCATTAGTTTGGGGATTGAGTTTTAAAGCTGTAAGGTTATGCTGCAGCTGTACAGAGCCCTGGTTAGACCCCACTTGGAATATTGTGTTCAGTTCTGGTCCCATCATTGCAGGAAGGATGTGGAAGCTTTAGAGAGGGTAAAGAGGAGATTTACCAGGATGCTGCCTGGACTGGAGAGCATGACTTATGAAGAAAGGTTGAGGGAGCTAAGGCTTTTCTCATTGGAGTGAAGAAGGGGATGGGGTGACTTGGCAGAGGTGAACAAGGTGATGAGCATCATAGACAGAGTGAATAGAGAGAGATATTTTTTACCCTCAAATAAATAGTTATTACAATGGGGTATAATTTTGGGGTGATTAGTGGATGGTTTAGGGGAGATTTCAGAGGTAGGTTCGTTACATATAGAGTGGTGCCTGTGTGGAATGCACTGCCAGCCATGGCGGTAAAATTAGATGCATTAGGGACATTTAATATACTTCTGGATAGGCACATGGATGATAATAAAATGAAGGGTATGGAAGTTAGAGTCATAGAGATGTACAGTATGGAAACAAACACTTCAGTTCAACCCGTCCATGCTGACCAGATATCCCAACCCAATCTAGTCCCACCTGCCAGCACCCGGTCCATATCCCTCCAAACCCCTACTTTTCATATACCCATCCAAATACCTCTTAAATGTTGCAATTGTACCAGTCTCCACCACTTCCTCTGACAGCTCATTCCATACACATACCACCCTCTGTGTGAAAAAGTTGCCCCTTAGGTCTCTTTTATATCTTTCCCCTTTCATCCATAACCTATGCCCTCTAGTTCTGGACACCCCAACCCCAGGGAAAAGACTTTGTCTATTTACCCTATCCATGTCCCTCCATTTTTTTGTAAACCTCTATAATGTCACCCCTCAGCCTCCAACGCTCCAAGGAAAACAGCCCCAGCCCGTTCAGCCTCTCCCTGTGGCTCAAATCCTCCAGCCCTGGCAGCATTCTTGTAAATCTTTTCTGAACCCTTCAAGTTTCCCAACATCTTTCCGATAGGAAGGAGATCAAAATTGCATGCAATATTCCAACAGTGGCCTAACCATTGTCCTGTACAGCCGCAACATGACCTCCCAACTCCTGTACTCAATACTCTGACCAATAAAGGAAAGTATACCAAACACCTTCTTCACTATCCTATCGATCTGCGACTCCACTTTCAAGGTGCTATGAACTTTTACCTCATGGTCTCTTGGTTCAGCAACACTCCCTAGGACCTTACCATTAAGTGTATAAGTCCTGTTAAGATTTGCTTTCCCAAAATGCAGCACTTCGCATTTATCTGAATTAAACTCTATCTGCCACTTTTATTTTTGATCTTCTGGTCGGATAAAAGATTGGCATATCATCACGGCCGAAGGGTCTTGTGCTGTGTTCTACATGTCGTGTGTTAAACATGGTAATATGCTCAGATCAGTGTAAAAGGATATGGCGTTCAGGAGAAGCTAGTCAACTGGACAGAAAATTGGCTTGATGGTAGGAGACAGAGGTGATGGGAGACATGTTGTTTTTCTGACTGGAGACATGTGACCAGTGGTGGAGAGGGTCCACTGTTGTTTGTCATTTGGATAAATGGTTTGGATGAGAATATTTTTAAATAAATTAAGGAAGTTTTTTGGGTGACACTGAAATTGGTGGTAAACTGGACAGTGATGAAGATTATCTGTGGTACAACAGGATGAACAGTACTGCTGGGAGAGTGAACTGAAGAATAGCAGATGGAGTTTAATTAGATAAAGGTGAGGTGTTCCATTTTGGTGAAACAAACCAGGGTGGGACTTGTGCAGTTAATGTTCGGGCCCTGGGAATGTTGTCAGTCAGTGACTCAGGTACACAGTTCTTTGAAAGTGGTGTCACAGGTAGACAGGCTGGTGAAGCAGGCATTTGGAGAGGTTACCTTCATTGGGGAGCGCATTGAGCATAGGAGTTGGGATGTCATGTTGTATCTGTACAAGACATTGGTCAGATCACCATAAAAGCGTTGTTGATCAGTGGGAAGAACTCATTTGGTTCGCTGACCTCCTTTTGTGTAGACCATCTGACATTTTAACCTGGCATGGCTAACATGTGACTCCAGACTCATTGCAATATGGCTCACTCTGAGCTGACCTCTGGGTAATTAGCAGTGACACCCACATCCCATGAATGAATAACAATACATATGTCCCTCTCTACCTCTGCAAACCACTCCAGCTGCAGCAATCCGTACTGGTTTTGTAACATCGTTCAGGCCCTGACCACTGGGCGGCACGGTGGCACAGTGGTTAGCACTGCTGCCTCACAGCCCCAGAGACCTGGGTTCAATTCCCGCCTCAGGCGACTGACTGTGTGGAGTTTGCACGTTCTCCCCGTGTCTGCGTGGGTTTCCTCCGGTTGCTCTGGTTTCCTCCCAGACTCCAAAGATGTGCAGGTTAGGTGAATTGGCCATGCTAAATTGCCCGTAGTGTTAGGTAAGGGGTAGATGTAGGGGTATGGGTGGGTTAAGCTTTGGTGGGGCGGTGTGGACTTGTTGGGCCGAAGGGCCTGTTTCCACACTGTAAGTAATCTAATCTTGGCACCTTCACCTCTCCCTGTTCCTTTGGTGACATTGAACCCTGACACTGATTCCCCTTTCCACTGCCCAACTCCTGCTAGCAGACCCTTTGCAATCCCTTTAACACTTACTCCTAAAACGCCCTCTCACTTCAGGATTTTAAGTACAGTTTGGTGATCTTCTAAGCCTTATAATCTAATATGATACATTTTGTCCTGAGTGAGGGGCCGGTGGGAATTTCTTGCTGAGGTTTTGTCTGTTTCAGTGGAATGTTCTTTTGTTGAGTGATTTACACTGTCCTTTCAAATGTTTTCCACTGTTCTTATACAGGCACATATTTCAGTCTGTTTCACCTCTTTACATTGGTCAGTTCTCATCTCAAACCCATGTAATTGGCTGTTTTTGTTTCTAGTTGTAGCGTGTCCTTTCTGTGATTCACTTTAAAACTTTATATTTCTTTAAACTGCACTTTATCACAATTTCCCTGAGGATCTCTCCAGGTGACATTACTCATTCACTAAGTTTGATCACACAACGGTCGATCTGAGATTTTTTTTTCATAAAATGATTTGATGGTCTGTACATTTGGTCATGCCATACATATGTCAACATTTACATGCACAGATCAGAATTTATCATTGCTATATACAGGTCTGTGCATTTCTCAATCTTATGCACATATATTTGGCTGAGGCATCAGCAGAGCCCAAAAAAACGTCCCCATGGGCCCCCTATTCTTCTTTAGGCAGGCCGATGTTACACGGTGGTCTTTCCCCACCGCGCCTTGGCGGCAGCTGCCCCAAGCTTCAGCGCGTCCCTCAACACGTAGTCCTGGACCTTGGAATGTGCCAGTCTGCAACACTCAGTCGGGGTCAACTCCTTCAGCTGGAAGATCAACAAGTTTCGGACCGCCCAGAGATCGTCCTTCACCGATTTGATGATCCTCCTGGCGCAGATGGCTCTGAGATGGTTATGTCCCTAGACACTTGCACAATTTGCTATTCAAAGAAACACTGAAAAAAAATTCTCTGAACTACTCTTCCAATATCACTGTTGTCAGTGTGACTGTCACAGATTATGGGACTATTGAAGTTTCCCAAAATTATTACAAAGTGTTTGTTAAAAAATTCCAATGAGTTCCTGTGTAAAAAAGTGATGAGCAATGGAATACTGTTCGGTGGCTAAAACTATTCTGCTCCTTGCGTCCTTGGCAAGTAGTAGCCAGAATTTACATTCAGACTGACTCTACTTCATGATCTGATGTCTAATGATTTCTCTGTACTGCCTTTGTTATCCATTATTGTTCGCGTTACCCATTTTGCCTGAGTTTCCTGAAGGTTGTGATCAAATTGAATATTTATGTCCACCTTTTGTTCGTCCTGTAACCACGTCTCTCTGGTGTCTAAATTTCTTTTATCTCTGTGTCACAAATCAATCTACCTTATTGAAGAGAGTTAAAAATCACACAACACCAGGTTATAGTCCAACAGGTTTAATTGGAAGCACACGAGCTTTTGGAGCGAAGCTCCTTCATCAGGTGATAGTGGAGGGCTCGATTGTAACACAGAATTTATAGTAAAATTTTACAGTGTGATGTAACTGACATTATACATTGAAAAATTGATTGTCTGTTAAGCCTTTCATCGGTTAGAATACAGTGATAGTTTCACTTCTTTCATGTGTAAATCACAAAACATTTTTTTTAAGTTGCATTCTTGGGTTAGCTGTTAACAATGGTGATAGCTAGACAATATGTTGAAGGTGTTGGCCCACTGTGTTCTCTGTCTATGCCATGATATTTAGATTGATTATACTCTAAAAAGTGAGATAAGGGTTTGACATAAATTCATGCAGTTTTTGAGCTCAGAGTTCTACATGAATGCATGCAGTTTTTGAGCAAAGTACAATGTAATCCTGCAAGTACAAATTCACCCCACAAAATATATGTGTGTCTGTGGGTCTTTGTCTGTCTGTGTGCGTCTGTCTGGGATGGGGGTTGTGAGTGTGAGAAAGTGTGTGTGTCGTGGGTGCAGAGTGTCTTACGTCTGTGAGGGGGTGCATGTGTGAGTGTGGGAGTGTGTGTGTCTATAAGTGTGTGTGTGGGTGTCTGTGTGCGCGTCTGTATGTACCTGTATCCGTGTGTATGTGAGAGTGTGTGTGTGTGTAGGAATATCTGTGTGTGTGTGTAGTGCAATGGTGATCACCTGTAATGTGACATGAACCCAAGGTCCTGGTTTAGGCCCTCCCTATGGATACTGAACTTAGCTATCAGCCTCTGCTCGGCCACTTTTCTCTGCTGCCTGTCTTGAAGTCCACCTTGGAGGATGGTCACCCGAAGGTCCGAGGCTAAATGTTCTGGGACCCAACTGGGAGGGAACCCTCCTGTCTGTTGATTGTTGTGCGGTGTCCATTCATCCATTGTTGTAGCCTTTGCTCGGTTTCCCCAATGTACCATGCCTCCGGGCATCCTTGCCTGTAATATATTTGTGAGACAATGTTGGCTGAGTCACATGAGTACCTACCATGAACAAGGTGGGAGGTTTTCCCACGCATAATAGTGGTATCTATATCCACAATCTGACACGTCTTGCAGCGTTAACCGTGACAGGGTTGTATGGAGTTGTCCTGAGGGCCATCCGCTTTATCCTCGATTACAACGTCTTCACTGTCCACTATGCCACCCTCCAGCCTTTCCAGCACATCACACATGGCTATCGATGGTACAAATACCTTTGCTCGGGGCTCCACAATGTTCTGTGATGCACTTAATAATGTCCTGGGATTTTCCATAGCTTTGTGTTTTAAAAACATCTGTAACATGCACTCTTTTCAAGTCCTAGAGATGTACAGCATGGAAACAGACCCTTCGGTCCAACTCGTCGATGCTGACTAGAAGATGTAAATAAATCCATCCCATTTACCAGCATTTGGTCCATGTACTTATAAACCCTTATTTTTCATATACACATCCAAATCTCTCTTAAATGTTGTCATAGTATCAGTACATGCTACATTCTCTCTCGGCTCATTCCATATGCACACCACCGTGTGCATAAAAAAAGCTGTCCCTTCAGTGCCGTTTAAACCTTTCCCCTTTAACCTTAAACCTATCCCCTCTAGTTTTGGACACTCCAACCCCTGGGAAAAGACCTTGAATGTTTACCCAATCCATACCCCTCATGTTTATATAAACCTCTATGAGGTCACCCCTCAGTCTCCGATGTTCCAGTAAAAATAACCCCAGCTTATTCAGCAGTAACCCTGGCAACATCTTGTCAATCCTTTCTGAGCACTTTCAAATTTCACAGCATCGTTCCTATAGCGGGGATACTGGAATTGCAGAGAACTCCAAATGTGGTCTAACGTATTACTCTTGTTCCCTGAGTTCCCCAGTCTTTGTCCACAATAAGTTCGGGAGTAAAAAAATGTGTTCACGGTCTTAAACATATCCTGCGGTTCCACACACCAATGGTCTCATTGATCTTTAAGGGACAGCATTGTGTCTCGAGTTACTCTTTTACACAATATATTTATACAATCACTTTTGGATTCTCCTTATCATTCTCTGCCAAGGCTATTGCATGTATACTTTCTGCAATCCTGATTTCTATCCAAAGTGTATTGCTAAAGTCCCTTTGATCCTCAGGGATTCCCTTGGTCCAGCTGGCTATACCTGACATGTGCCCCCTTTTCCTTGACCAGACCCTCAATAGACAGCCAATGTTTCCGAATGCTGTCAGCATTGGCCTGCACACAAACAAGAACATGCTGGTGGTGATCGCTCAATTTATTTCACTTTTAAAATATTCTCACTTGCCTGACTTCTCTTGCCCTGCAAATAGACTCACCAACCACCTTTTGAGAGTTCCTGGCTAATATTGTCAAGATTAGTCTGGCCCCATTTTATAACTTGAACCTGTGGACCAGCCCTGTCCTTTTCTATCGCTATTTTCAAACTAATAGACTTGAGTCACTTTGGCAAAATGCTTTCCCACTCACACCTCAGTCCCTTTTCCTACCTTGTTTCCCAAGGGGAGGTCAGGCTTTGCCCCTTTCTCTTTTCAGGCCATTTACATTTTGATTGGGAGTTTTCTGGAACACAATTACCAAATTCCTCTCTTCCACAAACTGAACACTGGCAGTCCCAATCTAGGTTTGGAAAGTTTAAAAACCCCAACAATAACCAGCCCTATTATTATGATTGATATTTGAGATCTCCTGATATGTTTGTTCCTCAGTCTGCCACAGATTATTTGGGGTCAGTAGGACAATCGTGTCAGAGTGATGACCCATTCTTATTTCTCAGTTTCACTAACATAGCGTCACTGCGTGATCCCACAGGAATATCCTCTCTAGGTAATGATGTAATGATTCATGCAATGGAAACCCCCCACCACGCGTCCTCTCTTGTCTCCCCTTCGATGCTTCCTGTAGCATCTCCACCTTGAAACAATGAGCTGCCAGTCCTGGCCCTCCAACAGCTGTGTTTCTGTACTAACTATAATATCCCAGTCCCATGTTCCAATCCATGCCTTGAGTTCATCTTCCTTAGCTGTCAGGCCCCTTTCATTGAAATAAATGCAGTTTAATCATCAGTTCCCCCTCCCCCATTTCCTGCTATGTTCTTGCCTGCCTTGTCTGGTGAAATTGCTGTCTTTAACTTGTGCACCAACCTCAATCTTCTTTCTGGCCTTATGACTGTTTAAGGTGCAACACCCTGCCAGATTAGATTATATCCTCTCAAGCAGCTCTAACAATTTGCCCCATCAGGATGTGGGTCCCCCTCCTTCTCCCAGTTCAAGTGCCTTCCCCAGCCTGTCTACCTGTGCTGACACCTTCAGACATCCAGGGACTTATCCACCAAGGTCCCGGTGTTACTCAGTTCTCCAGGAGGACCTACCCTTCATGATGTATATCCTTCGCTTATGAGACTTCCCATAGTGCATTACCTCACAGTGATCAGAAGTAAACTCCATCTGCCATTACTCAGAGTGTGTACAACTCTGAGTATGACTAACTTCATCCAGTCTCCCCAACCATCCCTACCTCTAATTGTCGAGAGAATGCACAACCCTCCCTGTTGCGTTAACCTCCTCCAGTCCCTCTCATGGGCACCATCTATGTAAGCTTCTCCTGTTCCTGACTATATTTTCCTCCTGTTCCAATAAACCCTTGTGAACTTTGTGACCTAGTCCAATCTCTGCAGTGCTCTGTATAATCAGCCTCACTGTGACTGGAATATGGCTTCAATTCCAGCCTTGGCCGACTGTCTGTGTGGACTTTGCATGTTCTCCCCCCGACTATGTGGGTTTCTTCCAGGTGCTCTGGCTTCCTGCCATAGTCCAACATTTGCACGATATATGATTGTCCATCATAAATTGACTGTAGTATTCAGGCAAGTGTGGTTTAAATGAGTTCACCATGAGGAATGCAGGGTTTATTGGACAGGGAGAGGGATGGGTCTGGTTAGGATGCTCTTTAGTGGGGTTGGTGTGGATGTGTTGGGCCGAATGGTCTGTTTCCACACTGTGGAGATTCTATTCAGGTTATTGTCCAGTCCTGTCAACCATCCCTGTCTCTTGAACCTTGCCTCATCCCCAATACTGTCCTTATATGTGTAATCTCCAACAGTTTCTAAAACATTCATTGGCGATGTAAGCTTCTCTAGTCCTTACAAAGATCGATATGACTGTCACCTCTTCCTGCTTTTAGAACCCTCTATATAACTATTGTCATTCGTTACGGCACTCTCAATCACTGTTCCATCCTGAAACCCCAAAAAACATTTATATCTCTGTAAACTCATCTGGACTGTCTATACTTCCTTTTGACAGTCCTGTTCGGAGACTTTCTCTATATGAAAAAAGTCATTAAGTGTAGGAAACCCTTATGATTGTAACCTCCCTCCAGCCTTACAGCACTGAGGATCTGTAGAAACTCTTTTCAAACCGACAGCCATCTCTGTGTCTGTAATCTCCTC
Source organism: Chiloscyllium punctatum (assembly GCF_047496795.1). Classification (NCBI taxonomy): domain Eukaryota; kingdom Metazoa; phylum Chordata; class Chondrichthyes; order Orectolobiformes; family Hemiscylliidae; genus Chiloscyllium; species Chiloscyllium punctatum. The sequence continues at coordinate 136,512,674 of NC_092742.1, forward strand.
CACTCCCCATAATACATTCTCTCTGAGCTCCTCTGTCGTCCACTAAACACTCCCGAACACTGTCTGTATCAGTGTAACCTTCTCCAAAAGCACAACCTTCCCTATCTGTGTAAATCCCTACAACAGTGCCATTCTCTCTAAGGTCCGTCTAACAATACAATCCTCCATGTCTGTGTAAATTTCTGCATGCATTTTTGCTCCAGTCTCTTCAACTGTCCCTGTCAGTGTAATCTCTTCCGGACCCGAAAGCTCTCTCTCTCTTTAACATTCTCAGGCCACAAATTCCTCACTATCTGTGACCTACTCCTGTTGGAGAACCCTCCCTCTGTGAACTGCTCCAACTCTTCAACTCTCCATAATCTCCTGCAGTCTTCCAGCCCTCCCTCTCTACCAAGCCTCTTCCAGTCCCTAAACGCTATCAGTCTGTGGAGACTCTAACACCATCCCAATCTGTGTTATCCTCTCAGGTCCCTGCAACACTCCCGATCTGTAGATCCCTCTCCAATGCCTGTGCCTCTCCCGATCCTGTTCCTACAAGACTCATTAACAATGTAACATCCTCCCATGACTATCACCCACCCTGTCAATGTAAGCTCCTCCTGCATCTCTAAACATTTTCTCGTCTCCATAACCTTCTGAAGCTCTTACACTCCTATCTGTGTAAACATCACTCTCCACTCGCACCCTCCCTACCGCAGGAACTTCCTTCTGTTTGTGCTATGCTCCCTTATCTGTTAAACCGTCTCCAACTAATCTTGCTACCCAATCTCTCAAAAAAGAATCCAGATTCCACAGCCTCCATGTCTAAATAACCCCCAGAACCTAAGCCTTCCTATATCTATAAACATCTTCAGTCACGATGACCCTCCATATCTCTGTTTGTTCCGCCAGATGATACAAACCTCTTTATCTCTGTAATCTGCTCAGCTCCCTAAAACAGTCCCTGTCTGTGTAATCCAGCCCTGTCCGACAAACATCCTTATCCCTGTAAACCTCTCTATCCCTCCCAGCATTCCCAACTCCATGAGCCCATCAGCCCTACAGCTCACCACAGTTCTGTAACTTCCTGTGGGTCTATGGTCCTCCCACCCTGTGAAACCACCTCCGGTCCCCACGTCCCTCCCAGTCTGGGTGCTCTGCTCCAGATCAGACCATTGCTGTCACTGTAAACATCTACACTCGTGAAAACTCTTCCTATTTGTGTAACCTCGTTCAGACCCCATACTCCCCAGCTTCCTGAATCCTCTTCCTGCCATTGCAACCAAAATCACATGTTTCTGTAATATCCACCAGTGCTTAAACCTCCCCGACTCAGTAACCTTTTGCAGTCCTAACAAAGCACCTAAACTGTGAAACCTCTCATTTCCCTACAATCCTCCCTCCCTCCCTCCTCAAATGCCATCATCACCATGAAACCTCACAATTACTGAAGCCTCCTTTTGGCACTGCAACCCTCCTAATGTCTGCAAAATCCTCCTGTCCTGATATCCCTCCCTGACTCTGTAATCCCTACCACCCTCCAGTACCCTTCTGGGGAACATAGCAGAGGAGAGAAGATTTGTAGCGTCTGGACCATATTACGGAGGTAGAATTCTGGAAATAACAGATTTGGTCTAATGTCTGTGGTGTGCAGATTATTGGCGAGGACTCTAAAGAAAGGATTTATGACTACTTGAAAAAACCATAGTTAAATTAGAGACAGCATGGGTTTGTGAGGGGCAGGTCATGCCTCACAAACCTTATTGAATTCTTTGAGAATATGACAGAATACGTTGATGGCTCATTCAGAAAAGAAGGATGATTGGGATACAGAGAAATATGTCTGTCTGGATACAGAATTGGATGGCCCAGTGAAGACAGAGTATGGCAGCAGATGGACAGTATTGAGCCTGGAGCTCAGTGACCAGTGGGGTTCTGTAACAATCAGCTCTGGGACTCTGCTCTCTGTGATTTTTGTAAATGACTTGGATGTGGATGTTGGAGAGTGGGTTAGTAAGTTTGCCAATAACGTGAAGGTTGATGGAGTGGTGGGGAATGTGGAGGGCTGTTGGAGGTTGCAATGGGACTTTGACAGGACGCAGAGCTGGGCTGGAAGTGACAGATGGAGTTCAATCTGGAAAAGTGTGAAGTGATTCATTCTGGAAGGTCGAACCTGAATATAGAATACAGCGTTAAAACGCAAAATACTTGGCATTGTGGAGGAACAGAGAGATCATGGCGTCCATGTCCATAGATCCCTCAAAGTTGCCACGCAAGTTGATAGGGTTGCTAAAAAGTCATATGTTGTGTTGGCTTTTCTTAGCAAGGGGATTGATTTCAAGAGCCGTGAGGTTTTACTGCATCTTTGTAGCGACCTGGTGAGACCACACTTGGAATATTATGTTCATTTCTCATCCCATCTTTACAGAAAGGGTGTGCAAATTTTAGAGAGCGGACACTGGAGATTTACCAAGATGCGGCCTGGAATGGAGGGCATTTCTGATGGAGAAAGTTTGAGGGAGATAAGGCTTTTCTCATTGGAGAGAAGAAGTGGGCGTGGTGTCTTGGTAGAGGTGAACAAGTTGATGAGATGCACAGAGTGAGTGAATAGTGAGGGACTTTTTCTCCTATGGCATAAATGGCTATTACAAGGCGGCATAATTTTAAGGTGAATGGACGATGGATAAGAGGATAGAGAATGGTAGGTGGTTGGATGGACTGCCAATGGTGGTGGTAAAATTAGACACATTCGGGACATTTAATAGACTCTTGGACAGATACATGGATAATAGTAAAATGAAGAATATAGGTTAGTTTGATCTTACAGTCGGATAAAAGGTTGGCATGAAATCATGGCCGAAGGGTCTTGGGCTGAACTGTTCTGTGTTCTGTGTTCTTTCTGGTAAACTGGGTAATAAGCTCAGATCAGTGTAAAAGGATAAGGCATTCAGGAGGAGCTAGTGAACTGGATACAAAATTTGCTTGATGGTAGGAGACAGAGGGTGGTAGGAGACATGTTGTTTTTCTGACTGGAGGCATGTGACCAGCGTTGGAGTGGGTCCCCTGTTGTTTGTCATTTGGATAAATGGTTTGGATGGGAATATTGGTTTCCTGGTAAGTAATTGTTTTGTGTGTCACTGAAATTGGTGGTAAAGTGGATAGTGGAGAAGGTTATCTATGATACAACAGGATGGACAGTACTACTGGGATAGTGGGCTGAAGAATAGTAGATGGAGTTTAATTAGATAAAGGTGGGGTGTTCCATTTTGGTGAAACAAACCAGGGTGGGACTTGTACAATTAATGTTCGGGCCCTGGGTAGTGTTGTCAGTTAGAGACCCAGGGATGCAGGTACACAGTTCTTTGAATGTGGTGTCACAGGTAGACAGACTGGTGAAGCAGGCGTTTGGGATGGTTACCTTCATTCGGGAGAACATTAAGAGTAAGAGTTGGGATGTCATGTTGTATCTGTAAAAGATATTGGTGGAGCCACCATAAAAACATTGTTTATCAGGAGGAAGAACTCCTCTAGTCACTTACTTCCTTTAAGGAAGAGCATTAAATATTCTAACCTAGTCTGGCCAACATGTGACTCCAGACCCACAGCAATATGGCTGACTCTGAGCTACCCTCTGAGTAATTAGCAGTTGGATCAAAGAATGTTAATTCAGGCAGTGACACCCACATCCCATGAATGAATAAATAAAAATACATATGTCCCTACCTACCTCTGCAAACCCCTTCAGCTGCAGCAATCCGTACTGGCTTTGTAACACCCTGACCACTCCCTGGACCACTCCCTGTAACACTCTCACCACCTCCAGCACCTTCACCTCTCCCTGTTCCTATCGTGTCAATAAACCCAGGCCATGGTCCCCCTTCCCACAGCCCACCTCCTGCTAGCAAACCCTTTGCAAACAATTTAACATTTACTCCTAAAACACTCTCTCACTTCAGGATTTTAAGTACTTTTTGGTGATCTTCTCAGCCTCATAATCTAGTATGATCCCTTATGTCCTGAGTGCGGGACTAGTGGGGATTTCTTGCTGAGGTTTTTACTGTTTAAGTGGAATGTCCTTCTGTTGAGTGTTTTACACTGTTCCTTCAAATATATTCTGCTGTCCATTTACAGGCACATGTTTCAGTCAGTTTAGCCTGTTTACCTTGGTCAGTTCTCCTCTCGCAAACATGTCATTGGCTATTTTTGTTTCTAGTTGTAGCTTGTCCTTTCTGTGATTCGCTTTAAAACTATATTTATTTAAACTGCACTTTATCACAATTTCCCGAAGGATGTCTGCAGGTGACATTACTCATTCACTAAGTTTCATTACACAGTCGTTCTGCGATAGTTATGTTCCTGAACAGTTGCACAATGTGCTTTTCAAAGAAACACTGAAAAAAAATTAACCGAACTCCTTTTCCAATATCAATGTTGACCGTGTGTTGTCCCAGATTATACAAATATTGAAGTTTTCCGAACTGATCACAATGCCCTTATTAAAAAAATTCCAATGAGTTCCTGGTTAATGCAGTGATGAGCAATGGAATACTGTTCGGTGGCTAAAACTGTTCTACTGCTTGTTTCCTTGGCAAGTAGTAGCCAGAATTTACATTCAGACTGACTCTACTTCATGATCTGCAGCCAAATGCTTCCTCTGTAATGCCTTTGGTATCCATTATTGTTAGCTTTACCCATGTTGACCGAGTTTCTGCAAGTTTGTGAACTATTGAATATTCCTGTTCACCTTTTGTTAGTCCTGTCACCACGTATCTCTGGTGTTTAAATCTCTTTCACCTCTGTGTCACAAATCCATCCACCTTATTGAAGAGACTTTGTCCATTCCAAAAAATACGTAATTTATTCTTTCCCACAATTTCCTGTCACAAATCGATTCGCTGATGTATAGTTTTAGTTAAACTCTGTCCCATCCTGTTCCTTTCTACTTGTTTACGGCCACATTCCCATGCTGTTCTAATGCGTCACCTTTTCTCTTTGGATCTGGAAACGTCCTTTCATCTGAACCCTGTCCCTGCGTCCTCTCTGTCAGTTTAAAGTCCTGTCCATAAACCTACCGACATGATTGGCCAGGACACTGGCCCCAGCACAGTTTCAGTGGGACCATCGGAATGGATTTTTTTAAAAAGTCAAGTATGGGAAATGGATGTCTCTGGCTAACCAGCCTTTCTTGCCCAGCCCTAGCTGCCGTTCAGCTGAGTAACTTGCTCGGCCATTTCAGAGGGTAATTGAGAGGCAAACGTTTGCTGTGGGGATGTCATGCAGACCACGTGAGGATGGGCAGATGTCCGTCTTGAAAGGCGAAGTATTTGGATCTATTGTACATCTGTTATGGTATTTTTAGATTGTCAATTACTATTTTTAAAATAATTTATTTCAGATCCCACCATTTCAGATGGTGGGGTTTAAACCTTCCTCCCCCGAACATTAGCTGAGGTTTTGGATACATGCTCTAGCAATAACACCACTAGACCTTCACCTCGCCTGCTCACAGGCTATTCATCCCTGAACACTGATACCAGTGCATCATGGAGCTAAACCTGCTTTTCCTTCATGATTGTTTTATCCTGATACCTTCCTGCACTCTGCTGATATCACTTAGTATCTCTCCATGTGGTATCCCTCATTGTGTCGGTCCAATTTCTGCCTCTGTCAGTGTCTCTCACTCTTACAGATCTACTCCAGATCCTGAGCCAACAGAATTCTCCACTCCACAGAGACACAACAGCACAGGCCAGGAATGGAGACTGGGATTTTCCAGATCTCTGGGGGACTCACTGCCATTCTCTATGTGTAATCCTCACTACATCAGTCTAATTTCCCATTCTGCCTATTTTTCTATCTCCTGCAGGTAATCAGGAAAAATAGACTTCCCAACTACTGGGTATCTTGTTCATCACCACATTGAAGATGGGTGGTCAGCCAGAGAGACAAAGGGCAGGGAGATCTGGAACCTTGAATAAATCCTGCAGTGAGGTAACATCACTCACAGTGAACAGAGCAGAGAGCAACGAGAGGGTTCCAAACATCGGCGAACAAGACATGACTTAGATACAGTGTTGGAGGGGGAGCACAGTACAGATACACCCCAAGACAATCACCACCCCTAGTGTAAGTTTTGTTGAACTGAGACAGCATCGGGAGTGTCACAGATATCTATCCAGGCCTGTGATGTCTTAGTGAACATCAGTATAACAGAGGGGAAGGCAGGCTTCCCATGAGTGGGTGGGAATGCTGCCTGGGATCTTTCTGTTCTGTGTTCTCTCTCCAACACTGTACATTTACAATGTCTCATGGACCAGTCTCTTCAATAATTTTAACTCTTATAACAGTTCCTGTCCCTGTAACCTCCTCCCTTCCTGATAGTCCCTCCACAGATTCGAAATATACTGCATTTCAGATTACCATATCCATCGCTGTAACTTGCTTCAGTGCCTACAACATGCCTTATCTCAGTCGTCTCCTCCTCCAATAACTGGAGGAAGAACCATGCAGATCAGAAATGGTTCCTTTGATCCAACTAGTCCATGCTGACCACAGTTCCTGAAGGATTTGCATTTGCCTGCGTTTGGTCCCTATCCCGTCAAACCTTCTCCTCTCCATTTACCTGCCCAAATGTCTTTTCCGTGATGGAATTGTACTTTTCTCTACCACTACAGCAGCAGCTCATTCAATATGTGCACAATTCTCTGTGTAAAAATGTTCTCCTCTGGTCGTTTTTAAGTATTTCCTCTCCCACCTCATATTTATCTCCTCTAGTTATGGATTCCCCTACCCTGGGGTAGAGACCTTCACCATTCACCCTACGTATATCCCTCATGTTTTTATAAACCTTTATACGGTCACCCCTCAGCCAGCTACACCCAATGAGAATATGAAGGCTAATGATACAAATCTCTGCCACATTCCCCACTGCCACTTTGCCACAATGTTCTGGAATACACTTGTTCAGGACCTAGGGCTTTCTCTCCCTTTGTGTTCTAAGACCTCCATCACCACCTCTTCAGTAATGGGGACTCTTTTCAACACATCACTGTTTCTTTCTTTTGTTTCCTAATTTTTGTCCACAGTACTTTCTGACATGAAATATTCATTTCAGGTCGCGGCCATCTCCTGTGGTTCCAGGCATAGATTGCCTCATTGATCTTTGAGGGGCCTTATTGTCTCTCTAGTAGTTTTTTTGTACTTGTATGCTGTAGAATCTTTTTTGGATTCTCCTTAACCTTATCTGCCAAATCTATTTAATTTCACCCATGGTCCTTTCCAGCTTATCCAGCCTCTCTGTTTCTGTCAAACCCTGCAGAATCAGTAACATCTTCATCAATCTTCGCTCCATTTGCAGATTCCGAATATGCTTCCTAAAGCAGGAGGATCAGAATTCGATACAGTACTCCAGCTGGAGACCCTGCAATGTCTGATATAGCCGTAGCATGATGGACCAACTCATGTCCTCAATGCTCTGACCCATGAGGGCTAGTCTGCCTAATCTGCTTTTCTCCTTCCTGTCGCGGGCGGCACGGTGGCACAGTGGTTAGGACTGCAGCCTCATAGCGCCAGAGACCCGGGCTCAATTCCCGCCTCCGGCGACTCTCTGTGTGTTTTTTGCACATTCTCCCCGTGTCTGCGTGGGTTTTCTCTGGGTGCTCCGGTTTCCTCCCACAATCCAAAAATGTGCAGGTCAGGTAAATTGGCCATGCCAAATTGCCCGTAGTGTTAGGCGAAGGAGTAAATGTGGGGGAGTGGGTCTGGGTGGGTTGCGCTTCGGTGGGTTGGTGTGGACTTGTTGGGCCGAAGGGCCTGTTTCCACACTGTAATCTAATCTAATAGTCTAAAAAAAAACCTGTGATGACACTTCCAAGGAACAATGTAAATGCAGCCCTTGGTCTCTCTCCGTTCGACTACACAGTCCAGAGCTCTGCTGTTAATTGTATTCGTCGTCCCTGTTTTGTCTTAACAAAATCAAATACCTGAATTCAGCTCCATCTTTTATTTCTTAACCCACTTGCTCAATTGGTTAAGATCACCTTTGATAATTGTATTCACTGCCTACTATAACTCTTATTTTACTATCCACAAACTTACTAACAATAATTCATATATTCTTGTTTATGTCAATAATACACGTGCGTGACCCCAGCACCAATCCTTATGGCACACCACTGGTCAGAGGCCTCCCAGTCTGCACAACAACCCTCTCCCACCATCCTCTGTCTCCTACTGTCAAGCCCATTTTGTGTCTGTTTGTCTCGTTAGCCCTGATCCCATGTGATCTAACCTTACTAACCAGTGCACCACGCTAAACCCTGTCTAAGGCCTTGCTGAAGTCAGGATAGACAACGTCTACTGCTCTGCCTTCTTCCATCTCCTTGGTCACCTCTTCAACAAACTCTATCAAGTTTGAGAGACATGACTTTGTATGCACAAAGCTATGCTGACTATCCCTAATCAATCGTTGCCTTTCCAAATGCATGTAAGTCCTGTCCCGTGGAATTGCTTCCGACGACATTGGCACGACTGACATCAAGCTAATTGGCGTTTTTGTCCCCAGCTTTCGGTCGCAGCCATTCCTAAATACTGGCACAACATTAGGCAACCTCCAGTCACCCAGCCCACCACCCGTGGCTGTCAGTGATAGAACAATCGTTGTCTGTTTCTTCCCTAACTTACCTCAATGTCCTGGCATATACTTGATTAGTTCCTAGGGAGTTGTCTAATTTTAATGTGTTTGAAAACCTTCAGCACCTCCTGTTCTCCAATGTGGACTCTTTTGAAAGCATCACTGTTTATTTCCCTGCTTTCCAGTGTGTTTTCCACAGTAAGTTCTGTCGCGAAGTGTTTGTTTCGGATCACACCCATTTCCTGTGGGTTCACACACTGATGGCTTCATTAATCTTTAAGGGGTCACATTCTGTCCCGAGTTATTCTTCTGTTGTTAATATACTAGTAGAATCTCTCTGGATTTTCCTGAACCTTCTCTGCCAAAGCTCTGTCAGTTCCCCTTTCCGCCCTCAGGGTTTCCATCTTTAGAGTAATACTACATCCACAATGTTCTTCAAGGGATTGACTTAATCCAGCTGGCTGTATATGACATGTGTCCCCTTCTGTCTTGACCAAAACCTCAATATCGCCAGTCATCCAATTTTTCCCACTTGAGTCAGCATGGTCCTAGACACTAACAGGAATATGCTGGCCCTGAAATCTTAACTTATCTCTCTTTTGAAAGAATCCCACTTGCCCGACGTTCCTTTACTAGCAAACAGCCTCCACAAATCAACTTTTGGACAGTCTTGCCTAATACCTTTTGGACTGGGGCAAGGCCAGTTTTGATCTTTAACTTGTGGACCAGGCCTGTCCTTTTCCATCGCTATTTTCAAACTAATAGAATTGTGGTAACTTTGCAAAAGTGCTTCCCCACAAACACTTCAGCCCCTTTTACTACCTTGTTTCCCAAGGGGAGGTCAGGTTTTATCCCTTTCTCCAGTCGGGCCAGTTACATACTGATTGAGAGATTTTTCGTGAACACACTGAACAAATCCCTCCCATCCCAGCTGTGAACACTGGCAGTCCCAGTCTAGGTTTGGAAAGTTAAAATCGGCGACCATTACATCCCGATCCTTCTTACAGATATCTGAGATCTCCAACATATTTGCTGCTCAATTTCCCGCTGACTACTGCGGGCCCGTAATACCGTCATATCAAACTGACTATTTGTGAGAGGTAATTTCGGTTTAAACTTTAAGATGTGCCTGGACCACAGACTGATCTATAATAAAAGACAAAACTTTTGTTTCTTTTCTAAAACATTTTGTATACTCAAAAGTAGAATAGTTTAAATTGTGCAGAATGCTGACAATTTGTGAGCAGAGTAAAAACAAACAGGCCCTTGATTGATGAAACCATTAACACAGGCAGGGAAGAATGAGGCCTTGACTGATAATACTGCAGGGTGAGAGAAACAACTTTGGAGACTCTGAAGACTTTGTGATAAGGGTGCAAATCAAAGAATAATGATGTTTTTAAGAATGTGAACCTCATGGCTCGTTAGAGCCAGGGAGGGGAGGGTCTGGAGACATTTGTTGCAGACTTTGTGATAAGGGTGTAAATCGAAGAATAATGATGTTTTTAAGAATGTGAACCTCATGGCTTGTTAGAGCCAAGGAGGGGAGGGATTTGTACTGTATATAATGAGAAACTTTGTAAGCCTCAGCGCGCCTTTTACACAGAAGGGTGCCCGACTCTGCAGACTTGCTAATAAAACTTTGTTTTCCTGAATTTGTCTAGAGCGATTATTAAGAAGCGATTTTCGTTTTCTAACAACTTGGGGGCTCGTCGTCCGGGATCAACACTCCGGCCGCGGGGGGAGCTGAGGAAGGACATCGGAGAAGGTGCACCCTGCTGATTTCAGCAGTCCCTGATTCCTTGCTTGTCGCCCCGCGCGGCTTGAGCGAGTGATATCCGGGAGGCTCAGGAAAACAAAGGAGGGGTGTGGCCGAGGCAGTGGGGACGGTTAACGATCGAGTAATTTCGGTGCACCGAACCCAGGTAAGAAAAAACTTGCGGGGACCGTGTTTCCGGAGGCCTGGGGACCTACGGGGTGCCTGTGGATTTTTCTACAGAGACGTGGGACTCAGGTATCTAGAGACCGGGGCTTGCCTGTGAGGGATTTTGCAGAGACCGTGTTTGAGGAGGAACGTGTACCTACGGGGTGCCTGTGATCTGCGTCACAGAGACGTAGGACACAGGAATCCAAAGACCGGGGGTGCCTGCAAAGGAACCTGGGCGATCACGGGACTGAAGGTCCGGGAATTGGCTAAATTGTGATAGATTATCACGGGAAAATTACGAAGTCCTCGGCAATGGGAAATAAGGGATCTAAGGCGATTAAGGGATGGGCTGGGGTATGTTTTGTTATTTGTAGATAGAATAAGTATAAGTAGCAGGAAATGATCTTGGAAACATATGTTGTAAAATCCATATAAGTGGGAGCTTATAAAAATAATGGGTAAAGATGCTGCTGGGAGTTGTCCACAGACCCATCAACAGTAGCTTTCTTTGGGACAGAATAGTTCAGGGAGAAAATAAGGTGTGTAAAAAAACAGGCAGTATATTTATCACTGGTGATTTTAATTTTCATGTAGATTGGGAAAATCAAGTTGCCTAAGGAAGTCAGAAGGACACTTTTCTAGAATCATATGTTCTACATCCAAATGGGAATCAAGCTATTTTGCGTCTGATAATATATACTGAGGAAGGTTTAATACGTGATCACAAAGTAAAAATAAACTCTAAAGGTTACAGTGACCATAATATGATAGAAGTTAGCATTCATGTTAAGAGTAAGAAACTTGGGTTGAAAACAACTGTGCTATAAACTCGAAGAAGGTAGGCATTGTGCAGAGTTAACTGGAGTGGACTCAGAAAGAAGTTTAATAGAAAAGACAACTAATGAACAACTGCACACTTTTATGAAAATAGTTCATGACTCCCAGTTTCCTCAGTGAGGAAAAACGATTCCAGGAAGGGAATATCAAAGAATGATTAACCAAGGGAAAAAAAACAGACAGAGTTGAAAGAAAAGTCATAAAAATGGAAAAGATTGTGAGAGAATCAATGTCTGGAAGGTATCAAAAAAAAACTTAAATTTTGCTGCAAACAAAAAAACATTTATGACAGCAACAGACACACAATGCATGAAAATTGGTCCTATCCACTTAATGATTCAAATGGTTAAACAAGCTTTTGGAGAACACAAAGGACATCATCTGAAAATTGGTTGTGCACGGAGAGAAATTGTATTATTGATAGCCACTGCTCGGATGTTATGCATTTTCCACCAAAGATATTTAATTGTGATTACTTTCCCCAATAATTGCATACAAATTAAGTCTGCAAAGGCTGCCAATTGTTATAACACCACCTTCTTGTGGTCTGTATGAAAATAGAATCTCTGTTGTATACTATTTATTATAAGGGAACACTGTTCCAACTACATGACAGAAAGAATAGCTGGCTTGCTTAACTGTAAGTATAACCTGTCTAAACAATAACTTCTCAGGATTAGTGACAACTGACTGAATTTCTGAATCATACGGTGCATTCTTGTAGTGTGCAGAAAACTGAGAAAGAACTCCATTAGCAGCTAAAAGGGTGTAAACTACTCAATGTATAAAACATACAGGAAACAGTTTGCAGAAAAATTCACCATTGACACGTTTAATTGCTACCATTCAAACACCCAAACTTCAGAAATGTAGGCCATCATTTACCTAACTGTGCAAATGTCCAAATCAACTGGGTTTACAGAAGCCCCGAGAAATTCTAAAGGACTGTTGCAATTTCAGGGAGGTGGGGGGATGGAATGGTGGAGAAGAGAGACCAACTGAAAATGATATTACTTTGAAGAGAGTTAAAGTTTCAATCAACCTCTTCAATTGTTGGTCCACCAGAAGGGTCCTTTCTGACTTGTTCTGAGAATGGCCCTTCGGGCATACCTCCCTGGTAAAGTTTGGCAATGATGGGCTTGCATATTTTTTTTTCAAATCTTTCAACTGCTGCTCAAAGTCCTCCTTCTCTGCTGTTTGGTTTGCCTCCAGCCAGGAGATGGCCTGGTTACACTTTTCGATGACTTTGTTCTTATCTTCCTCACTGATCTTGCCTTTCGTTTTCTCTTCCTCCACTGAACTCTTCATGTTAAATGCGTACGACTCCAGGGAATTCTTGGCTGTAATTTTCTCACGCTGCATATCATCCTGACCTTTGTACCTCTCCGCTTCCTGCACCATCCTCTCGATCTCCTCCTTACTCAACCTGCCCTTGTTATTGGTGATGGTGATTTTGCTCTCTTTGCCAGTGCTCTTGTCCACAGCAGAGACATTCAAGATGCCATTTGCGTCAATATCAAAGGTGACCTCAATCTGTGGTACACCACGTGGCGCAGGAGGGATCCCACTGAGGTCAAATTTGCCCAAGAGAACTCCGGAGGAAAGGTCTCCTGGCTCACACTCCGCCGCTCGACTTCCTCTTGCATAAGGTGGAGCCCGGAGATTGGGTACTTGTTAAGACCTGGAAGGCCGAAAAGCTCCAGCCGCGGTGGGAAGGACCGTTCCTGGTTCTGTTAACAACTGAAGCAGCTGTTCGGACGAAAGAAAAAGGGTGGGTCCACGCGTCAAGGATAAAGGGGCCTGTTCCGCCTGAAGGAGAAAGCACTTGGAAATGCGAGCAAGGGGACAAGCCGTTGGTGGTAAAACTGAAAAGACAGCAATAATGAACTCTACTTGGACTGTATTGGTGGGGATATTGATCAGTTTACTCCTGTATGTGGGGGAGGGTGAGGGAAGATGTGACAAATGTCGACCTACAGTAAGACTTGGGATTCGAATCTACTCGGGAACATTGTGTCCCATTCCTATGTGGACGATTGGTGTTACGATGTGAGTGCACGCCATGAATGTTGGGAGGGTGGAAGACCCTATTATCAGGTATATAATAAAGGATACGGTGGCAAAATCCGTGGATGCCCTATAAATGACCGCTGGGTGTGTATTAGCAAAACTGGGAGGTGGGACCTATCCTCCGTGTTGCGCAGGGAACAGGTTGACAGAGTCAAGGAGACCAAGATACAGATCACTGATCGGGGGTTGGGGAAAGAGCAAGACCGTCAGGGAACGGTCGTGCTCTCTAAAGTGCCATCGGTATACGAAGAGGTAGAAGGAAAGATTGAACTCCCTGATGTTACACAAAACCTGTTTATTGATCTCACCTCTAGAATAGCCACTGTTTTAAATGTTAGCAATTGCTGGGTTTGTGGGGGGCCGCATATGTCGGAACAATGGCCGTGGACTGGTCAAAGCTTAGACATAGGGGAGTTGCTACAAACCACTTGGACCTGTGTCAACGATAGAAAAAGCCAGGGGTGGAGACTGACAAACAGCCCTGAGGGCCGGTTCCGTATTGAAGGCAAGGGGACAGTGGAGGTAGGGATTAGTCCCTGTCAGAATGTATTGGATGCAACCACGCGAGTATGGTGGCCTGAGGATATTACTTGGTACATTGCAAACCGGGATCATGGAAATTGCGTTCCATTACGTACTGATTCCTCCTCTGACGAGCTGGGGACTGATTACTGGAATTGCAGTGGTCCTAGTCCTTATGAGGGCGTCCCTGGGGTAAAGGAACTGTGGGATGATGTTGTGAGGCAGGGAGGGCCTGCTCCAGATGGCCTATTTTGGATATGCGGTAATCAGGCATACTCCAAACTACCCATGGGATGGGCTGGGGTATGCTTCCTGGGTCTAATACGACCTGCGTTCTTCCTATTACCCCGGAAGGAAGGCAACGATTTGGGAATTAAACTATTTGACTCTCTCCGTAGGTCGCCAAGGGATATCCAAGTCGGTGATTGGGGGGATGAGTGGCCACCGGCCCGGATTATTGCATACTCCGGGCCAGCTACATGGGCACAGGACGGATCATGGGGATACCGTACTTCTATCTATATGTTGAATCGAATTATCAGGCTCCAAGCAGTCGTAGAGGTTATTACTAACCGGACTGCCCTGGCCCTGGAGCTGCTGGCTAAACAGCAGGATCAGATGAGGGCTGCTATATATCAAAACCGACTTGCCTTGGATTATCTGTTGGCCTCGGAGGGGGGCGTGTGTACGGGAAGTTTAACCTGACTAACTGCTGTCTAGAAATTGACGATAATGGTAAAGCGGTTTTGAAAATTTCCGATGAAATTCGGAAATTGGCCCATGTGCCAGTACAATCTTGGCGTCCTCTTAGTGGCATCGGATGGTGGGATGGTCTCCTAGGTGGTAGCTGGTGGCGCACGGCGTTGCTGGTGGTTGGGGGGGGGCATGATTCTTCTTCTCGTATTACCCTGCCTAACTCCCTGTATTCAGTTTTTAATTCAGAAAAATATTTCCCGACTCCAGGCAGTGGTGGTTCCACAACATGGGACACGTGAACTTAAAGTGATGTTGCTGCGAAAGACCAAGGATTTCCCGGGCCCTTGAGGAGGGGGGGCTATATTGGTCAGGCACATCTTAAAGAAAGAAAAGGGTGGAATTGTGAGAGGTAATTTCGGTTTAAACTTTAAGATGTGCCTGGACCACAGACTGATCTATAATAAAAGACAAAACTTTTGTTTCTTTTCTAAAAAATTTTGTATACTCAAAAGTAGAATAGTTTAAATTGTGCAGAATGCTGACAATTTGTGAGCAGAGTAAAAACAAACAGGCCCTTGATTGATGAAACCATTAACACAGGCAGGGAAGAATGAGGCCTTGACTGATAATACTGCAGGGTGAGAGAAACAACTTTGGAGACTCTGAAGACTTTGTGATAAGGGTGCAAATCAAAGAATAATGATGTTTTTAAGAATGTGAACCTCATGGCTCGTTAGAGCCAGGGAGGGGAGGGTCTGGAGACATTTGTTGCAGACTTTGTGATAAGGGTGTAAATCGAAGAATAATGATGTTTTTAAGAATGTGAACCTCATGGCTTGTTAGAGCCAAGGAGGGGAGGGATTTGTACTGTATATAATGAGAAACTTTGTAAGCCTCAGCGCGCCTTTTACACAGAAGGGTGCCCGACTCTGCAGACTTGCTAATAAAACTTTGTTTTCCTGAATTTGTCTAGAGCGATTATTAAGAAGCGATTTTCGTTTTCTAACACTATTCATTCTTAATTCTCAGTTCCACTAACATACCTTCACTGGGTGATCCTCGGGAATATCCTCTCTCTGTGCTGCAGTGATGTTTTCACTGATCCACACCCCCTACTCTATTGTCTCTCCTTCTATCCTTCCTGTTGAATCAGTCATCTGGAACAATGATCTGTGAGTCCTGTCCGTCCCTCAGCTGTGTTTCTGTAATTCCTGTGATTTCCCAGTCCCATATTCCCATCTATCCCGTGCGTTCATCTGCCTTACCTGTCAGGCATTTTACATCAAAATAAATGCAGCTTAATTCATCAGTTTTCCCTTATTGCCTGCTGTGCTCTTACCTGGTTATCAATTGATATTACTCTGTTGAAACTCTGTCCCAGCCTCAACCTTCATACTGCAGCCTGAGGCCATCCCCCTCACTGTGGACACCTTTCACGTCTTTTGTAAACCTACTGACGAAAACTTCTGCTTTCACATCTGAGTGATTAATGCCCCTCATATGTTCCTCCCCATCTCTGTGATATTCTTCAGTTACTGCATTTCTCATTCTTTATCTCCAGAGCTTCCAATCCCCCTGATCGCTGTAAGGATATTGATCCCTTGCAGCATGTTTAACACCAGTAGCAACCTCCAACTCCTCAACGTATCCTGTCCCTGTAACCTCCTCAAATACTACAGCTCACTGTCTTTGTAATATCTTCCATAATCTGCAATCCTGTTGATTTCTGTAACCTCCTCCAGAACAGCACTCCACATCTCTGTGTAACTTATAGGAATGCTGCAAACCTGCCTTCACAGTCCTCACAAGTTCTCTGAGCTCCTTCAGACCTACAGCCCTCAGTATCTCTGGCTCCTCCAATCCCTACACTTCTCCCTGGCTGTGTGAACTGATCCAGACCCTTCAACCCTCTCTATCTCCCTCTCTCCTGCAACTCCAACTTTTGTCCATGTCAGTGTAGCTCCCAGCACCAACAATCCTCCCGGGCTCGATAAACTGCAGCTCCAACTACCACTCCAACTGTCTAATATCCAGTGCCTACAATCCTCCCTTTCTCCTAAAACTTCTGTAGCTCCAACTACCACCAATCTCTGTGTAATCTCCAGTCCCGACAACCCTCCCAATCTCTGTATTTCCTGAAGCTCCAACGACCACCCATATCTGTGTAATCTCTAGTCCCTATATTCCTCACTATCGCTGTAACTCCTTCAGGAATGATAACCCTGTAAATCTCCTTGACATCTTTCAGCCCAAAAACCTATCTGATTTCTAACCACCAACAGTGATCTCAAACCACCTGAACGCTAACATCCTCCAGTCTCTACAACCCAGCTTTTCTCTGTTAGCTTCTCTGGTATCTGTATTCCCCTTTATCTCCAGTTACAGATCCTTGCTCAGGGAAACAATGTCTCTGTACCGAATCTGTAAGAACACAAGAATCTTCGGTGTATCAATAAATTTGCCTCATTTTCTAAATTTTCACGACTGCAAGTTCAACCTTCTCCACCTCTTCTCATAAATATCCCTCCATTTTGAAGAACAACCTAGTGAACCTTCTCTGGGCTGCCTCCAATGCAAGGACATTTTCCCTCCAGGTAGGGGACCAAACTTGTTCACAGTATTCTCAGTGTGGGCAGGCTGGAGTCTTCTATATTTATTACAAGCCTTCCGTATTTTTATTCTCCATTCCCTTTGAAATCAATGCCAGCATTCCTTTTGCCTTCTCTGTGTCCTGCTGGCCCTGTATGCCACCTTTCTGAGATTTATACACAATGATTCTCAAGTTACTCTGTGATGTAGCTTTCTGCAGTTGATCTGAAACCAAGTGGTGACAGCAATAATCAGGAAAGTGCTGGAATGCATGGTAAACAATATGCCAGAAATGATAACTACACACTTGGAAACCTACGGAAAAAGGGCAGTCCATCAGACCATCATGTATAGGAGCAGAATTAGGCCATTCGGTCCATCGGGTCTATTTCACTATTTGCTTATGGCTGAATTGTTTCTCAACCCCAATCTCTCACTTACTCCGGGTAACACTTGATCTCTTTATTCATCAAGAACCTAGCTATCTCTGAGTTAGATACACTGAATCACTTAGCATCCACAGCCCCATGATGCAGTGAGTTCCACTGATCCATCCCCATCTAGCTGAATAAATTCCTCCACATCTCTATTCTGAAGGGCCGTCCCTTCACTCTGAAGCTGTGCCCTTGGCCCCTAGTCTCTCTTGCTCGTGGAAACATCTTGCCCCCGTCCACTCCATCCAGGCCCCTCAGTATTCTGTAACTTTGAACAAGGTTCTACGCCGCCGCCGCCTAAACTTCATCAAGTGCAGACCCAGAGACTTCACCTGCTCCTCATATGACACAAAATTCATTGCTGGGATCTTTCTTGGAAACCCATTTCTCATACCCCTTCACATTCTTTGTCCAGACTCTTAATGTATAATGAGCAGAGTGTCATCCCAACACTGACCCCTGCAGTACTCCCCCCATCACCAGTTCCAATCGTGAAAAATTGCCCTTTCTTCACACTCTCTGTCTTGTGCCAATCAGACAAATCCTCTATCCATGTTCTGCATGTTGTTCTGAAACGGAAATTTCATTTCACACCCACTGCTGGATTTAATTTTCTGTCTGGCTGTCAACAGCAGAGTTTCCCCATTACCTTCCCATCTGTAATTCCCTGGAGAAGGTGGTGGGGAGCTGCCTTTCTGACCCATTGCAGTCCTTTGGGTGTAGGGACAGACACAGTGCTGGGAGGATGGAGCGTGGCTTGGGGGGTACCTTGGAAATGCTGGTGTTCCTGTGCACCTGGAGCTCCTGTCCTTCCAGGGTATTGTGGTTCCTGGTTTGTGAAGTACTGTTGAAAGGGCCTGCCTGAGTGACCTCAGTGCTGCTTGTAGATCTTTTAATACGTGATTCATTAATGAACATGAGCTCTGTTGGCTGAGCCAGCATTTATTGGTGATATGGAGTTGTCCCTGAGAAAGTGGTGGTGAGCTGCCTTCTTGAGCCACTGCACCAGCCGTTGGAACTGTTGTTATCTGTGTCCCATTCAGCAGGTGCTTGTCCTCATGTCTGCAACTGCATACAGACAATGCAGCTCTCCCTTTCATATCCTATATACTCCCCGCCATATAAATCTGACAGTTCCTCACAATATCTCACCTTCTCCATTCCCATCTGTGCTAGAGATCACTGAAATTCATTTATTCTTGTTTAAACTTCTGATCACCTAAAATCTCTCCCTTTTAAAATGTGTAACCCTTTCAGCTGCTGTAACTCTCCATATAACTGTAATCAATGATAGCACAGGTTCCCTTCCTAAATCTCTGTAATTACAATGGTTGCATGTGCTAAATTGGCAATTTTCTTCCTCCTTATACATCTCAGGACTTCCAGCCCCTATAATCCCAATATTTGGAATGCTCCCATTCTCTGCACCTCCTCATGTCCTGAGGGTCCTTGAACACCACCAGTGCTCCAAAAGTTTATATTACCCCCAAGTTACTGCAAGTCTTCTAACTCTGTAATATCCAACAGTCTCCAGTACCATACGACACTTTCTGGCTATCAATTTGCATTTGTTGAAGAATACACATCTCTGTAATCAACTCAGAAAAAGCCCTTTAGACTGTACAAAGCTCCGTCATGAATAACCCACTATCTCTCTGTGTCCTTTGCCTTCATCAGTATATGCAACTCTCGTGTATCTTCTAGCAAACTTCTTCAGTTGCTGCAGATCAGCCTAGCTCCCCAGATAACCTGTTCCATTCCATATGGCTCGCTCAATCACTGTGACACCCTCTGCTCTGTCTAATTCTCCTCTTTTCCACTGTTTTCCAGGCACAACAGTAATTCTGTAAGGCAGCAGTGCGGAATGGGACGTTATAAATCTCAGCTGAGGCTTGAGGCTTGCCATTACCTGGGAGTCACAAGGACAGAGAACCTGAGAGAGTGCGGGAGAATATTAATCAGTAGCGAGGGTCGGGACCGACTGGGACTTGGAGTAGGAGAAAAAGCAGAGCAGGAGGCTTGAAACCAGCACTGAGGCACAGAGGGAGTGACCATATGAGGGAGCAACTTGGAGCAGGAGCTTGAGTCTAACATACCTGGGAGTTACAGAGGCAGCATAGCAGGAGGATATAAATCAGCACTGAGGATTAAGGCTGAGTCACACCTGGTAGTCACAGCGACAGTGACCCTATGAGGGAGCAGAGTGGAGTGGGTGCTGGAGGATTACACGGACCTGGGAGTCACAGAGACGGTGACCCTGTGAGGGGGCAGAGTGGAGTGGGAGCTTGAGGATTACACGTAAGTAGGGGTTGCATAGACAGTGCCCCTGTGAGGGAGCAGATTGGTGTCGGAACTGGAGAATTACACATCCCTGGCAGTCACAGAGACGGTGACACTGTGAGGGAGCAGGGTGGAGTGGGAGCTGGAGGAATACACGTACCTGGGAGTCACAGAGACGGTGACCCTGTGAGGGGGCAGAGTGGAGTGGGAGCTTGAGGATTACACGTAAGTAGGGGTTGCATAGACAGTGCCCCTGTGAGGAAGCAGATTGGTGTCGGAACTGGAGAATTACACATCCCTGGCAGTCACAGAGACGGTGACACTGTGAGGGAGCAGGGTGGAGTGGGAGCTCGAGGTTTCCACATCCCTGGGAGTCACAGAGATGGTGACCCTGTGAGGGAGCAGAGTGGAGTGGGTGCTGGAGGATTACACGTCCTGGGAGTCACAGAGACAGTGACCCTGTGAGGGAGCAGGGTGGAGTGGGAGCTGGAGGAATACACATCCCTGGAAGTCACAGAGACAGTGACCCTGTGAGGGAGCGGAGTGGAGTGGGAGCTGGAGGATTACACGTCCCTGGGAGTCACAGAGACAGTGACCCTGTGAGGGAGCAGGGTGGAGTGGGAGCTGGAGGATTACACGTCCCTGGAAGTCACAGAGACAGTGACACTGTGAGGGAGCAGAGTGGAGTGGGAGCTGGAGGAATACACATCCCTGGGAGTCACAGAGACAGTGACCCTGTGAGGGAGCAGAGTGGAGTGGGAGCTGGAGGATTACACGGACCTGGGAGTCACAGAGACGGTGACCCTGTGAGGGAGCAGGATGGAGTGGGAGCTGGAGGATTACACATCCCTGGGAGTCACAGAGACGGTGACCCTGTGAGGGAGCAGAGTGGAGTGGGAGCTGGAGGATTACACGTACCTGGGTGTCACAGAGACGGTGACCCTGTGAGGGAGCAGAGTGGAGTGGGAGCTGGAGGATTACACGTCCCTGGGAGTCACAGAGATGGTGACCCTGTGAGGGGGCAGAGTGGAGTGGGAGCTGGAGGATTACACGTATCTGGGAGTCACAGAGACAACTTTCTGCTGCTGGGACCTGCCTGCACTGAGTTTGGAAGAAGTGCAAGAGCCATCACAGAAAAGGCTGTAAGTTCATTGGCAGATAATACACCGTTATTAGGGACTGTCAGTAAATTGCTGTAAGTCAGCAAAGTTAATTTTCCAATTCTGAAGTAAGGTTCGAACTCAGAATTAAGAGACACTGTGAGATTCTGTGCCAATATAGTCAATTACACTCAGTCAGCCACAGTGGAATAAGGGACTTAACCATATTGTTATTTCCCGGATGTTAACTTCATTCTAAGTAATTATTTAAGTTATTCTCGACTGTTGCATTTTACGACATGGCAAGACATATTTGTCAGATGGAAATTATGTTCTGTTACATTGGGAATTCATAGCCCCTGCTCGTGTCCTAGATGAACACGGGGTCTCGGAGATCAGACAGTGCTAGAGACTCTGTGATGCTGAGAGTTATGGGGATAGCGCACACAGAGAGCAGATCACCCTGCAGACATGACAGCCTGGAATAAGGAAGGGAATGGGGGACTAGGCAATCGAAGAGAAACAGTCAGGGAATCCAGGAATACCGTGATATCTCCCTCCCAATTCAGTTTCCCAGTTTGGAAGCTGATTAAGGTGTAGGCTGCTCAAGGGAGGGCAGTCAGAGCCATGTCTGTGGCCCCACAAGCAGCCTGACTGTACAGGATCGAAGGTAGAAGGAAGAAGGAACAATAGGAACAGGAGATTCCGGAAATTGAAGAAGATGTCAGTGTTTCTGTAATTTCAGGATAGTGGGGTTAAGAATGTCACTGTGTCTGCAGGACATTCGTCTGGGGTACAGTGAGCAGTCCAAGGTCACGTCCATGCTGATAGGAATGATCTGGGTAGGAAGGGTGAAGTGGTCTGGGAATCAGAATTTAGGGAGCTAGGTGGATAGTTAGCAAGCAGGACCTCAAATGTAGCAATCCCTTGGTTACTGCCAGTGCCGTGTCAAAGTGAGAACAGAACTCTGAGTTTTAGGTAGATGAGAGTGTGACTGGAACGATGGTGCAGCAGGAAGGGCTTCAGATTCCTGCGACATTGGGACTGGTTCTGAGGAAGGCAGCAATTGTGCAAGGTGGATGGGCTAACGTGACAGAACCGGGACTGAATTTCTTACGGGGTTTTTTGGGAGGGATTGAAAATAACTTGGCCTGTGCTTAGGATCCAAAAAGGAATATTAGAGGCGACTACCAGGATTCTCAAAATACTGGGAGATACATTTGGTACTAACTTACAACAACAAGTTTATCAGTGGAAGATGGAGCAAGAAAGAAAGCCTTAATCTGAGGTTCTCTGCATAGACATGAATACTCGGAGTGTGTAGAGTTACAGATGCAGATTGGTGTGTCTAAATCTGGCTCAAGGAATGGCAGGACTGGGTGTCAAATATTGCTGGGGATAAAGAATTCCAAAATGATAGAAGTGAAGGGAAAGGATGAAGGGAAAAGTACTGGTTTAAATTAGCATTAGTTTAGGAGTCCAAGACAAAGATGATCCATCCAAGGAAACAATTAATTTGGCTGGAGCTACAGAACAAAAAAATATACAATTACGCTGTGAGGTACAGTCTGTCGGCAGAAACCAAAACAAAAATGACGGAGGGAATAAATATTAACTGATATTAACTGTGTTATTGGTGTTGCAGGGTCACGAGGTTCGAGTATTCCTAGATTACATGGAGGAGAGCTTACTGCCGGAGTATGTGTCCAGCCCAAGACAACATGTACTGTTGGACCTGGTCCTTGGAAAAAGATGGGGCAAGTAGATCCAGTATCAGTAGGGGAAGATTTTGGGGAACAGCGATCATTTTATTGTAAAGTTCAGGATGATGATAGAGAATGATATAAGTAACTGAGAGTGAGAAACATTAGTGGACTGAGAGCAGCCTTCAATGGGGCAAGAATGAAGCTGGGAAGGTTTGACTGGAACACCAATTTGGTCAGAAAATGACAAACTGAACCATGGGCTCCCTGCAAAGACAAGATGGCTTGGGTCCAGTTGAGGAATGGTCCCTCAAATAGGAACAGCAGGATAAACAACCCCAATGCTGCTTCGTGTGATAAACAATAGAATTTGTGTCAGATGGAGAATCGAATTAAGAGCCACGAGGAATGCTGGAGGTTCAGAGGGGAGATGGTAGAGCAGAGGGGAATTATGGGAAAACTGAGAGCCACCATAGAGCTGTCCCGGAATCCTCCTGCGGGCCCCTCATAACGAGCGTATCAAAAGATGGAGTAAGGCTGCGTCAAAATTAGAAAGAGGATTTATACCTGGAAAAAGATCTTCGCAAGTAGTTAAGATGCACTTAGATGCGTTGTAGATGCATGTTTGACTGAAACATTCAGGAGGCGATTAGATGATATTTGATACAAAACAAATGTGAGGATGTGAATGAAGGAGGAGATCATTACTCAGCAAAGAGTTCAGTTGAAGAGCTGGTGTAGCCATGATCGACCAAATGATACCCTTCTGTGCCAAAAGGCGTCTGTGTCATTCCGTGTGATGTCTTGAGAGTCCTCCAAATCCATAAATATTCCGTCTTTATAACCTCGTCGATCCTGTATGATACATTCTAAATCTCCATCAGCCAATGTCGCCGTCCTTATCTCTGTAACTCATACAGGCCATACAAACCTCCTTTCTCTGGAATCTCCTCCAGCCCCAATAACCTTTCCTCTCTATAAAATATTTCTCAAGTCTTTACAGCTCTCCCCTTCTCTGCAACTATCTGATCCATAGAAACCTCATCTTTGCAATCTCCTCCAATCCACACAACAATCAGCCTTACTAACCTCCTCCTGCCCTGACAGATTGCAATATCTCCATAGACTCCAGCCACTGCAGTGTTCATTATATCTCCAACGTTCTCCATCACTGACAACACTGCCAATCTATTTTCTTTGCTCCAGTTCCTCCAATGTTCCCTGTTGTGTACCCTAATCCAATGCCTAACCAGCTGTGTAATATCCTCTAGTCCCAACCATGCTCCTGATTCTGTAACCACCTTCTGCCCCGACACAGCTCACTGTCTCTGCAACCTCCAGATTCTAAACCTGTCCTGATCTGTGGAAATTCTCCCAGCCCTCCCTCTCCCTGTAATATCTACCAGATGTTAAAACTGAAATAACTCCACAGAGGCTGGTATCCTGTTACCAAATCACCTTTTATTTCTTCATGCATGATCCATGGCACTGACCCAAGCTAGCTCAGAGCCGGCTCTTATAGTTAACAGAGCCCCTGAAGCTTCTGTTTATTTATGAGCCAGGATTCCCTGATTAGAGCCAGTTAACAGTCCCAATCAGGTAACACGTATTAATGAGATTTAACTGACTGACCTCGTTCCAATCACTGTAAAAACACTCTACGTATCTCTAAGGTTAATTAACACCTACAAATCCCCTAGTCTCTGAAACCTCCTCCAGTTTCACCAATGCTGTCTCTGTAAAGTTCCCCAAGGACAGTCCTGTACCTTTCAGTCGATCCTCCTGTTATCAATCTCCTGCAGGACCAATACAAGCTTTTTTTCCTGTTTTCTACAAACTCTCCGTCTCAATGTTCTCCACCCAAAATGTCTCTTCCTAATCACTAACTGGTTCCAAAGACTCGGTCTGCCGTTTGTGTGTGACGTTCTTCAGAAGGAGGAAGGGGTATTCGAAACAGGGAGCTTCATAAGGCATGGAGACCTTTACACAAATAGGAATGTTTGTAGAAACTAGTGGGTTTACAGAAGTGGGAAGGTTCATGGAACATGTCGGATGTTTCAGAGACTGGCAGTATGTCGGCACTGTGGACAGAATTTTTTTTATATCTGGAGCTGAGAGGTAAAGATAAATAAATCATGTGATAAATTGTCCCGGTAACATTTTCATCAGGTGTCGGGGAGGGTTTCTCTCTACAAGGCTCTCGTAGCCAGAATATTGATCTGGCTGCTCCAGCTTCATTTTCACTTCAAACAAAACCTAAAACTATTCTTGTCTTTGTAATCTTCTTCAGCCTCTAGAACAACCCATATCCCTGCAGTATCCCATAACTTTCACACACCTTCCTATCTCTCTAACCACCTCTGGACCCTACAGCAATCCTGGACTTTGCACTTGCTGCCATCCCTGAATTCCTTCCTAACGTTTGAACAAGGCCAATGAAATGGTAGGTTTCAATAACATGAACCAGGTCAGATGGAGCTGTCATAATGGAGATGTGGCTCCAGTGTGACAATGACCGAGAACTGGATATATCAAAGGGGTTTACCATTTACACAGGAAGGATAAAAAGGCTAACTCAGTGAAGTACACTGTGTATAAAGATTGGGATCAGTATTATTGTGATGATAATCAATTCACACACTGCTCCTCCCTGTTTTCTCCCCTCATTCCTGCGTATTGATCCTGTCAGATATTGGTAAATCTTGAAAACTTCATAAAATAGTACAGTATAGAGGAAATCACTCTGCACACTGTCTACATTGGACAAGATGTCATGTTATTTTTGAAGCCCTAGTTCTCTCTCCCCAGAGACGATAGGCCTTCCAGTTCAGCTCCCGGCACCTTTTTAAAATGGTTTGACAGTTTCTACCTCGACTCCACTCCCATGCGTGACTCCCAGATCTCAACCATACTCTGGGTGAAATAACAACCTTCCTCAGTACTTCGCTAATATTTCAATTAATTACGTTTAATATTCACCGTTTGTAATGCAATTCTACAAGAGCAAAATGTTCTCTCCCTTTCTACACAGGCTCCTGACAATATGTGCACCCCAATCAAATCTCCTCTCAGCATCCTCCATTCCCCTATCTTTCCCCATAACTGCACTTCCACTGTCACAGGGTAACGGATCTCCTCTGTACCCTCTCCAGTCCAATTCCATCCTTCCATGTGATCTGGTGACCAGAACTGTATACAGTCCCCAGCTGTGACTGAACTCATTATTTATACAGTTCCTGCCTAAGCTTCCTGCTCTGAAATTCTGTATTTTGGCTGACAGAGAAAATCATGCCAATTGCTGCATTAAAAAGATTATTGATCTGTCCAGCTACCTTCATTTATCTGCCCACACTGACCATACTCTCATTTATTGTGTCTTCCTCTCTATTGTTGATGTCCCCAAATGCCTTGCCTTGCACTTCTCTGGGTTGTTTGCTCCATTCACCTGGACCCCACAGTTTCTGTTTTTAAACAATCTGCCATGGGATCTCTTGTCAAATCCAAGTAAGTAACATGCAGTTCCAAGTTACTGCCTCAGACCGACACAGTCAGATTAATTACACACGATCTTCCTTGAAAAAATCAAGACCGACTCTCCTGGAGTCCCTGGGATTTCCTCAGTGACAGTTTATCCACTGTCGCAGAATTCTAACCTCGACCTATTCAGTCAGTCACTTGCTCCACATTAAACAAAGTTGCGGTATTAGCTGTTCTCCAGGCCTCCGGCACCATCCCTGCATACAGTGAGGATTTGATAATGTAGGTAAGTATAAGGCAGGGGATTTTCCCCGGCACCTTTTAACAGTCTGGAACATTGTGTTACCCCTTTTTAAGGAATTGAATCTCCTGTATAATTCTCCTTTCCAAGTTTGTTGCTCCCATTATTTCATCCCTATTTTGATTCAGACAGACAGAGGCCAAACCCATCTTATGATTTGGTCAAGTCTCATTTTAATCGGGTTTCATGGAGTGTTTCTCTCCACAAGGTGAATTGCATTTTCTCATGATACCATCCCCAATCTGCCTTATACCCTACCTGCCTGCGTGGTCTTCCTCTCATCTGACACTAACGTGATGATTTTTCCCCATCTTCATAAGAATTGCCCTCTGCCTGGATACCCAAGAATTTACCAGCCTCCCTGTTTCCAGGAGCCATCTTTAAAAAGTCATTTTACTCTTGGATTGTGAAGTCGAAATTGGCCTGGACATGGCAGAATGGATTAAACTGGGGCTCCACTTTGTGGGCAAGGCCCTGGTCCTGGTGTATGACATGGTTCATGAGCGGGACATTATCTTCCTCCAGGGATTGCAGGGGAAGCTATGACACTAGACCCTGCCAACTTGGTCAGAGGCTGATCCCTGGGTCAGTGAGGTGCCAGCCTTCTGGGTGAATATCTATCAGTATAGGAAGGAGGTCAGTGACCTTCTCCATGCACCAGGGTAAGTGCCACCATCTGCACTTTGTGACTTCACTCTCACTCTCTCTGTTACTGCACCCACCTCCCACCAAGGCTCATTTTCTCCCACTGTCAGTGAATGCAGCACCTTCTCTCAGTCTCTCTGTAATCTCTTCTCTGCCCCTCTGCCCAACTCTGCCTGGTGTCTGTGCTGCCCACTCACTCACTCAGAACACCTCGACACCTTCCCCCCAACTGTCCCAGCACTAACAGCTGTACCAACCACTTCCATTTCCCTAATCCTCCTTGGTAATTCTCACATTCCAGAAGGAACCATCCCAGACTAGGGCACAAAGAACGAAGAGGGATATGGGGCAGCCTAATATTCATCTCCTCACTCCCTAACAGGGGAAGGATCCTGACCCGAACAACCACGAGAGGCTGACTGACCGTGTCCAAGCTCCCAGACTGGATTCTGAGACTCCCCCTGACTCACTGTGCTGGGCACCGTGACTGACCGTGTCCAAGCTCCCGGACTGGGATCT